>NC_133140.1:46054795-46371295 GCF_048418815.1 Hemitrygon akajei
TGAGTTTCCATACTATCCTTCCATGGATCCTGGACAAGAGCACACAACCCAAATGAAGTGCAAGGTTGGGCCACATAATTTCGCCATTTACATTTTCTTTACGAGGATTCTATGAATCACAAGAATGAAGGTTCTAACAAATATTAATGAAAATAATCAAGTTGCATTTCATACAAGTTCTGTCTCATTCAATAATTTAATATAAAAGCATACTTTGTGCTATATACTCCTCTTGAGAAAGAATATCCAATTGGTTCCTTTTTTATCTAAAAGAGTAAAGTCTATGCTTCAGAGCCTATAAAAACATTTTGAACATTCTCCATTTGTCAAAATTCCATGGTAGCTTTTGAGTTGACTGCAATTTTTCTTCCTTTGGCAAGATATCACAATTCCTCTCAGGATAAGATCTCAACTGAAAATACCATTCACAAGCCTCATAATAATTCCAAGTGGTCATGGTTGCCTCTGATACATGTAAAGAATCCTTGTGTTTTTTGTTTTTCCTTTGCCTAGAGCAAGAGTCAAGCACTAGTGTTGGACAAACTTGTTAATTGTCCAATTACACATGACATAATATTTCATGTCATTCCCATGTGATTTCTCACATTGATACATTGGTCAGTGCTGAAAAATGTGTAATCGAATTCTGATGCATAGTTAACTCACACCAATTTCATAAGACACAGGTCCTACCTAAAAATTGCACTCCTAGCTCATTATTGTTGTATTATGCCAACAATTGCAAATGATGCAATATATTGCTTTAATGGTTATTCAGAAGGTTCAATTTTACCAACCTGTCGCAGCAGATTAAACTTGCCAGTGCTGATTATAACCACTCTGGCATCAATACTGCAGTAGAGGTCATTTTACAATATCAGGAAGTTTGCTGAAAACCAAGCCAGATGGTGGACACCCAAACTTTTACATGAAGATAAACTTAAGGATTGGCAGTCACCCCACTGGAAGGAGCTCCTCACTCTGACTCTGTCCTTAACTTAAATACAGTTGACTCCACCACACAGCAGACTATCTGACACTGCCTTGGTACCAACCTGGACCAAAGGGTTTTCAATAGGCCATATCTGAATGAAAAACAGAAATAAACCTGCAGTAACAGTATCCCAGATGAGGTCCTAAAGCCTGACAAAAATCAATTTCAGTCACCAATTTGCAGGCTCATTTCCCATGTCTGGGAAAGAGAAGAATATGCTAACAAACCAGATACACCATCTTTAGAAAAGGAAATAAATCTTATGGTGATAACTACAGAGAATTCTCTTTTATGTCTGCTACAAGAAATGTAATTGCCAGGGTTTGCCGATTCCCAGTGGTCAAGATGCTGCTCCCTGAATGGCATTTTATTTCTATCCATGATTCTGTCCCGGTTAAGATACCAAAGACATCATTTTCACTGCATGGTGATTCAGAAGAAATTTAGAGATCCGCATCAACGACTATTCAGGGAATTTTTTAAATTCATAAATTTGTTGACTGCAAAGGATTTGAAACTTCTTTCTTAGTTTGTTTGCATGATATGCCAGGCAAAGTGTAATTCCCTCCATTGGGTCCATGGTAGATCTACTCTTAAACATTAAGCAAGGTTGCTTTAACCCCCAAAACTTTTCTTAGCCTGTGAAGCTACTGCCTTCAGTGTGCCCACACAGCCAATAGCTATGAGGAGTCATAGAGTCACAGAGACCTACAGCTCGCAAACTGGTCAAAAAAATAACCCATTGGTTTTTCTTGGGGAATGGAATGATGGAAGTTTCTTTCAAGTAGATGGGTAAATGGATTGTTGAAGTGAGAGGCTGAAGATGTTGGTGAAGATAGTGACCAGTCAATTGGCACACCTGCACTGCCCCATCCACAGACTTCTCCCCCACACGTGGTCTCACTCATCACCTGCCAATTTGTACTCCTTCCCCTCCTCCCATCTTCTTACTTTTGCTTCTTCCCCCTTCCTGATGAAGGGTCTCAGCCAGAAGCATCAACTGTTTAATCCTCTCCATAGATGCTGCCTGACCTGCTGAGTTCCTCAAAACCTGCCACAAACTTCTCTGTATTTAATTTCTCCCCATTTGTTGATATTCTTTCAGCTTCTGGTTAACTGAGAAATATTTGATTTCATTATCATAATTTGATGGGTTTGCCCTTGTTCCCAGTCCGAAGAAAGTGATTACACGTTAGCTGAATGGCTCTTGCCACCGTCGGCTGTTTCAGCTGTGAAGACACACAGAAGTACTAAACTATAACTTTTTTCCAGCAACAGTGATATCCAAATGAATACATAAATGCAATACCAGGTCATCAGGAAAGCTGGTGGGATAATCACTGCTCAATAATCGTATCATCACATTGTACAATTTGTTGGCATTTTCAGTGCAATAATATAAATAAGAAATTGGCTCTTACATCTTTTATCGACAGCAGTAGAATCTATAAAGGCCATTAGTTATATTTGAAAGACAATTTATTAAATTTGCACAAGCTTAATTCAGAGTGGATTGTGTCTATATTCCTGTCAGCAAAAACCTTACAAAGTACTGTATGAAACAAGTAAATCATTTAAAAGTGGAATAAAGCAATATGTTGAATATTGATGAAACATCAATATATTTATTGTTCTATTCTCTATGTTAACTTAGTTTGATTTTAAAGCTGCTTGATTTATTACGTCAGGAAGTTATGCTGCTGATTTATAAAATTCTAGTTGGGTGACATTTAAAGTAGTGAACTCAATCATGGTTGCCCCATTATAGAAAAGATATGAAGGTTATTACGGGAGTTCATAAAAAATTTACCAGGATCCTGCCTGGAATGGAGGGCATGTACTATGAGGAGAGGTTGGACAGACTATGATTGTTTTCTCTAGAGGGGCAAAGGCAGAGAGGAGGGCTAAAAGAAATTTATAAAGTTATGAGAGATAGAAACAGAGTAGACAACCAGTATCTTTTTTTCCCAGGGTCAATATATCTATTACAAGAGGACGTGTGTTGAAGGTGAAAGGGGATAAGTTTAAAGGAGATGTGCAAAGCAAGTTATTTTACTCAGAGTGATGAGTGCCTGGACTGCACTTCCAGCGATTCTGGAGGAGGCAGATACGATAGAGGTGCTTAAGAGGCTCTTAGGCACACCAATATGCAGACATTGGAGAGATATGGACCATGTGCAGCCAGAAGGGATGAGGGGGTTGTTAGTTTAATGAGTTCAATGCAACATCACTGATGGAAGAGCTTGTTATTGTGCTGAATGTTCATTGTTCTGTTGCTGGTATACCCTCTAAGGCCCACTAATCAGCACGATAGCATGCAGATGATCAAGAGCAATGTGACAGTGGAATAATGTCCTGGAGTTTCATTTCATCTTGATCTGTGTACATAGTCAACAGAGTTGCCCTGATAAAAGTACTGACCATATGATTACAATTAGTACTGTTATTACAGATCTTGGGAATGTTTCCAATTTCCATTATGAGGACGGGTTTTAGAAAACACCAATGGGACATGGAATCTAAATGTAAGTATTTGGTGGCACGGTGGTGCAGGAAGTAGAGCCAACACCTCACAGTGCTGGAGGCGTAAGTTCAGTCATCACCTCGGAAACCATCTATATGGAGTCGACACTGTCCTCCGTGACTGAGTTATATTCATGTGTATGCCATAAGCTATTACTCCTGGAAAGAGCACACAATAAATAATAAACACAAGAAATTCTGCAGATGCTGAACGTGCAAAGCAAAGCACACAAAAAGCTGGAGGAACCAGCAGGTCAGGCAGCATCCACGGAAATGAACAAACAGCCGACGAATGGGCCGAGATCCTTCTTTGGGACTGGAAAGGCAGGCAGGAGATGCCAGAATAAAAAGGTGGGCGGAGGGGAAGGAGGATAGCTGGAAGGTGATGGGTGAAGCCAGGCAGCTGCAGGGGTAAGTGATAGGTGGGAGATTAATGGGGAGGGGCAAATGATCAAGGGAATCATGGGGTGGGGAGCAATTCCTGTAGAAAGTGGAGAGTGGTGGAGGGAGGCAAAAATTACCCCCACACTATAAATAGTATCGATAATTTGACACTAATGTTGCAGGCATCAAACTAAAAGTCAGAGAAAACTGATCATTTTTATCAATGAGCCCTAATTTTTGACCCTTTCTGGGCAGCATCAATGCAGATAAGGCTTAACAATAAATTCCAAGCCAAGGCTGATCTTGTTTTAATAAAATAGCACAATATGAAGCACTACTATCACATTTTCAAGTTACACGACAGTGTCTGTATGGAGGCTTGAGGAAGGGAGGGAAAGCCATCAATCCTCTGTTGTTTTCACTGAAAATATTTGTATCTCCACTTGCTTTATGCTTGAAGGTGAAGAATATCCATTGAACTAATAGGATTTCTGCACATCCAGAAAGCAGGATTCTTATGTGCCTCAGGCTGTAAATAAATAGGTCTCTATTGGCCAACTTAACCTTTGTATTTTCATTATTCAAGCCTACATTTATAGAATTTAGTGCAGAATATCTCTCTAGTGTCTCAGCTGATTTTATTACAATGTTCAATATATTACTTTTATCTTGCTTTTCTGCATTACTCTTACAGAGACTTATTTGATGAGCCCTGTAGTTTCCTGCAGTTTCCTATTCACCTGTCAGCGGGAGCAGAACATCAAAGGCATTTGCTCAAAATAAAAGACCAACAATTGTGTAATTGACTTAAAGCAGAATGAGAAAAAGATTTATTATCACTGTCTTATATGATGTGAAATCTGTTGTTTTGCTGCAGCAGTACAATGCAAACATGTTAAATTACAAAATAAATAGTGCAAAAAATTGAGGTGTGTTTATGACATCATAAACCGTTCAGAAATCTGATGACAGAAGGGAAGAAACAGTTCCTGAATCACTGAGTGTGAGTCTCCAGGCTCCTGTACTCCTCCTTGATGGTAGTAATAAGAAGAGGGCAAGTCCAGGTAGTGGGGTACTTAATGCTGGATACTGCTTTCTTGAGGCATCACTTCTCGAACACGTCCTTGATGGTGGAGAGGGTTATACGCTTAATGGAGCTGGCTCACTCTACAGCTTGCAATCCTGTGTATTGAAGTATCCACGCTAGACTGTGATGCAACCAGTCAGGATGCTTGCCACTGCACATCTATACAAATTTGCAAGAGTCTTCGGTGACAGATCAAATCTCCAGATTATGGTAACATGCCTGAACGACTGGCGTCCTGTCGCACTCACCTCAATAATAAGTAAATGCTTTGAGAGGCTGGTCAAGGACTACATCTGCAGCATGCTACCACCCACACTGGACCCCCTACAATTCGCCTACTGACACAACCAATCAACACACGACGCAATAGCCACTGCTCCACATGCTGTCCTTACACATCTAAAGAAGGAGGATACTTAAGTGAGAATGCGGTACTTGGACATCAACATCAGCATTCAACACCATAATTCCATCCAGGCTCGACAGAAAGCTCAGAGACCTCGGCCTTGACCCTGCCTTGTGCGGCTGGATCCTGGACTTCCTGTCAGATCACTGGCAGATGTTAAGTGTGGGCTCCCTCATCTCCATCTCTCTGACTCGCAACACAGGAGCCCCTCAGGGCTGTGTACTAAGTCCCCTCCTTTACTCCCTGTATGCCCATGACTGTGTCGCCACCCACAGCTCCAATCTGCTAATTAAATTTGCCAACACCACTACTTTGATGCACATGCATCAAAGTTTGAAGTTAGAAGAATCTCCTCCTATCTTAAGCCATGAACTTATCAATCACCCCAATGAGTTATTAACTGATGGCTTATTAACTTGAAACTTCCTGCATAATCACTCAAAGTGTTGAACCGCATGTGCATGTAACGAGAGCTGTATAACTCATCTCCTTCTACCTTAGGCCATGAACTTATCAATCACCTCTACTGTGGACACTTCCTGGAAGTCCAAGATCCGTATGCTCCATGACAGCTGGACTGAGTGTGTAAATGTAGGAGGACACTATGTTGAAAAATAAATGTGCTAGGTTTTGTAAAATTAATTCCTTCTACCTTAGGCCACGGACATGTCAATCACCCCTCGTAAATATTACAATTATAAATGCAGGTTAGAATCTGAATACAGAAAGGCTCATCCCCTCAATCCT
Source organism: Hemitrygon akajei (assembly GCF_048418815.1). Taxonomy (NCBI): domain Eukaryota; kingdom Metazoa; phylum Chordata; class Chondrichthyes; order Myliobatiformes; family Dasyatidae; genus Hemitrygon; species Hemitrygon akajei. The sequence continues at coordinate 46,060,937 of NC_133140.1, forward strand.
TTTCATCATTTACAAGGCACATGCCAAGAGCATGATGGAGAACTCTCCACCACCTGAGCAAACGCAGCTCCAACAACTTGTTAGAAACTCAGTACAGTATAGCACACAAAAGCTCATCCCTCAGCCACCGCCTGCAGCATTTACCGTCTGCAATTACTCACCCAAGCTGTTCCAACAGCACTTCCCAACTCCAAACCCAAATTCACCACCATCACCAGAGAGATTTCTGCAAATCAGTAAGACAGCACGTCATACGGGGAAGGCATTTGGGGATGGCCAATAAATCCTAGCTTTGCCAGTTATACCCAGATCCTAAAAATGACTTTTAAAGACGTACACTCTGTCGAAATTGCAGAGCCTAGTTGGCAAAGATACCTTTACAGCATTGAAAATTGGCAGAAAGACACATTGAGTACAGGGAGCATGGGATTCACAACTTTGTAATTATAGTCTCTCAAAATGGATTGAGAACATTGAGAATCAGTAGATAGACATTGATGTTGTGAATGTCCTCTAATTTAACATCAAGGCATTAACTAGCAAACCTTTTGTTCAACTACTGCATGACGCTACGTTCCACAGCAGGTTTTACCCTGTGTATAAGACTCAGAACTTTGAGTTTTGAGGGGAGAACTGAAGCAAGGTGGTTGAGACAGAGAAGGAATTATGGCTCACAGCATAATGAGAAACATTTTGAGCAGCATGAGAGTTTGTGTGTTGAAAGGTTAATCTATAATAGGAATACAGTATAGGATTTTTTTTAAAAATTGAAGAACAAGGAGATGCCCTGTGGGTAAAGACAATAATTTCTGAAATGCCAACCACTTAATTTCTTTAAGAGATATACAAGAAAATATCAGAGTTGTAATCGTGAGTGCATTCCGAAGTTGATTTAAAAGAGACTGCAAAAAAATGATGGGGTGTTCAACTGATTTGAGTTGCTTTGAAAGGGAAAATAAAGCTACAGCAATGAGGATACCTGCAGCACCCGGTGACTTTGTGATCTCTGTCTTGGAGGCAAATGTCAGGCTACCTTTCGAAAGGGTGAATCCTCGCAAGGCAACAGGCTCTGATGGAGTACCTGGTAGGGCTCTGAAAACCTGTGCCAACTAACTGGTTTGGCGGTGTTTAAAGACATTTTCAATCTCTATATTATAGTATAGATACACTACTAAAAAGTATCTTTCATTAAAATAGTATACGTATAAATGACAAACATGTGTAGATCCAATCCACCAAGGAGGGAATACTAGGATACTGAGATAATGGAGACTTAAACATTGCTGCATAGGTGCCTGTTGGATTCGCAATAGAACAGTTGAGAAATAGACAAACAGGTATCTCAGCCATTTCATTCCAATTACACATCTACACCCATTTCAACCTGTCTTCCAATAAGAAAAATCAGGAAGTGCTGACAGTAAGGGGATTGACCGGTATTGATCTATCAAAAGATATGCCCAATGAAATAATGTTCTGGATTTTGTAAATCATGAAACTTAACAGCACAATAGCTGAGGAAGAATTATCTGAAGCATTAGCATTTTTCTCTTTGCACGTGTTACCTTCTTGGTGATGTTTCTAATATTGTCTGATTTATAGTTGCTTTTGTGGAATGACTGCTAATTTGTTTACGTTTGCCAAGTGAAAAAAGACATAAATCTTCTTCAGTTATTTTTGTCAGACGATTGGTAAATTAATTGTTATTTCCATTGCTCACCTAAACTCTTCAGTGGTGAAAAAGCATTCATCATTTTCAAGTATGGCAGGACAGAGAAAACATTTGCAGGAGCCGTGAAAATTCTACTGAAAAGACCAAGAGTCAAAGGAAAGGCATTTCACTCTTCAGTGCTCTACTCTTTACAGCCAGTCTAATCCTAGTCAAGTGTCTGTCATCTATTTTAACTGAAGTAGCTTCGATATCGAACAAAGCTGTCCCAAGAAGAACTTCAGCCTCTTAAACTGAGGTTTCATTCAGAACACATAGAGCAGTAGTGGATAAAAGCATAAATCTGCTTTGACTCTGTATATTTCTTTCTTTTATTGAATTTCTGCATTTGATAATTTAAATGTGTTCTTGCAGATGTTTTACAATAGAATTCATTTAAAGTCTTTAATTACCAAGTTCAAAGCACTAATAGTTTTCTTAAGTCCCTGAAATGTTCTTGATACAAGCACTACCAGTACTTAACAAAATCAGATGTAAACAAGTTTATACCAAACAAAGCAAGCAAAGGATCTTTAGAGTGCAGCAAGAGCAAAATCATTATAATGTTTTGCAAAGTAAGTGCCTGCAGCATTCTGAATAATTTACAAGGGAACACAGCTGATAGCAATGATCTGCCCCATCCCACATAGTGTTACACTGAACTGAATTTCAGTCCACTGTACAATTCACGTTTCTTGTTTGAAGCAGAAAAAATGAATTAATTTAATTTGGTTTCTTTTTAAAATATAAGGAATTACTTATCCTGCTGAACATATGTTTAAGCTAATTTGATTTTTTCAGGTTTGGAGCTGCAGGCAATATGGTGACAAACTGGTAAGAGGATTGTTATATATATATATAGCACAAGCTAGCCGAGAAGGTAGACAAGAAGATTCAACTCCAATTGCACAAGACTACCACAATGAAAAGGAAATGCCCCAGCAGTACAACAAAAGTTTTTGGGCTGGAAATCATACTGCCATGATTGGGCACATTTAATTCATGTCTGAGCATGGAACATGCTGGCTTCTATGCTTCTCTCTGCACGTTTATCTAGTGATCCTACTGGACAACCTATTTATATGGTATGCCTGTTTCTCAAGCAGAGTAGATTCATGGGCATTTAATCTGCTAGCAACTCTCAAGTCACAACATGTAGGCCTAGAAATTGAATCCCATTTCATCATATTTTATTTATGATAAATCACTCATTGAAGCATCTTGCTCCTGCTTTTCAGTGCCTGTGCCCATCCTCCGATGAAGTCTCGCCCATCAGGAATTGGACCAGGCGATTCACTTCCCTGTCATGTTTCCCACGTGTGTGACCTCCTCAACATGTATATGACTCTTCAATAGATTGCAATTTATAACTTTCATAGATGAATCATAATTAAATGAAAAGTACGCCATCCCATAACTTCTCCGAATCAATGTCAACGGAACATTGTAAAGATGGATGCCAATGTGATTTTGCAACAAGGTAGACTGTACTTAGGTCTGAGGTTTGATGCCAATGGCCTAAAACAATGAAGGAAGACATTAACAATGAAAAAAAGCTTCAAACCAAGGAAAAACTAATATTGTTCTGAGCAGTGATATAATATTACACATCATTCCTTCCAGAAATTGCAACAGTGTTCAGAGTACTGTTTCAGTTGTTGAAAAAGGGTATTAAATGGATATGCTGCGGGTAGGATAAGGTGCATGTGATGAATGTTGGAAAAGCTTAACAAGTGAAATTCTACTTCCTTGTTATAATACAATGAAAAGTTAAAGTTGGTTTATGTTTTAGAAGGTTAAACTGTAAGCACAGTAGTAAGCCACATCTTAGATAATGGCCAAGAGAGAACGATTGCTTTCATTTCCATACCCTTCAAAGGAGCAACTATAATTATGAACAAATCGAGGACTAACATTTAGAATCAAGAAATCCAATCAGTTTTTACCAGGTAGACCCATTATCCAAGTAACCATTTGTAAGTCTCTATCTTATTATTAGATAAGATCAATGGCTCCCTTGGCAGCATCAAGGATGCAAAGTTAGGCAGTATAAATATATAATCATGTGTAAAGTTCCAAGATATCATGTCAGCTATGCATCAGAACTGTCATGTTATCAATGAAAATGAGATCTAAGCATTGGTTGATGGGGTGTTTCCAATCACTTCATCTAAAATCACAAACAAAATCAATGTTGAAAAGGGGCTCTTAAGAAGAAAGTGCAATTTGACCAGTCAAACAAAAAACTGAAACCATTCCCAGTACATTGTTAACATGTGAGACGGGTACATCAAGCAGAGTCACGTAAAGTTACTTCTGCTACTTTCAGTGATGATATTCAGGCTCCACAATCAGCGCTGAGGAAATCAGTCAGAAGGTGAAATATTACATATGCTTTCTTATCGGCTCTGTCTGGATAGTGATCTCAAATCACTGAAAATTTAATACAGTATATTTGCAAGAATAAGACGTGAAATACTCGTTCACAATCATGGAAATGCTTACTAGAAATTTTCAGAGTTCATGTCGATCTTTTTGAAAAAGGGAATGATAACCTCCTGATATCGATTGATAGTCACTTGCAATGGATTAAAGTGAAACACTGTTTCATGTACCACAGCTGCAAAGACTTTGGACGAATGTGTGCCTATCATGGAAAGTTAGTCCCTAATAATGGCTAAGAATAAAAATGGAAAGTTCTGGAAACATTCAGCAGATCAGTCAACATCTGTGGATAGAGAAACAAATATCTCTATTGGTTCAGGTTCGGGATCTTTCACCTGATTAGTTCACATTTCCAGCATTTGCAGCATTTTGATTTTCATTTTCTGATCATGTTCTGCTTTGTTCACAAATTGGTGGAAGGAACTGGCATCAGATATAGTCTCATTCCTTCACACATTGAGCTTCAAATGCAGCAAGCAACTTGTCAGCCGGAATGGTTCAAAAAACTCCCAAGTGTTGCAGGGATGTTAAGAAAAGCCCCTCAAACCAATATGGTATGCACAGATGGAGAAATGGATGACACGAGAGGATTGAAAATATACTCAAGCTTTCTGCATCCAAATTTACCTTTCAGGTAAATGTAAGAATTGAGTCAAAAATGTCACTTTGGTACTAATCAGAAAGAATGCACCAATCCACCACAGGTACACATCGTATACAAGTTGGAGATAGAAATCACAGCAGAAGTTAGCAGAATCAAGAAATATTTAGTTGAAATTGGTGTCAAAATCAAAAGTGTTTATGCAAATCAAATGATTTCCAGTAGAGATGGAACAAATCTGGATGCTGAAACATGTGAACATGAAGTTGTGTCCAGGTTGGTTCTGGTGTAGACTTCAGAGAACTAAGAACCAAACCCAGGAAAGCCAACAAAAAAATAGAGCCATCTTTAATTCAAATCCAGAGTCAAATAGATCAAAAGTCCATTCAGCAACCAAGCAGTTAAAAGAAGATTTCAAAAACAAGATTAACTTTGTGGTTATTGTTCATTAAATATATGTATTGAAAAGTTACTTCCAGTTTATCATTGATTTTTTTAGGTGAAGAAAATTAACTCATCATAATTTACCTTCAAGCATGAAGCATAATGCGTTCTTTGTATGTATTTGTTTACATTGTAATCCCATTTTATAGTCATAAGATTTTCCTGATTCTCGAACAACAGCTTCACAGATATTTAGTCAACAAAATGTCTTTGTTATGATATGCAATTTTTCTGTGTGCTGTCTTGTAAATAAACCTCTATCTTTTTTAGGTACATATTTATACACTGTGAAGGCAGAAACACTACTGGAATGATCAGGCCATTTTCTGCGAATTTGCAAATAAATCTTTTGTCTTTTGGCTTTTGCCATCGTGGACCGGGCAGAGGGAATCAACCGAGCACTAGATTGCAAAAGTAGGGTAAATAGACATTAGAAATCGTTCACAAACTACACAAAATGAAATAAACATAGTAAAACAAACAGAACTTATTATTGCACTTTTTGCATCCAGCTAATCTGCAGCTAGGCATGTTGCACCGTGCAGATTAATGTTATTCTGGCTGCAGTCACAATGCTTTCGTTCTATATCTGTCACAGATTACTGGACTATAGTGAGAACCCGCAAGTCCACAGCTATGATGACAACAGTTTGAGATTGCTTGATCGTAGTCTCCGCAGCGTCCAGAGATTGGGCAGTTTTTGGTTATGTTACAATGAAAGCTGAGTCACCAACTATCGATGCTGATCATGGTTTGATCTGCAAATCTATTCATGAATTTGTCCACCACTTACATGCCGAATCACTATCACAATTAGCTTATTATACATTGTGAAATGAATTGTTTTGTGGCAACAGCACAGTGCAAGGCATAAAAAATTACTATTAATTTATATTAATCAATTATGAATGAATTAATTGAAAATAGTGTAAACGTGCAATAATAAGGTGGCGTTCATGGGTTCATGGACTGTTGAGAAATCTGAAGGCAGAGAGGAAAATGCTGTCCCTAAAATATTGAGTATAATTCTTAAGGCTCCTGTACCTCTCTCTGTTGGTAGTACTGAGAAGAGGGCATATTTAGATGGTGAGGGTCCTTAATGATACTTGTTGCCTTCCTGAGGCACCACTCTTTGAAGATGTCCTCAGTGATGGGGAGGCTTGTGCCCATGATAGACCTGGCTGAGTCTATGACCCTCCGCAGCCCTCCTACAGCTCTATGCTTTGGAGCCTCCATGCCAGTCAGAATACTTTCCACAGTACACCTGTAGAAACTTGCTCAAGTCTTTGGTGACATACCAGATCTCCTCAGACTCCTAATGCAGTATAGTGAGTGGCACGTCTTCTTCGTGAGCCCAGGATAGCTCCTCTGAGATCTTGTTGTCCAGAAACTTCAAGCTGCTCACAATTCCACTGCGCAACCCTGAATGAGATCTGGTGTGTGTTCTCCCGACTTCCCCTTCCTGAAGGCGACAATCAATTCCTTGGTCTGACTGATCTGAGTGTTGCTGGTGTGACGCCTCCCAGTCAACCCACGTCAGGCCTGCAGGCCTCCTTGTTGCCATCTGAGTTTCTGCCAACAACAGTAGTATCATCGGCGAATTTGTAGAGGGTGTTTAAGCTGTGCTAGCCACACAGTCTTGAGTGTAGAGGGAGTAGAGCAGTGACCTAAGCACACATCCTTGATGAGGTGTGTCTGTGTTAATTGTCAGTGAGGAGGTGATGCTAATACTCATCCATGCTGACTCGATTGGGAAGTCAAGGATCCAAATGCAGAGAGAGGCACAGAGACCCAGATTGTGAAATTGGTTGCTAAGTGCCGAAGGGATTGGATGCTGACTGTAATCAATAAACAGCAACCTGATGGAGGTATTGCTGGTGCCCAGGTGATCCAAGGCCGAGTGGAGAACCAATGAAATTGTGTCACTGTAGACCTGTTGTGGTGGTAGGCAAATTGCAGCAGGTCCAGGTCTTGCTCAGACAGGATTTAATTTTAGTCATGGCCAACCCAACCTCCCAAAGCATTTCATCACAGTACTACCCAGTGACAGTCATTGAGGCAGCTCATCCTGCTCTTCTTGGGCACTGGAATAATTGATGCCCTTTAGAAGCAAATGGGAACCTCCGGATGCAGCAGTGAGAGGTTGCAGATGTCCTTAAGTACTCCTGCCATTTGTTTTTCAGTGCCCTGCCAGGTACACCATCAGGGCCTGATCGCTCGTGAGCGTTCACCCTCTTAAAGGCTGCTCTGACGATGAAGTATAGCTATTAACTTCTGTGCAAAGCCTAGAGTAGGTTTGGTTTCTTCATCCGCAAACTCCCAAAATTCTATTTGTGTATCAGTTTTTCTCAATAGACTATCCAAAAGAAGTCTTCATCAAAGTCACCTGCAGCAGAATTCTTGTGCAACAGTGCCCATCATGGAGTAGACTCCTGCATGACCACATTTCCTTGTGCTGTCAGTCTTCCCCCAGTGGTTAACCACATGCCACTCAAGCCTCTAAAATAACCTTTGCAAAACAGTAACTGCGTGAGTCTGAAGTGATGATCATATATAAAATTAATTGTTCTTTTTGTCTTCACCTTCAATTTTTAGTCTTCTGCGCTGCCTGCCCTGTTTGGTCGTCCTAGTTATCTGACATGAGGTCTGTACGTGGGTAGGACAGTCATGTAGCTTGCAAATCAAAAGAGAATGGAGGTTTTCAAGCATTTGGTAAGTGAGAAAGATCTTCTGTGGTTTCCACCCTTTTACCAGTCGACGTGCTCCAGTTGTAGCCAGTACTCTACCCTGAAAGACAGGAAAAAAACATTTCAGATGTAATCTCAGATCTATATAGTTGACTGACTTGGGCTGAGGTGGTAAATGTAATTGTAGTAACAAGAAAGAGAAAAATCTGACAGGGTTTCTGCTTTATCTGGAAAGCATGGTTGTCATCTGCTAGTCTTTCAGTCATCAGTACACAAGGCATTTGGGGACAACATCAGATGGATGCAACACTCCTGTAATAGAACTTACCATAACTCAAAAGCTTCACAGGAGCAAGAGACAAATTGGAACTTTTTATGTGACGGCCTGATGAGGTTATCAAAAAAACATTCTCAGTCACCGTTTGCATGTCAACGTGTTAGTATGAAACTGGCAGCACAGCCTCAATTGCATTAGATGAAGCATTTGAAAGCCAGGATCATGATACATGCCCGCATACAAATCATTCCAGAAAACATTTGGGAAATGATCCCAAATTTAAGACCAGAAAGTGTTTGCATATTCTAACAGCGACGCTCTGTTCATACTATTCCTTGGGTTTTCCATTGAAGTTGAGGTTATATTTATAAGTTTCTGAGGGAGAAAAACACTCAGATGTACAATATGTTATTGAAGTGTTTATCATAGAAGAATAAGCATGAATGGTTACACTTAACTATCTACTTTAACATCAATGCCAATAAGTTGTTTGCTGTCCCTTGTTTCAAGGCATGGTTACCTCAAAGATGACAACAACCGAAATGCAAACTTGCAAACTATGATTGACATTCAGAAATTTCACATTTTTTGACCTGAATATCAAAATAAGTACATAGTTAATCAATATAGGTCCATGAAAGCTACACTGGTACATTTCTCCTATTTAAAGGTTTCGGAAATATGCCATTTGGTCTCTAAGTATATACTGTATTTCTGTCATTGCATTGATTTATGGTTGGTCCTATATGGAAGTCAGTTAATGCAGCTCCTTTTTAATAATGGAAACTATTTATATGTGAATCTTTGGAATAGTTTCATGCTCCTAAAATATGCCTGGAAAACTTATGCATTTATTAATGAGTGTACAAAGCTCTTCAGAATTGCCAGCAGAATTAAATTAAGAAACATATGTTCCACTGCTTCTTTAAATATTTTAAGTGTTTTAAATTCAAAATGTCTTGAAACAAATTAACTAACATACGGCCCAAATGAATCAAAATACCTTGCACATAGTATTTCCTGGTAATCAATTGCACATTTCACTCAGAATCTAATAACATAATACTTGTTAATGTTAATCCTGTGTAAAAGTTAAAACACAGACACAGATGGATACAGACAGAGAAACAGGCTGAAAATAAATTTAGTTTACAAGGGAAAGAGTGGGAACTGAAAAATAATACCAACAAGTGACACAAAATTTCTTTAGATTCTTTTAATTTAGCAGTGAACATTTCCATGTAAAAACAATATTTCCAGCATTTGTTTGCAGGTGTTTAACTATTCAAAAGCATCAATGAAGCTCATGTCCAGTCAATGTGGATAATGGGTAAAAATGAATTAAATTTCAGCTTTGCAAACATTCTTGAGTATAAATTATTCTTGATCTAACAACATCTTTGGACCTCTGTATTAGTATCTTTTGTCGATTATTTTTGCTTCTGTTTTCAATTGTTGTAGCCTTGCATCCCTTATTCCAGTAAAGGCTAATGAGTTTCAAGTGTGTGCCATGTGATTGCTCTTTGGGTATAAAGAGGCCAAACTAAAATCCAGTAAATACCAGAATGGAGATTAACTCCCAGAAAAAAAGCACAAAAGGTTCACTCCATGAAACAGCTGAAAAGCAACAGATGGTGCAGGACACTCCAGGAGCACTTTTTTTTCATCCAATATGAGTTTAGCATAGATAATAACCATAGCACTTTCCCACACTTGAGAGCACCTTTTAACTCAAATTTTCAAAACTATGAAATGCCACTATGTTTGCAAAGTGAAAACGGGGATTCAAAAAGAGATCCTGATATTACTTTCATAACAATACAGGTTATCGAGAGCATGCAAAGGGTTAAGGCACATTCAGCTTGTTTAACCTATGGTAATGCTACCAGTGAACCTTGTCACTCCATTTGTGTTCACTTTAAATACCATGTGTTGCAATGCCATAAACCCTGCCAGAACAGTGATTTAAGAGCATCAGCAGATGTTAAATTATTTTGCACTAAAATTGAATTATACCTTAGCTGGAATAAGCTTAAACGCCTAATATCTGTAAATTAACATGAGAATGTTAAATATTGTTATAATCGCTGTGTATGGTGTGTTTTGTCTTTTCTGCAGTGTGATGCCATAGAGCTTTTAATCTGAAGCATCCTGAATTAAAAGAAAACAAAACTTACGTTTAATTCTACATTACTTACAAAACACAATTATATAGAAAGCTCCAACTGTGAGAAGATAAATGTAGAAAGCTTTATAAATAATATTTTCACATGTTCTATATTGATCAAGGTTCACTCCATTTAATTTCCTCATTTTTTTAGGTGGGCTTGTTTTAGCAGTATCCAGTCACATTCATAATTTCACCATTGCAGATTGAACTTCTTTTGTTGCTTTCGTTTCCAAATAACTTAATTAGTGCTGTAAATACTCTGAACCTCATTATTTTAATTTTTATTTGACTGTTTAACTCAATCTAGTTAATAATAAATGTGGGTTAAAATGCTTATATATTTCTTCATTATTTAAGTTAAAATAACAGGGAAATATGTAACTAAAAAAATCAATTAAATAGCTTGGGCCTAAGAAATGTGCAACGATAAATGGAAACTCTATCTTCTTACTGAAAGCCATTGTATTCCCTTTGGAATCCAGGGAAGTGGACAAATCCTATTTACAATTACTTTTTCTCAACTAACCTCCTGGGGAAAGCTAACATTTGATCACAGAATGCTAGCTAAGGCATTTGTCATGTGAATATGAGTTTAACAAGAAATATAAAGGGAAGGTAATGAAATAAATAGATGTCAACCTATACAATCTCTGACATGAAACTTCCAATGAAGCAAAATTAATGTGTATTTCTGAAAATAATCCACATTTGAATACAGTTGTGCTTTCCTTAGCATGGACATTTGTGAACTCTACCCCATCCCCTAAACACTATCCCCACTGTGTCCCTGCTCCCAAATGCATCTATTGACTTGTATTCATTACAAATTACTTTCCTAATGTCCTGGGGTCAAGCAACAGCTTGACCCTCGAAAGCTTGACCCTAGAATATTAGAGACGGTTAAACAATGTGGATTGGATTGTTGACAACCAAAGTCAATGTTTTACATAAAAAAGAAAAGGCTCCAGATGTAAATAAGGCAGAAAATGCTGAAAATCCCTTGCAGGGCTATTAGCTTGTGTAAAGGGAAATAAAAACAGCCTAACGTTTCAGGTGCAGGTATTACAGTGTATCTGATAATGCGTCCATACCAAGAGATGGAAATTCTTTGACAGATGAAAGGCACATAGGAAGTCTTTGCTCTTTTTGAGGGATGTCAGATTCCTTTTTATGTAATTTAAGTCTCTTTAGCCACTTTTCTCATTTACCCAGTTTTTACAGAAATTAAAGTGAAATGAACGGGATGTCTTTTTCAATGATTGAACAGACAGTAAGTCAGCAAAAGTAGGTAAAACTGAGTAATATTGTTACCATTAGATGAAAAGTCAGTCCAATTAGGTAAAAGTACGTACAGGCAACCCCTGCATTAAGGAGCAGTGCATTCGTATAAAACAGTCTGTATTTGATTTTCTGTAACCTTTTTTGCATAAAATCCTTTCTATATGCAGAGGTACATTTCCATAGTATTGAATGACTAAATTAAAAATTGATAACATTTGTTCTTTCTTTCACATTTTGTATTTTGTTTTTCTATATAAGTTCAGTAAGAGCGAATCTTACTCTGTATCTCAAATTTTTGGATAGTGATCTGTGAATTCCATAAAAGTGAATTTTTATAACTTGAACAAAACCTGTATTGGTAGAATCATCTGATTAGTTTATCTGCTGTTTTGCAGCATATGTAGTGCAGCCTGCCTATTCCTTCCATTAAAATAATGTAAATATATAATAATTGTCAAGCTTTAACCTGAATTTGCAGTGAAGAACTAAATGCAGAATTTAAATGTAGCCTTTGACTTTGATTATAGATAACAAAATACTTACTTGACACGGACAGAAAGTACAGTGGCTACTGTCAAATGATGATCTCTAGGGTAGACTCACTCTAAAACATTCTACTTCAATCATGCCTCTTGCCCTCTCCATCTGTGGTTTACAATCCTGACATTCCCACTGCAATTGACACTTATAATTTTCCGCAAAATTATAAATGGCAGTTTGTCTAATCCAACAATGCCAACCTGCAATTTTGTGTGCATGGGGCACTTTGTTAACATTTCTTATTTGAAGCAAGTCCAAAAAGGTATTTAGAGAAAAAATAGTTGCTGCAGTTTGCATATCAGACTTTTGTTGTGTAATATGGTCCTTCATTGATTTTGACTAATGTTAATCCTTCATGAACAAGCCCTGTCCTTTCTCATTAACATCATGATACAGTGCTCATAAAGCATACTTGTGTATGCAATGTATGAAAGTATATTGCGCTGATTGCTCCTCTCTGGAAAATACCTTTTATTTTTCATAGTCTGCAAACATAGCAGATGGGAATTTTTCAAAAGCATGGATATTGATTTGTCATTAAATGTGCAGTAGTATTGGGGAAAGTTTTAAAAACGTGCCCCTCCAAAACAAACTACATGTCTTTTGTCTAGAGCGGAAGTTAAGAAGCTTAAATTGCCAGAACTCAATTAAGTTTGAGTTTCTGTCCCATTTGAGGTAGGCAAGGGACCTACCTCTCAGTTTCAGGGCTACGAATTTAACCAGGCCTATTTGAAGAAAACCCTGCCTAATTATCACCAGCACATAACCCGTTGCCCCAGAAGTCCCAACACACTAGAACACAGCTACACTATGATAAGGCATGCTTATTGTTCCTTCCTGAGACCACATTTTGGCAAGTCGGATCATTTGGCTGTACTCCTACTACCTGCATACACACAGAACCTAAAGAGCAAGGCCAAGACAACTGAGAGCTAGTCGTGGGAGGCTGAGGAATGGTTACAAGATTGCCTTGAGGCAGTGGACTGGACTGTGTTCAAGAACTCATTTGAGGACCTGAATGACTACACAAGGGTCATTACAGAAATCAGCTGTGGATGAGTGTGTCCCCATGAAATCGTTCAGGGTTTTTCCCAGTCTGAAACCCTGGATGAACAATGCAGTCCAGAACCTGCTGAGAGCCAGATCAGAGGCATTTAAGTCTGGAGATCAAGAGGTGCAAGTCTGATCTCTAGAAAGCCATCTTCGGGCAAAGTGGTAATTCCAGACTAGACTGGAATCGATGAGGGATGCTCAACAGTTGTGGCAGGGCTTGAATGCAATAACCTCCTACAAAGTTAAATCTCCCAACATAGGGGACAGCAGAGCTTCACTTCCAGATGAGCTCAATGCCTTCTAGCTCACTTTGACTACCAGAATAGGGAGGAACCATTGTGCACCCCCATGTCTCCCGATGATCCTTTGGTCTCACTGAAGATGATGTGCGGGCTGCCTACAAGAGAGTGAATCCAAACAAAGCATCCAGTTCAGATGGATTACCTGGCCGAGAACTGAAGACCCATGCCAACCAGCTGGCTGGTGTATTCATGGATATCTTCAACCTTTCACTCCAGCAGTATGTGGTATGCACCTGCTTCAAGCAGGCTTCAATCGTACTGGTGCTCAAGAAGAGTGTGGTAACCTGTCAAAGTGACTATCTCTCAGTGGCACTTACATCCACAGTGATGAAGTGTTTTGAGAGGCTGGTGTTGAAGCATACCACTTACTGTCTGAATATCGACTTGAATCTGCTCCAATTCACCTACCGAAGCAACAGGTGCTATCTCATTGGCTCTTCACACAACCCTGGAACATTTGGACAGCAAAGGTGCATACATCAGGATGCTCTTTATCGATTACAGCTCGGAATTTAACCCCATCACCCCCCTCAAAGCAAATCAGTAAACTCCAAGACCTGGGCCTCAATACCCCCTTGTGCAACTGGATCCTTGATTTCCTCACTTGGAAACCCCAGTCAGTTCGGATTGCCCAAAACATCCCCTCCACTATCTCCATCAGCACAGGAGCACCACAGGGATGTGTATTTAGTCCCCTGCTCTACTCGCTTTACACCTGTGGCTCGTACAGCTCCAACACCAGATACAAGTTTGCTGATGACACCACTGTTATGGGCTGTATCAAAGGGGGTGATGATTCAGCATACAGGAGGGAGATTGAAAATTTGACTGACTGGTGTAATAACAACAAACTCACTCAATGTCAATAAGACCAAGGAACTGATTGTAGACTTGAGGAGAGGGAAACCAGAGGTCCATGAGTCAGTAATCATTGGAGGATCAGAGATGGAGAGGATCAGGAACTTTAAATTCCTTGGTTTTACTATCTCAGCGGTCCTGTTGTGGACCCATCATATCAATATTATTGCGAAGAAAGTATGACAGCGCCTCTACTTCCTCGGGAGTCTGCGGAAAACCTTGTCATCGAAAACCTTGGCAAACTTCTATAGATGTGTGGTGGAAAGTGTGCTGACTGGCTGCATTATGGCCTGGTTTGGGAATACCAATACCTTTGAATGGAAAATCCCACAAAAGGTAGTGAATTCAGCCTAGTATATCACGGATAAAACCCTCCCAACCATTGAGTACATCTACATGAAACGCTGTCATAGAAAAGCAACATCCATCATATCAAAGATCCTCACCACCCAGGTCAGGCTCTTTACTTGCTGCTGCCATCAGGTAGAAGGTACAGGAGCCTCAGGATTCGTGCCACCAGGTTCAAGAACAGCTACTACCCCTCAACCATCAGACTCCTGAACAAAAGAAGATAACTACACTCATTTAAGGACTCCGTTACATTGTTATTTCATGCTCATCATTTATTGTTAATTATTTATATCTGCATTTGCACAGTTTGTTTAAAGTTTACAGTACTTGATGTTTACAGTTACGGTTCTATAGATTTGCTAAGTATGCCTACAGAAAAAGAATCGCAGAGTTGTATGTGGTGACGTGTATATACTCTAATAATAAGTTTTACTTTGAACTTTAATGCCTTGTACCTTCATTCCCTACTTTATTGGTAGGTTTACATGAAACTCAGGAAATTCAGATAGTAAAAGGAGATGGAAAGGGCTAGATCTATTTGTAAGTGTATGTAAGTTAAGTACTGCTTATGGACCAACATGAACAAGAGAGTTTCTTCTCGAAGCAATGAATATCCTGTAAGACCTCCTTTGTAATGGGAACCTGCTCCCACACCCCAAACAAACCAGAATATCAGGATACCATCTAATCCTAACTAACCCCAAACAAAAACCTTATACTGCCTGCTACTCTGCTGTGGCTGTTACAACTTAAAAGTGTAAAGTTACATTCACTTGCATGTAAAATGAAAAGCCAACTAACAGGAAAAACTACAAAAACAAAGTAAAAAAAAACGTTTTTTCAAGAAGTTCTGCAAAACCATGATTCTAGTTCTGCGTGCACAATTTTTTTCCTCTGTATATGTCATTATCATAAGATCTCATTGTCTATAGTATAGGCAATTTATGTAAAAGATTGCTTGGAGAAGCATGGTCTGATTAGAGATAGCCAACACGGACTTGTGCCTCAAGAGGCTGTTTGAATTCTTTGATGCAGTGACAAAAAATATTGATGAAGGCAAAGCAATGAATGTGCTGTATATGGGTTTTAGTAAGGTGTTTGTCAAGTTTTCCCATAGTAGCTCATTTAGAAAGTCAACAGGCATGGGATCCAATGAAACAGCTGCATGGATTCAGAATTGGCTTGCCCACAGAATGCAGAGGGTGGTGGTACAAGGGAATCACATCCAAGTTGATAGGGTGGTTACGAAGGCACATGGTGTATTGGCCTTCATTACTCAGGGGACTGAAGCTGTATAAAACCCTGGTTAGACTACATTTGGAATATTGCCTCATTATAGGTAGGACGCAAAAGCTTTGGAGAGGGTGCAGAGGAGATTTACCAGGATGTTACCAGGATTTCAGAGCATGTCTTATGAGGATAGATTAAGTGAGCTAGAGCATTTCTCTTTGGGGAGGAGGATGACAATGACTTCAGAGAGATGTACAAGATGATAAGAGGCATTGGTAGAATGGACAACCTGAAGCTTTTCTCCAGGGTGATAATGGATAATATAACGGGACATAACATTAAGGTGTTTGGAGAAAAGTACAGGAGGACGTCAGAAGTAGAGGTGTGCAATTTGCTGCCAGGATTGGTGGTCAAGGCAGATACATTAGGGACTTAAATAGGCACATGGATGACAGAAAAATGGTCTATGTGGGACAGAAGGGTTAGATTGCTCTTGGAGTAGGCTAAAAGGTTGGTACAATATCGTCAGCCGCAGAGCCTGCATTGTGCTGTATGTAAGCCATAATAGAAAGTATGCAATGTATGATTTAATATAATACATGCTTGTTGGTCTACCTTGAGGCCTAATATTTTGAAGGTGCATACTGGGTGCTAGGTATTAAACCATGACTCCTATCAACCTGACCAGGCAAACAATTAGGCTACTGTCCCTATGTTCAACAGAGCAAGATCCTTCTTCTCATGCTCCTCCTACGCTCTTCATAACAGACTCCACTAAAAGCATATTATTGCATTCATCTCAATTGTTGTTATGGCACATTGATGCACTCACAGTTTCTATCCTGCTACTTAAATATCAGCACTCACTAAATGATTACACCCCAAAACCTCAAACTGTGAACATCCAAGGTACGAAGCACGGTATAACTACAAAATTGAGAGGGCAAGGAATGAAACAGACTGTGAATCAGATTTGGAAATCTGATCAAACTGGGAAATGTAGAGAAGGGAAGAGGAGAGGAAGAAATCTGGCAAGAAGTATAGAGCAAGTGTGGTTTGCCTTTCTCTGATCCAGTAAGTGCTCCATGAAATTCCAACACATGCAACTGACTCTGGTCTCCAATCACTTTCTTCTTTGGACCAAGTCTTTACTATGCCAAGACCACCAGGTGCCTGACGTGCAAAGGCACCCCCCCCCCCCACACACCCAGGTAAAGAAATAATACACAGGTAAATCACCTTCACTAACAAAGAAGAAGATAAAACGTAAGAGTGTTTTCCCTTTCCATGAGAGCAAATGGTTAATTTTCCCAGGTCATTCATCAGCCTAGTAACCACCAAATTAATACACAGAGCACTAAGAATCTTCTGATATTTTTATTTTATAATAGATTAGTCATAAGTTTCCAAGTGTAATAGAACAGTAAACATGTTAAACTTATTTTATATTAAGATAAATAATATATTCTTTTCATAAAGAAAACATCTGTCAGTGACTGTATTAATGTGCTGATTGAAGCTGACAGAACTATACTTGCACCTCTGACAGCACACTCTGAAAAATGCAGAGGAAAACTGAAGTCAAGTTTCCTATTAATGTGCTGACAGCCTTCTTCCCCATCTCTTATAGTGTTACATGCTCTCTCTGACCCCTCCAAAAAATACTTCTTGAGAAAAGTAATAAGAAATATAAACACAAACATTTACCAACCCATCCATCCAAATTGTGTAAACTGAAAGTAAGGGGTTGGAGAGGATTAAGCCAGAGCAGCAGTGAAGGGGTTTGGGACAATGGGCTAGGATTACCAGGACACTGCTGCAGATTCTTGATCACAAGAATGGAGAAACTAACAGAATTAGGATTTAAAAATTGAGGCACTGAGGAACTGGCATTCAATGTGGATCAGCACGAAGGGGTACTAATGAGGGAACAGTATTGGGTGCAGTTTATGAAGTGGAAAACAGACAGTCAGTCGGGTGCGTGAATTTCATAGAAATGAGAGGATGGAAAGGAAGCTGTTAAAAGGCTGGGTAAGACTTTCAGCAGAACGTGAATATAAACCGTTGCAGATGGAAGCACTATTACAAAGGTAGAAGTAGGCAGTATTTGTGATAGAGGTAATACGGACTCAGAGGATCAGTTCAGCATTCTTTTGTCAGTATAACATTTAATTGCTTATTGACTGAATTCCTATGTTGTTCTCATTTTCACTTGATAACTTTGCACATCCATTATAACACCTTCAATCTTCCAAAACCTGCTTCCTTAGCTATAAAACACTTCAAGACAGTCCAAGGTTGCGAAACGCCCTTACCTTTATTTCTTCCCTTCACTTTCCTTCTTTTCCCTGGTCTTTCCTTTTTTATCCCTACTTCCCATCTTCCTTTCCTTTCTTTTATTTATTTGGAGACACAGCACAGAGCAGGCCCTTCTGGCCCAATGAACCATGCCCCCAGCAACCCACCTATTTAACAATAGCCTCATCACAGGACAGTTTACAATGACCAATTAAACTATGAACTGATACATCTTTGGAATGTGGGAGGAAACTGGAACACTGAGGAAACCCAAGGAGTTCTACCCTGATAAGTGTGAAGTGCTTCATTTTGGAAGGTCAAATTTGAAGGCAGACAAGGAGAACGTACAAACTCTTACAGACTGCATCAGAATTGAACTGCAAACTCCAAGATGCCCCAAGCTTTTCATAGCATTGTACTAACCACTATGCTAACCTTTTTTCCTTTCCTTCCTTCAGATAAAAGGAAGTATGTGAGACACCACCTGGTTGTGGCTGGCTGGAAGTGTGCTAAACAATATATTGATGTGTCATGCCTCTTTCATCGAGTTCTCCATCAAAATACAGATAAATAGGAAAACACCCAAAAGAAAACCAAGGTGGCAAAAAAGGTCAAGGGCATTGCGATTAATAAGGCATTTGATAAGGTTTCCCATGTGAGGCTCATTCAGAAAGTAAGGAGGTATGGGATCCAAGGAGACCTTGCTTTGTGGATCCTGAATCGGCTTGCCCACAGAATGCAAAGGGTGGTTGTAGATGGTTTGTCTTCTTCATGGAGTCGGTGACCAGTGGTGTTCTGCAGGGATCTGTTCTGGGACCCCTCCTCTTTGTGATTTTTATAAATGACCTGGATGAAGAAGTAGAAGGGTGAGTTAGTAAGTTTGCTGATGACACAAAGGTTGGGGATTTTGTAGATAGTCTGGAGGGGTGACAGAGGTTACAGCGGGACATCAATAGGATGCAGAACTGGGCTGAGAAGTGGCAGATGGAATTCAAACTTAATAAGTGTGAACTGGTTCATTTTGAAAGGTCAAATTTGAAGGCAGACAGAATGTAATATTAATGTTAAGACTCTTGGCAGTGTAGAGGATCAGAGAGATCTTGGGGTCCATATCAATAGGACACTCAAAGCTGCTGCACAGGTTGACAGTGTTGTTAAAAAGATGTATAGTGTGTTGGCATTCATCAACCATGGGATTGATTTCCAGAGCCATGATGTAATGTTACAGTTATGTATGACCTTGGTTAGACTCCACTTGGAGTACTGTGTTCAGTTCTGGTCACCTCACTATAGGAAGGGTGTGGATACTATAGAAAGAGTGCAGAGGAGATTTACAAAGATGTTGCCTGAAGAGGGTGTGCCTTATGAAATAAGGTTGAATAAACTCGGCCTTTTCTCCTTGGAGTGACAGAGGATGTGAGGTGACATGATAGAGGTATACATAAGATGATGAGAAGCATTGATCGTGTGGATAGCCAGAGGCTTCTTCCCAGGGCTGAAATGGCTAACATGAGGGACCATAGTTTTAAGGTGCTTGGAAGTAGGTACAGAAGGGATGTCAGGGTTAAGTTTTTCCACACAGAGAGTGATGGATGCGTGGAATGCACCATCAGGAATGGTGGTGGAGGCGGATACAATAGGGTCATTTATGAGACTCTTAGATAGGTATATGGAGCTTAGAAAAATAGAGGGCTATGCAGTAGGGTATTTCTAGGCAGTTTCTAGAGTAGGTTCCACGGTTGGCACAACATTTAGAATCACAAAAGTTGCCACAGCTCCCAAAAGACCTCAGGAACACAGGAAAGAAACATAACAGAAGAGCTCCACAAAGAGCCCAATAAAGGTTTAATGTCACCAGTGCTCTTGTTGAACTAATTTTCGAACTAATACCTCTGGCAGAGATCAAGTTATTTACATGAGCAAATACATGAAGTAGTATTGAATAAATGAATGTGAGAGGAATTGTTATGTATAATGCCTTCATGTTTATTAGTCTATATTCACCAACCTCACCGATGTGCCTTTAAAATTTACTGAGAAAGCCAAATATGGGTAAAGTGCTCTGAGACCTTATATAATGGATCACTCTGGACAGACAATTTTTCTCCAATTTGTTCTATTAGATCCAATTAGAAACTAGTAGTTTGATATTAATAATATAAGTTGTTAAATATATGTTACTTGGCAGTCAAGTTAGGAAAAAGGGAAGTACAATGAGATCTAGGTGTTCTTGTACATCAGTCAATGAAAGCAAGCATGCAGGTACAGCAGGCAGTGAAGAAAGCTAATGGCATGCTGGCCTTTATAACAAGAGGAATTGAGTATAGGAGTAAAGAGGTCCTTCTGCAGCTGTACAGGGCCCTGGTGAGACCCCACCTGGAGTATTGTGTGCAGTTTTGGTCTCCAAATTTGAGGAAGGACATTCTTGCTATTGAGGGAGTGCAGCGTAGGTTCACAAGGTTAATTCCCGGAATGTCATATGTTGAAAGATTGGAGAGACTGGGCTTGTATACACTGGAATTTAGAAGGATGAGAGGGGATCTGATTGAGACATATAAGATTACTAAGGGATTGGACACGCTGGAGGCAGGAAGCATGTTCCCGCTGATGGGTGAGTCCAGAACTAGAGGCCACAGTTTAAGAATAAGGGGTAGGCCATTTAGAACTGAGATGCAGAAAAACTTTTTCACCCAGAGAGTGGTGGATATGTGGAATGCTCTGCCCCAGAAGGCAGTGGAGGCCAAGTCTCTGGATGCACTCAAGAGAGAGTTAGATAGAGCTCTTATAGATAGCGGGGTCAAGGGATATGGGGAGAGGGCAGGAACGGGGTACTGATTGTGTATGATCAGCCATGATCACAGAGAATGGCGGTGCCGGCTAGAAGGGCTGAATGGCCTACTCCTGCACCTATTGTTTATTGTCTATTGTCTATTGTCTAATATCTAAAACTGAACCTTGATGCCCTAATGTTGATGTCCAAAACTTGTAAAGAAATATGACAATATTCTATACAATTTCCTTAGGAATGAAAAATATCACCAATTTTGCAGACTTAAACTGGCCTAAAAGTTGAACAAATATGATATTTGAAATGAGAGAAATAAATTAACTTTACCTCATTGCAGTGATGCTAAAAACAAGAACCAACTGAACTTTGTAAACTGCACGCTCTATAATTAATGTATGCAAAAGAGGCATTAAATAAATGATTAATGTAAGTTTTAATAATCTGTCATATTACATCACATAAAACATGCTTTCTGTTTTTATATAAAAAAATCTCTTAGTTCCTTTGATACCAGCTTACCTTATTTACATACGTTAAATAAAGTTCTTCCAAATACAATTAATGTATATATACAATAGAACTACAGATACTAATCAAAATCAGAATCAGAACCAGGTTTACTAACACCAACATATGTTGTGAAATTTGTTGTTATGCCGCTAGAATACATTGCAATGCATAATAAAAACTGTAAATTACAGTGAAAAGTATATATATATATTTAAAAGTTTTATTAAGTAAGTAGTACAAAAAGAGAAGAAAAATAAAATATAGTGAGGTAGTGTTCATGAATTCAACGTCCATTCAGAAATCTGATGGCAGAGGAGAAGAATGTATTCCTGAATCGCTGAGTGTGTGCCTTCAGGTCCTGTACCTCCTCCCTGAAGGTAGCAATGAGACAGTGCATGTTCTGGGTGATTGGGGTCCTTAATGATGGATGCTGCCTTTTTGAAGGCACTGAATGCTGAGGAGACTAGCACCCATGATGGAACTGACTGAATTCACAGCTTTCTGCAGCTCATTTCAATCCTGTACAGTGCCCCCCCACCCCCCCCCCCACCATACCAAATGGTGTTGCATTCAGTTAGAATATCCTCCACAGCACATCTGTAGAAATTTGAGAGTCTCTTTGGTGAAATACCAGTTCTCAAATTTCTGATGAAATATAGCCACTGATGTGCTATCTTCATAATTGCATCAATATGTTGGGCCCAGGATAGATCCTCAGAGATGTTGATACCCAGGAACTTAAAATTGCTCACCCTTTCCAGTCTGGATCCTTCGATGATGGTGTGAGCTCGTCTTACCCTTTCTGAAGTCCACAATCAATTCCTTACTTGAGTGCAAGGTTGTTGCAGTAGCACCACACAACCAGCTGATCTCGCTCCTATACGTCTTCTTGTCACTATCTGAAATTCTGCCAACAGTAGATGTGCCACCAGCAAATTTGTAGAAGCATTTGAGCTGTGCCTAGCCACAAAGTCATGGGTGTAGAGAGAGTGGAGCAGTGTCTAAGCACACATCCTTGAGGTGTGCCAGTGTTGATTATCAGCGAGGTGGAGATGTTATTTCTGATCCACACAGGCTGTGGTATTCTGGTCAGGAAGGCAAGGATCTAGTTGCAGAGATAGGTATAGAGGCTTAGGTTTTGGATCTTTTTGATCAGAACTGTAGAAATGATTGTTATAAATGCTGAGTTAAAGTCAATAAACAGCAGCCTGACGTAAGTATTAGTCTAATAAGTATGGAAGTGCTTTTGTGACTAATAAGTGACAAAAGTACAGAAGTAATTAAACCAGAAAAGGGCAGCATATTGAAATCAGTGCAGCTGCGTACATTTGAAACAAAATAAACTGCAAATAGTCATCATTTGTGTTCTTTCAAATGTTTATCTGCAATGTGCAAATTGCTTAATGATTCTGGATTAAGTGCACAGGCACTTCCAGAACATTATCACCCAAGCTGGTGGGAAAAATCACAGAAATTCAAGTACATTCCCAGTTTCTCATATCTTTTGAGTTGATTGAAAATATACCAGAAGAAAGTCCAGCTTTCAAAATGGACCATGTATCACATAAAATTAATCAGGAAGGAAAGTTTTTACCAATTAAAGTTTTTGAGGGCTTTACTAAATTACTAAAAATAAAGGACAGCAACAGATATCAATTAAAATACATGACCACATTTTCTAGTGGATTTTTCAGATTAAAAGTCAATATATAAAGATTGAAAGAATTTTTTTGCATTGACAATTATTAGCATTTTTGAATTGTTTAGACATCATTTTAGTCCATAATCCAATTTATTCTACAAACCATACACAAATAATCATAATGTGGGTCCACTCCTCTCCATCTATATACAGTACAAGTTGACACACCTACCACATGCCTTTTCCTTCTGCCCGTCCTCACATCTTTTTATTCTTCGTTCCTTTCCAGTCCTATTAAGGGGACTTGACGCAAAATGTTATCTGTTTATTCCCTTCCACAAATGTTATCTGACCTATTTTGTCTCAGTTGCTCATGGGGCTACGTATGGCAGGTGGATCCAGGAGAGGGTTGATCTTTTAGGAGAAGGCACCTCATCCAATAGTCTTTCTTTGCCTTGTTTTCCAGCATGATACTGCCAAACGGCTTTCATAGAGATATGGAGGTTCTGCTTTAAAGCTGTCAGTTGCTATTTTCATCACAAAATACAGAATAATAGAAGATTCTTCAGGAATATTACATGTTACGTAACCCCGTAACCAGGTAACTTACCAGCAAAGATAGCGGGATCAGCTGAGTCGGATGCTACTATTTTCAAACGTTTTATTTAAAAAGGGGCACAAGCGTATGGTTAATACAAAACATTCAGATCATATACATTGTCAAAACTCAATCTAAAACACCGGTGTAACAATAATCAATCAGAAATAAGCTCTATAGTTGTCTAGGGGTAATACTGAGTCCAATTGAAATATAAAGAGTCACTCAGAAGTTTGCAGGCTTTTCCCTTTTGGGAACCGCTGGGGTTTTCACATTGGAGAGAGAGAGATGATTTAGAAAAGATAAACACTTGCCCGTTGTCCTTACAGAGCAAATCCTTGGAATCAGGGGAGCAGACTTCCCCGTTGTTATTTAAAAGCAGTCTTCCGTTGGTTCTAGCCACAGATTCAACATTTGGAATCTAACGCACGTGGCTTCCTTCAAAATGGCTTCCCGCTCCCACGGGAATCGGTACCGTGCTTCCTTGGTGTCTCCTTGGTGTGTCTGAGGGTTTCCCCCCCTCAGACCCTCCTTTATACTTCTTCACGGGATCGCAGGTGTCAATCAAGGTTGCAGGTAATGCGATCTCTCTCTCAACCAGCCCACTTTGCCCGAGGGCTTCTCGCGTGGTCTCCCTGAGACAGTAGTCAATGTCGCCTTTATTCTGCTTCTTGGGAGAACGTGGTCTTCCGCACGTCTCCCTCTCTCTCTCCCATTTTCCTGTGTCTATTCAGCACGTCTCTTTCTCTCTTGGGTCAGTTGACCCCCCCTCGACTAGGGCTCTTGCGATTCTCACAAAGGAGGGGGCCGAGGGCATAACACAGGCAATTCATATATAGGCCCTTTGAACTACCACATCCATGCCAACTTATTTGTCCATATAAGATCCACTGCAGTTGGTGTCCACACCGCTTCTTTTCACATTAAATGTCAATGATTTGAATGACAGAATTGATAGCTTTGTGGCCAACTTTGCGGACAATACAAAGATAGGTTGAGGGATAAGCCATACTGAGGAAAGCAGAGAGTCAACCAAAGGATTTAGACAAATTGGGAGAATGAGCAAGGATGGAATACAGTGTAGAGAAGTGTCTGGTCATGCATACGGTAATGTAATTGGTTGAAACGTACTTAATTCACAGCCTCAGACATTGAGTTGGGTTCATTTTAGGAGGCTGGTCTGACATGATGATGTAATCATGTGAAGTACTTTTACTGCGCTTTGTGTTCAGTGTTTGGAATACAATAACTGAGCTGATATGTTTTTTCTTAAGCATAAAACACCTCCGCCATTTCTATTTGTGAAACTTACATTGGTGCCCCCGATGCTCTAGGACAATTCCAGAGTTATTGAAAATGTCGGCCAATGCAGTCGTTTTGAAACTGCTGGAGTTTTGGGAGCAAAATGCCATTGCATGGTTTGTACAAGCCCAGGTCCAATTCACGCCGCGAGAAATCTCCACCTACAGCACCAAATATTTTTAAATGGTGGTGTGGCTCAGAAACCGCACAGCTGTGAGAATGGTGAGTCTACTAGAACACCTGCCTGAACACAATAAATATCAATCGCTGAAAACTCACCTTTTACAGACTTTTGGACTAATGGAGTCTGGGCACTCCGAACAGTTGCTCTCCTCACCCGGCCTCGGTGATGCTAAGCCATCATAGCTAATGGACCATATGCTGTATCTCCTGGGAAATCACCATCCTTGTTTCATTTTTAACAAACTCTTCATGCAGCAAATGTCTGATCAAGTTTGTATAGCCCTCTCCAATGCACCCTTGAAGGACTATAGGGAACTTTCTACAATGGCTGATAGTCTACACTCAGCCAAACAACGGTGCATCAATCCTCCTCCTTTCACTGCCTCAATAAGACTGATCAACAAGGCCCCTAACTTAAGTTTGTCCGCACCCACGAAACAGACAACGCCAGACCTGGGTTTTTATGATGCTCACTTAGGTACAAATGCTCAGAAGTGCCAACCGCCTTGCAGCTTCGACAGTGCCAGCGCATCGGGACATCAGAGATCTGTGATCACCATGGGTTCCAGTTGCCAGGGTCATCTGCTGTTCTTTACAGATATCCTTTCAGGATGACGTTTCCTGTGTGACACGGGTGCTCAAGTGAGTGTGCTGCCAGCATCATCCATTGATGAAAAGGC
Organism: Hemitrygon akajei; assembly: GCF_048418815.1. Taxonomy (NCBI): domain Eukaryota; kingdom Metazoa; phylum Chordata; class Chondrichthyes; order Myliobatiformes; family Dasyatidae; genus Hemitrygon; species Hemitrygon akajei. The sequence goes on from NC_133140.1 coordinate 46,086,885, forward strand.
AAAGAGAAGGCAATGAAACCTTGTTGGAGGCCGCCAAAGGCAGTTGGATCCAAACTTGCAGGGTACAATGGGTGACACTCTGTTCAGTGGACGACATTACACATGGGACATTGTCCTGGCTAAAGTGGCTAGACCCCTGCTCATTGCAGATTTCCTGTGTGCCCAGGGCTATTAGTTGATCTTAAGAACTGCTGGTTTGTGAATGTCAAGGCAGTTACCCTGCTCCCATAGTTAAGTTCCCCACAACAACTCTGACAGGCACCTGCACCACTGCTTGTCAGCTTACTCACTGCTGGGCGAATTCCCAAACCTCACCAAGCCCACATTCTCTACTACAGTCACAAAACATGGGGGTCCAGCCCCACATTTCTATAACTGGCCCACTAGTCCATGCCAACAGGACCCAGAAAACCTGGCAGCCACGAAGGCTGAGTTTGCCAACATGGAAAGATTTGTCATTGTATGCCAGTTGAATAGTCCCTGGGTTTCGCCCCTCCATGTGGTCTCTAAGTCCGATGGTGGCAATTACCAATACCATAACGTGTCCGCCACCCCCAATTGTTGCCCAGTCCCACATTTCCAAGACCTTTTGGCACGTTTAGTGGGTAAGTTAATTTTCTCCGAAGTCCATCTAGTTAGGGGCTAACATCAGGTGCCTATGTACTCAGAGGACATTCCCAAGCAGCTGTGATAACCCCATTTGGCGCTTTGAGTTTGGGCTGAAAAATACAGCACAGACTTTCTAACAGCTGTTGGACTCTGTATTAAGACTTAGATTTTCCTTTTGTTGCTTGCATTCAAATCCGAACACGTATATCATCTCCACACACTTTTCATGCACTTAAGCCAACACGGGTTGATTATTAACTCTACTAAATGCCAGTTTGGGTTGCCAACCATTGACTTTCTCAGTCATCACATTTCTGCAGAAGGTGCAAAACCACCCCCCCCCAAAAAAAAAGGATTTCCCACTGCCCTGCACTACCAAAAAAATTACAGTTTGTCAGTATGGTGAATTTCAATCACTGCTTTATTCCATGAGCTGCTGAACTTGTGTTTCCCCTGTATAGTGTGCATCAAGGCAACATCCCTAATCAAGTGCTTGACTGGTCAGTGGACATGACCATGGCATTTGATGATACCAGTCAAGTTCTTTCCAACATGACTCTACTGGCGCACCTACTCCCCAACACACCCAAAGCCATTAACACTGATGTTTCTGACTATGCCATGGGTGCTGTGCACGAACAGCTGATCGGAGGTGCATGGCAGCCGCCCGCCTTCACCAGCTGGCATCTCTCTGCCCCCCAAAAGGAAATACAGCATGCTTGACTGTGAGCTTCTCGGTCTCTATCTGGCTGACCAACATTTTTGTTTTCTTTTAGAGGGCAAATAATGCCGTGATTAATTGGCTCTCATAGCCAGCTGTTGAAGTCATACACATTGTGGTAGACTATGCTGGCACGGCAGCCAACAAAGTTACTGACCCAGACATCCAGGCATACTATGCAGCAGTCATGGTCCTGTATTTGGCTGACATTAAGTTCAGGGAAGTTGGGGTTCCTTTCGTGTGTATTGTCTCTACCAGTTGCCTTCACCCCATAGTGCCCACAAACTGAAGGCAGACTGTTTTTGACTCCATATATGGCTTCTCACATTTGGGCCAGAAGACCTCACAGAAATTGGTTGCACTAAATTATGTGTGGCATGGCCTTAGAAAGGAGGTGCGTGATTGGGCTACAGCTTGTCTGGAGTGCCAGCGGACAAAAGTTAACCATCATGCTCAGGCACCATTGGTACCTTCTGAGGTCCCTGAGTGATGGTTTGACTCTGTCAATGTGGACCTTGTTGGTTCTCTTCCCCCACTCTTTACAGTTTGATGCACCTCCTTACCATGGTGGACTATACTCCAGGTGGCTAGCGGTCATCCCACCGGCATCGAGACCGGGCAGATATGTGGCTCATGCGTTCATCAGCACCTGGGTTGCTCAGTTTGGCATCGCATCCAATACTCTGAGCAGATTTTCAATTCATTTCAGACCTCTGGGTTGCAATGGCCCAGAACCTTGACATTAGGTTATATCATGCCATGATGTATCACCCACAGTCCAATGGCCTATGCAAGCGTTTTCAGCAGTTCTTAAAGGCTGCTCTGAGGGCTTCCCTGATGGATGAGTGTTGGCATGATCATCTCCTGTGGCAACAGCTGTGACTCAGAACAGCTCCAAAAGAAGAGCTGCAGTTGTCTGCACCCGAGATGGTATAAAGACAAACATTACGAGTGCCAGGTGATTTTATTCCTGATGCCATGACTGCTTGGTTGGCTTCTCAACAGCGTTCCACCCTCCTCAATAAGTTCAATTCCTTTGCACCTATTCCTACCTCCCGTTATGGTGTACAGCACTCTTGGGTTCCCGTTGACATTCCACCTCATTTGTCTTTGTCCTTCATGATGCATACTATCATCCTCTTAGACCCTTTACAATGGCCCATTCTATATTTTGGAATGCGGAGAAAAGTTTTATCATATACAAGGGGTAAACCTGAATGTATATCAGTAGATCGCCTTAAAACAACCCACCAAGACTTGGAGCATTACACTACCATGCCCCTGCCATCACGACATAACCACGAGAGTGCCAACTCACCTCTGGACGAGCCAGAGGCACCTGTTGTTCCTCCACCCATGGAACATAGGACCCGAGCTGGACAGACCGTCCAAGCTCCAGACAGATGATTCTGTGTAGGGTAATGTAATTGGTGGAAACGTACAGAATTCACAAGCAACTTTGAGTTGGGGTTCACTTTAAGAAGCTGGTCTGACATGACGATGTAATTACGTAAAGTACTTTCACTAGGCTTCGTGTTCAGTGTTTGGACTACAATAAATGAATTGTTGTAGTTTTTCTTAAACATAAAACAGCCCCACTGTTTTTATGTGTGAAAACCTGTATATGCACTTCAGTAGAAGGAACAAAGGGACAGAATATTTACTGAACAGGAAGAAAATTCAGAAATTATATAACCTAATCACTGAATGGCCTAATTCTGCTCCTGTGCCTTATAATTGATGGTCCTTCTATTGCCTTGCCTATTCAAGTTTCTCTCAACATGCCTCTCAAATATAGTGAATGTATTATACTCCACCACATCCTCCAGACTCCAGATATTAACCACTTACCCCTCAAATCCCCTTCTTTTCAGCTTAAACCTATGCCTCTATGCCATGGGAAAAAGATACTGACTATCCTTGTCTGTCTCTCATAATTTTTTATGCCTCTATAGGTCAGTCCACAGACGACTTCTTGCCAGGTAGTGGATAAACCCAGCCTATCCAATCTTTCTTCGTAAGTAAAATCCTCCCATCCATACAACATCCAGATTATTCTCCCTTGCACACTCTCTAGTATAATTGCATTTTCATATAATATAGAAATCAGAACTGTACATAAGACTCAAGCAGCAGTCTAAATAATGTTTTGTAAAATTGCAACATAACATTCCAACTTCTATATTCTATGCCCAACCAATGAAGGCAAGCATGTCACGGAGACAGGAGATACTGTAGATGCTGGAAATCCTGAGTAACACAAGCAAAATGCTGGATGAACTCAGCAGGTCAGGCAGCATCTATGTAGAGGAATAGAGAGTCGACATTTTGGACCGAGTCCTTTCCTCAGTACTGGGAAGAAAGGCAGAAGAAGCCAGAATAAGAAGCTGGAGGGAGAGGAAGAAGTCCAAGCTGGCAGGTGATAGGTGAAGCCAGGTGAAGGGGAAAGGTAGGTGGGTCAGGGAGGGGGAATGAAGTGAGAAGTTTGGTGGTGATAGTTGGAAAGAAGAAATCTGATAGGAGAGGAGAGTGGACCATGGGAGAAAGGGACAGCGGAGGGGAACCGGAGGCATGTCATATGCATTCTTCACCACCCTACCTGTTTTAGTACTTTCAAAGAATAGTGGGCATAAACTCCAAAGCCCTTCTGTTCATTAGAACTCCTTAGTGGCCTGCCATTTACCCTTACTGGACTTCCCAAAATGCATCATCAAACCTCTAAGAATTTATTTAAACAAGAGCTAGATGCAAGATTAAATATGGCGATGAAACATGAAATTTTGGCAACCTTTGCTTAAAGCATCTTCAGCAATGTGGCAAGAACTCAGTCTATATTGCACTGTCAGCTTAGATTTTTTTGTGTTCAAATCTCCAGAATGGGTTTTGAACAAGATTGCTGGCAATTGCTACACAGTTGACATGAAAGAGTGATTATTGATAGACTGTTTTAGATATTCAGTGGAACCATAATGAGATTTAAGATCACTAAAACAAAAATCAAATCGAGATTGGAAAGCTAATCTTGATACAAAAGATGGTTGCAATCTGGAATTATAAATACCATAAATTATTTCAAAGGGAATTTAATAGCTGTTTGAAACACAATAGCTTGCATTTAGATGGTATCTAACATAAAATAAAAACATAAAAAGAAAGTAATGTCAAAGGAATGGAGGGAGGGCAGGATATTCAGATTAGACTGGATAGCTCATGTGGAGAAAACATCAGTATAGATAAGCCCGATGATCTATTTCTATATTGTATCAGGCTTTGATTTTATTGTATTCAGTCCCTTTCAAAATTTTCAAGTGTTGGTATATAAGTATTCTCATCTTATTTATAATGATTAATATTTGAGTAAATAATGATGTGAGTAGATACACAATGTGGTGCAAGCTAGTGCATATGAGAAAGCCTTTGATTTTTCTTCAATTATTTGATTCTAACAGTATTGGTAATGGCAGTATTACTATTCCTCAGCTTCATTCTACTAGGAAAGAGGACAAAAGCAAGTTAGACTCCTAACCAATGACTCTTACTGAGCAATATATGGTTATAAACATCAAGTGGGGATATTATCTGCATCTAGTGCAACGCCCCCTGAGGCTTATCATTCCAGAAAACCTTTATCAGTTTATTAACACATCATAGATATAACAATAACTAAAAAACCATAAGCTTCAGATTTTGCACTTCAGAAGGAAGATTATTCCAATGCAAGATGACACTTGGCATGCAAATTGTTGATGGCCTGCTGATGCTCTTGAACTATAAGCCAGCATGTGTTAACAAATCAAAGACAGACAATAAGAACTGCAGAACAAACTGTACAAACTTTTTTGGTCATATGCATTCAACCACTGGAGTTTTTTTCTTGCACTTAGCATAAAAAGGAACTATTTTATGTTTGTGTACAGGAAACCACCTTTTCTTAAATATTTTAGGATGAAAGGTCTCCACAAATACAAATTGCACAGATTTCATTTAACTTGATACCTGCTTTCTTTGATTTTATTAGATTCCTGTTTATAATTACTTTGGACTGGTTGCAATAGTTTCAAAAGATCTCTGTTCAATTGTCTTATAGCACCACCAGGAGGAGAAGAAACATACATGCAAGATATAGTGCAATAATGTGACTGTAAATACAATGAAACAGTGACACACCAACATTTGAAGCACTATCGATTCCATATTAAAGTTCAAAACTCAGAATGAAGCAAGCACTTAAATAAATTACCATATTGCAGAGTACTAATTACATCAAAATAGCTCCACATATTATAGCTGACACATTCACTCTGGATTTTTGTTGGCTAGAAATGATCATAATTTCCCTTATCCCTCTGCAACTCTCAATAAAAAAATCAATTCCAATCTCCTACAAACATTCTTCCAGGACTACCTTGTTAATCAGTGAGTTAACATGAATATATGGATTCATATATGAATTTTAACCACTCATCAATAAGGTTACAAGTATGCTAAAAGTCTTATCACTTATCATCATTATTACTATCAATCAAGCTAATTTTTCCTGTGATTCCAATTACATTGTCTAGAGATCCAATGTACAAGTAAATTATTAATTTGGTTCTTGCAAAGTTGAAATATATGGAATTATTTTGTATTTCTGTTGGATTTAAGGCGGCTTACAAAAGTACTTCATTTTTTTTTCTCCATTAGCTTCCCTTATATGGCAATTCCTGAAGCCAGTTACTCATGCTGGGATGTAATTCCAAAAGCAGAAGTAACCTAGTACTGACTTCTTTCAATTCATTCTCATATTCACATTTCTAACACAGTTTGCTTTACAGCAGTAAGGATTAATAATTTAGGGGGGCTTTTTCCTCGCAACAAACAATTGAAATCTCTATATTTTATCTTCAATTCCTAATTAACAAGATAAATCTGATTCAAATATTAGTTGAAGTTGGCTCCAGTTCTTTTACATCATTTATCGATTGTACCTCACAATTATATTCTATTATTGAGTATTCAAAAGGAAAGTTCAGGTTGCCAGTCTATGGAATAAATGAGGATGAAGAGGGATATTTTAACACAGAGACAAACATGGGTTTTAATGCAGGTAGGAGTTTAAAGTCAGCGAGAATGGGTACAAACTCCCATCTTTGACTCATGCATGTTAGTCTGGTTGAATGCAACACCCTTGCGACAGCAAGATTTATCAATTAGTAAATGCTCATTGATAATATGGACTAATATTCCAATATGTATTTTTAATTTAGCACCATACTTATAGCCATCCCAAATTCTCTGAAATTTTCCAATGAAATAACATAACAAGGCTAGTTAATTGTCATTCAAATCCATGAATAAATATTTAAAGATTACAACTGCTGTCCTGACGAAGGGCCCGAAACGTCAACATTGCTTCTTCCTATAGATGCTGCCTGGCCTGCTGAGTTCCACCAGCATTTTGTGTGTGTCTGCAGATTTCCTCATGTTTGCATCGTAAATGCTTTTTTTGTCCACATCAAGTACTGTAAGTGGGTTGTTCACAGTCCTTCTGCTATGTTTTCTTTCTGCACCTTGGAAGTTTCCTGAATAAGGTTTCATGCAATCTTGTTTTCCTTAGATTGACACTTTCATGAGGACAACAGCCCATGGAAGAGTGATCAGTGGCAGCAATGATCTATAGAGGATAGATCTGAAGCTGCAGAAGTGTGAGGTATTATTCACAAAGCAGGAGTTGCAGGCAGAAGCTGAACTTCCTTGAGTTAACAGATCAGCAAAGATCCTGACAGTCAGGTTGTAGTACAGATGTGAACTAATAGCCTGCACAATTGGGCAAGGAAGTCACAATCCACAATTAGGAAGTGCCCATTGCTTCCTCTGAAGCCAACACACAAAAGATTCACTACCTGCTTTTTGTGTCAGGAACGGGGGCCGGATGGACCCAAACTCAGGACGCAGACACTGAAGTACTAGGGGGAGGACAGGATGGGGATGCCATGCCATGTGCTGTGAGGATTACATTCCTTGACTTCTCTAGTGCCTTTAACACCATCCAGCCCAAGATCTTAAGGCACAAACTAACGGAGATGGGAGTAGACTCTCACATGGTGGATTGGATAGTGGACTACTTGACAGATAGACCTCAGTATGTGCGGTTGGGAGACTGTAGGTCTGACACGGTGGTCAGCAGCACAGGAGCGCCGCAGGGAACCGTACTCTCTCCGGTCCTGTTCACCCTGTACACATCAGACTTCCAATATAACTCGGAGTCCTGCCATGTGCAGAAGTTCGCTGATGACACGGCCATAGTGGGGTGTGTCAGGAATGGACAGGAGGAGGAGTATAGGAAACTGATACAGGACTTTGTGATATGGTGCAACTCAAACTACCTGCGTCTCAATATCACCAAGACCAAGGAGATGGTGGTGGACTTTAGGAGATCTAGGCCTCATATGGAGCCAGTGATCATTAATGGAGAATGTGTGGAGCAGGTTAAGACCTACAAGTATCTGGGAGTACAGTTAGACGAGAAGCTAGACTGGACTGCCAACACAGATGCCTTGTGCAGGAAGGCACAGAGTCCACTGTACTTCCTAAGAAGGTTGGCGTCATTCAATGTCTGTAGTGAGATGCTGAAGATGTTCTATAGGTCAGTTGTGGAGAGCGCCCTCTTCTTTGTGGTGGCGTGTTGGGGAGGAAGCATTAAGAAGAGGGACGCCTCACGTCTTAATAAGCTGGTAAGGAAGGCGGGCTCTGTCATGGGCAAAGTACTGGAGAGTTTAACATTGGTAGCTGAGCGAAGGGCGCTGAGTAGGCTACGGTCAATTATGGATAACTCTGAACATCCTCTACATAGCACCATCCAGAGACAGAGAAGCAGTTTCAGTGACAGGTTACTATCGATACAATGCTCCTCAGACAGGATGAAGAGGTCAATACTCCCCAATGCCATTAGGCTTTACAATTCTACCGCCAGGACTTAAGAACTTTTTAAAAGCTATTATTAATGCTTTTTGAGATAGTGATTTAGATGCATATCATATTTTTTACTGAGTTAAGTATTGTATGTAATTAGTTTTGCTACAACAAGTGTATGGGACATTGGAAAAAAAGTTGAATTTCCCCATGGGGATGAATAAAGTATCTATCTATTTATCTATCTATGTAAGGTTTAATGCAGGCGGGGCTGGATCCAAGAGTTCAAACGAGGCAGGCAGGCAGATCCCACGGTTCGGGGCAGGCAGGCAGGCAGATCCCACGGTTCGGGGCAGGCAGGCAGATTCCTCATGGCGGGCCGCAGGGATCCTGGGCAGGGCCGCCTCCCAGGTGGAAAACACAGAGGCCTGGGCCAGTCGCGGACACCTGGGCGGGTGCGGGGCACAATCCACGGGAAACAAGGGGAGGAAAGGGTAGGAGTCCTTAGGGCGGGCCGCATGGATCCCAGGCAGGGCCGCCTCCCAGGTGAAAAACGCAGAGGCCTGGGCCAGTCACGGACACCTGGGCAGGTGTGGGGCACAACCCTTAGGGAGCAATAGGTGGAAGGGGCAGAACCCCCGCTGGACAGTGGCAGTCCGGCCAGACTCGCCCAACAGTGGCAACGAGTAGGAAGGGGCAGAGCCCCCGCCGGGCAGCGGCAGTCCAGCTGGACCCGCCCAACGGAAGCAACGGGTAAGAAGGGGCAGAACCCCCACCGGGCAGCAGCAGTCCGGCCGGACCCACCCGACGGAGGCAACGGGTAGGAATCTGGGTCCAGGGTAAGCAGCAAAACTACAGTGATCCGCCGGGTACATTGGTAAATTGGGAAAGGCAACCGACAGCGTGGCAGCGCAAGCAGGGAGAATAAGGCGGAACAGCGGGACCAGCGCACAGGAGAGAAGCAGGGGAACAAGACCAACTGGATAGAGCATATACAGAACAGTCCAGAAACCAGGGCAGAGTAGGATTCTGAGCAGGGCAGTAACCAGGGTAGGACAGGATTCTGAGCAGGGCAGTAACCAGGGTAGGACAGGATTCCGGGCAGGGCAAAACAACCACCCACCCAGTCTCCATCCCACAGCCCCTTATAAACACCTGCAGCCGAATTGGCCACAGGTGTGCCTCCTTGATCCAGGCTGATCTTAACAGGCTCAAAGGGGCCGGGAGGGACAGCTGCAGGACCCGGAGTCCGGAGCACTCGGACCGGATCGAGACCCGGAACGCGGATTCCGGACCGGACCCTGACACTTTGTAAAGATTTCAACATGCAACCATTGTTAACGACCAGTCATCACCAGTTTCTGGAAAGGCTGGCACAAGTTAAATCAAGGCCACTGTCATCTTCTGTTTTTTTTTATCATGAACCTAGAGTTCTAGTTGTTCCATTGGCTTAAAGTGAAACTGCAGGGAGGGGAAGAGAGCAAGTCAAATCAGAAGTGCGGGAAGAATAGAAAACATGGCTGATGGGCCAGTCAGCTACGGTAGAAGACAAAACATAGTTAATGAGAAAAAACAGCTGTCTCAAAAGCACTTTTATGGAAAATGCCACTGTCTAAACAGATATGGTAAAATGGAGAATGAGAAACTGGCAGGATGAACTACAGTGAGCACAATAACTGTGAGAGTCAGTGAGTTTATAATGGAGTTACACACACACAAAATGCTGGTGGAACACAGCAGACCAGGCAGCATCTATAGGGAGAAGCACTGTCGACGTTTTGGGCCGAGACCCTTCGTCAGGACTAACTGAAAGGAAAGATAGTAAGAGATTTGAAAGTAGGAGGGGGAGGGCAAAATGCAAAATGATAGAAGACCGGAGGGGGTGGGGTGGAGTTGAGACCCAGAAAGGTGATTGGCAAAAGGGTATACAGAGCTGGAGAAGGAAAAGGATCATGGGATGGGAGGCCTAGGGAGAAAGAAAGGGGGAGGGGAGCAATAGAGGGAGATGGAGAACAGGCAGAGTGATGGGCAGAAAGAGAGAAAAAAAGGAGGAAAAAATATATCAGGGATATGGTAAGGAAGGGAGGAGGGGCATTAACGGAAGTTAGAGAAGTCAATGTTCATGCCATCAGGTTGGAGGCTACCCAGCCAGTATATAAGGTGTTGTTCCTCCAACCTGAGTGTGGCTTCATCTTGACAGTAGAGGCGGCCATCGATAGACATATCAGAATGGGAATGGGACGTGGAATTAAAATGATGGCATGAACATTGATATACCGGCTGGGTAGCTTCCAACCTGATGGCATGAACATTGACAAGATGAAGCCACACTCAAGTTGGAGGAACAACACCTTATATACCGGCTGGGTAGCCTCCAACCTAATGGCATGAACATTGACTTCTCTAACTTCCGTTAATGCCCCTCCTCCCCTTCTTACCCCATCCCTGATATATTTAGTTTTCTCCCCCCTCCTTTTTTTCTCTCTTTCTGCCCATCACTCTGCCTGTTCTCCATCTCCCTCTATTGCTCCCCTCCCCCTTTCTTTCTCCCTAGGCCTCCCATCCCATGATCCTTTCCCTTCTCCAGCTCTGTATACCTTTTGCCAATCACCTTTCTGGCTCTCAGCTCCACCCCACCCCCTCCGGTCTTCTATCATTTTGCATTTTCCCCTCCCCTCCTCCTTTCAAATCTCTTACTATCTTTCCTTTCAGTTAGTCCTGACAAAGGGTCTTGGCCTGAAACATCGACAATGCTTCTCCCTGTAGATGCTGCCTGACCTGCTGTGTTCCCCCAGCATTTTGTGTGTGTTGCTTGAATTTCCAGCATCCGCAGATTTCCTTGTGTTTGCTTTTTATATTGGAGTTTCTCATTTGAGATGAAGATACTGAACTACTGTCAAAATGGTATGAACATGTGAAAATGTGAACAACATGGTGGCTGGCAATAAAAGTAACGTAAATTTGAGTCTAAATGTGTGTAGGGAGCAGTACCAATATAGCCATCATTATAATAGACAAAGAGGAGAACTGAATGCTGAATAGGGCTGGAACAAGGATTGTTCTTCATGTCCACAAAGTGTCAGGTTTAGCACAGTCATGTGAAAGTACCATAGCTGTGATTTGGTGAACGTGGGTGGGAGTTGCAGGAGAAATTGTTCAATGCATTCAGCCAAGCAGAGGAGGGAATTGGTTGGACCTCTGTTCAAGGAAGAAGTGAATAGTCCTCAGACCAACCTGGTATGGGATAGTGGATGAGTTTTTGGGATGAGGAAACTGAAGATGTCAAAGTGGCAAATGCCATCAGAGTTGTTACACAGGAAGGGACTGGAGAAGCGGAAAAAGACAGAGTAAGAAGTAGGAAGGAATAAGTTTTATAGGTAAAAAAAAAGGCTGAAACATTGGATCTACCCAAACAGGCCTGTTTTTCAGACCATTGGGAAGGAGATTGAAGTAGCTTTCTGTGAGTGGGTGACTGTTAACCTATCCAGAAAATGAGAGTAGTAAAGGTCGGCAATCATTTCCTTGATGTTCAATGATGACCATGGTTGCATTGGAAAATAACTGCGAGCTGACATTTGACTTTTATAAGTTAGAGATCTGTGAAACAACAAAATCACAACAATAATGCCTTTGTCACCATGTTGGATAAAAATATTGGCCTTTAGCGAGCATAGTATTACAGGTTCAGTTGGACATAAGTTAGAGTGTTTATGGGCAATGGAAAAATTGAGGTGGTCAGTATTATGTTGGTGAATAATGATGAGTAAATCTAAGAAGCTAAGAAATCAAAAGGAGATATCCATGTGGATATGGAGAATGGAGAAAGAGCCGGCATCAGGGACAAAGCCTACTGTTGAAAATATGGAGCACAAAGGTAAAAACAGTACAAGAACAATCCAAAGGCAAGAAATTCATTAAGAAAGGAAGGAAACTAAGGCATTTTCTAAGCATTTGTTAAAGAAACTAATGTGCCTGTAGAAGCAAATCTTGATCAATAACCTATTAATGACGAAACCATTGTAGGTGAGAAGGTAAATAAGACAGGTGAAAACCTATCTGAGAGAGAAGAGCATCTTCAAGTTGGTATTCTTGGAAAGAAGAGGCAGTGTTTTGAAAGATAATTGAAGCCAAAACAGAGAAGATACTGGAAATCTGAAGCACAGCATGTAAGTGCTATTACAAAGAAAGCATGGTAGCACTTCTACTTCATTAGGATAAACACAAAAAAGACTGCAGATGCTGGAAATCTAAAGCAACACACACCAAAATGTTGGAGGAATTCAGCAGGTGAGGAAGCATCTATGAGAATATATAAACAATCGACATTACAGACCAATACTCTTCTTCAGGACTGGAAAGGCAAAAGGAAGACAAAGGTGGAGGTTGTAAAAAGGTGGAGGGAGGGGAAGGAGGATAGTTAAAAGGTGATACGTAAATCCAGGTGTGTGGGAAAGATAAAGGGCTCAAGAATATGAAATCTGACAGGAGAGGACAGTGGACAATAAGAGAAAGGGAAGGAGGAGGGAAACCATGAGTAGGTGATAGGCAGGTGAGAAGAGGTAAGAGGCCAGAGTGGAGAACAGAAGAGGGGAAAGAGAAGGATTTTTTTTACTGGTAGGAGAAATAGATATTCATGTCACCGGGTTGGAGGATACTGTTGGGCTTGAAATTCTGCCCTGTGTTCATTTAGGAAGAGAGACAACCAACACCGGAATATTACAAAACTTGGGTTTATTGCAGAATTCGTAACTGGCACAGCGAATCCACGGAGTCGCTGGAGAAGGCACATTCCGTCTTCCCCTTACAATCTGCTCTTATTTATACCCCTTTTCCCCCAGCACAACCCCCCGCTACATATTAGGTAATATCGGGCACTTGTGTCCATCTTATTGGCCCGATGCCATACACTCACGAGTTACCTGTTTCTTTTGTTTACTGAATCGCGTGACACTAGTAGTTTCAGTGTAGCGGAATCCCCAGTTTCGCTTCCCCCCTCCCTCGCATTCCGGTCTCCTAATATTACGTGAGCCACTCCTGACCTGTAATGGCAGTCTCGAATTAACCCTAACATTAACCCTAACACTCGCTCCCTTGGCCTCCCAGAGGCCACATCCCTTACAAGCTTTTCCGCGGCTGCCGGGATCAGGCAGGGAGGCGAGCGTCCCCCGGCACTCTTTGGCGTGTCCTCCCTCTTTGCATATCCTGATTTGTCCGACCTAGGGTCACAAAATATGGGTAGGGGTTCCCTAAACATCAGCAATTTTTACAAGTAGCATGCAACATTTCAGAAGACTTATTCAAGAACAACTCTCAATTTCCCCCTCTGCACGGCCCATTCCAGTCCGTGTTCTCCCATAGTGCGTCCGTTTCCGGGAGCGCCTCGATCTCCCCTTCCACCGGGAACAAGGGTGCCTGGTACGCCGGTGGAGGTCCATTCTTTCCAGTCAAGGCTCGATCTATAGTCCGGATGACTAGGGTCCTGATACAGGGTATGCAACAACAACCACACGTGATAAAGATAGCAATTGAAATAGACAGTCCTAGAGCCGACTGTCCCAGAAACGCTCCCCACTTGCCAGAGGTCTTATTTAGCCAGTAGAAAATGATGCCAGTTATTGTCCCCCTCCCTTCTTACCTTTTAATGCCCTGTTGGAGACCTCGGTGACAGGGTATGGACCATGCCACCGTTTTCCGTTCCAGGTGAGCTTCCCCGGGCCTCGGAGGAACACTTCCACTCCTACCTTGATGGTGTCCGACCCCTGCAGCTGCTCACTGTTAGATTATTGAACTCGCACAGTTATCAATTTTACCATATTTCTAAAAACTCTCATATACTCTGTTACTCAACACACAAATGTCTGAGTTTTGGTAACTCGAAATTGAAGTGCTCCATGGCTCCCTAGTACACAGAGAGGATCAAATGTGGGACGGTCGCCTTTCAAAACCTGACCTTCACGTGGGAGATTTCTCCTCTTAACAACCAGTCTAAGGTAGGCGCCGTCAGTATCCCTGTGTACTACGGTGTACCGCGACACTTTTCTCCTCCTCACTCCTGAGACTTTTATGCCCTTCGTGGGCGGCGGGTACCCTCACTCAGAAGACTTTTCCACGGGCGGAGGATCTTCCTAAAAACAGATAAGAGTTAGTACTTACCAGTCACGATTCTGCACCGGGAATGATCTCTCCCAGGGTAATTTGGGGTTGGTGAGGATCCATCAGCAGACAAGATCTAACTCAGTGATTTAACTATCTAGTGGAAGTCTTCGATATAACAGGCACTTCCTGACCTTAGTCGAGCTTGCGGCCGCAAGTTGTCTGCTGTCGGACCCGCCAGCCTGTGTTGTCTCTCCCTCCCCACGTCGGGGTCACCAAATGTTGGGCTTGAAATTCTGCCCTGTGTTCGTTTAGGAAGAGAGACAACCAACACCGGAATATTACAAAACTTGGGTTTATTGCAGAATTCGTAACTGGCACAGCGAATCCACGGAGCCGCTGGAGAAGGCGCGTTCCGTCTTCCCCTTACAATCTGCTCTTATTTATACCCCTTTTCCCCCAGCACAACCCCCCACTATATATTAGGTAATATCGGGCACTTGTGTCCATCTTATTGGCCCGATGCCATACACTCACGAGTTACCTGTTTCTTTTGTTTACTGAATCGCGTGACACTAGTAGTTTCGGTGTAGCGGAATCCCCAGTTTCGCTTCCCCCCTCCCTCGCATTCCGGTCTCCTAATATTACGTGAGCCACTCCTGACCTGTAATGGCAGTCTCGAATTAACCCTAACAATACCCAGATGGAATACAAGTTGTTTCTCTTCCACCCTGAGGGCGGCCTCATCTTGATACAAGAGGAAGCCATGGACTGACATGTTGGAACAGGAAAAGGAACTTCCACTGGGAAGGTCCCTTTTTTGCAGATGGAGCAGAGGTGCTCAACAACGTGGTCACCCAATTTATGATGGGTCCCACCAACGTAGAGGAGGCAACATCAGGAGCACCCGATACAGTAGATGACCCCAGCAGATTTGCAGGTGAAGTGTTGCCTCATCTGGAAGGTCTGTTTGGGGCTCCAAATGAAGGTGAATGGGCAGGTGTCGCACTTAGGATGCTTGCAAGGATAAGTGCCGGGAGGCAGATTAGTGGGGAGGGATGAAGGGACAAGGGAATAACAGAGGGAGTGATCCCTGCAGAAAGCAGAGGGGACGGGAAGTAAATACATGTTTGGTGGTAAGACCCCTTTGGAGATGGCGGAAGTTGCAGACTTACCAGGCTTCACCTATCACCTTCTAGCTATCTTCCCTTCCTCTCACCTTTTTATTCTGGCATCTTCGCTCTTCCAGTTCTGAAGAAGGGTCTCAGCACAAAACATCAACTGTTTATTCATTTCCATAGATGTTGCATGACCTGCTGAGTTCATCCAGCATTTTGTGTGTTACTTTCCTTAAGGATTTGCAAAGATTCAGCATGGCATCTAAAATTTTGACAAACTCCTACAGAGGTGTCATGGAGAGTGTATTGACTGGCTGCATCACAGCCTGGTATGGAAACACCACTGCCATTAAGTGGAAAAGCATACAAAAAGTAATGGATACAGCTTAGTCCACCACTGGTAAAGCTCTCCTCACCACTGAGCACATCTACATGGAGCGTTATTGCAGGAAAACAGCATCCATCCTCAAGGACCCCAGCAACCAGGTCATGCTCTCTTCTCACTGCTGCCATCAGGTAGAAGGTACAGGAGCCTTGGGACTCACACTACCAGGTTCAGGAACAGTTATTATCTCTCAACCATCAGGGTTCCTGAACCAGAGCGGATAACTTCACTCAACTTCACTAGTCCCGTAACTAAACTGTTCCCATGACCTACAGACCATTTAAAATGACAGGAAACACACATACAGCATTTTAGATGACAAAGAATTGGTACGGCAGATCAACGACCCTTCGAAAGATGAGGATAAATGAAAAAGCAAGGACATTGTGAGGAAAGGGGGTTGGAAGAGAACAAAAGGAACAAAAGTGATACACTTGGGAACAAGGTTTTTCAGGTAACAATTACTTTCCATGCTGACAATTAGAGAGAGGGATAAGGAACAAAAGAACATGGTGGAACTTAGATGTAAGGACCAACAGATGTTAGAAATCTGAAACAAAAGAGTTGCTGAAATACACATCAAACCAGGCAGAACCCGTGGAGGGAGAAAATCTCAGCTCTTGATCAGATAGTTGAGACTTCTTCAGAACTGTCCAGAAATTGGTTCCCAAAATTTATTGAATTCAATACCAAGTCATGAGCACTTCAATATACCTAGTCAGAAGTTGGAGCAATGCTCTTCAAGCTTACATTGGGCAGTGTAGCTAAAACATCAGCTGGAGCAACAATATTCTAGACAATCTACAGTCCATAGAAGTCAACATTAAATTGATCCACTTCAGGTTGCCTGCTTCTGCTGTGTGTGACCAAACCAGCCAGCATTTATGAACATTAATGCACTTTTCCTCTCTCCACAAATACTTGACATTTTTCCCCAGGACAGTTTTGTTCCATATTCCTGGCAACTGCTGTGTTTAGATCCCATCAGTACCATTTGTTTCTTTCTTTACTCTCTATTTGCCATCACCAAAGATAATTAATCAACTCAATCTTCAGCCCTTCACAAACAGTTTGTTCACTCCAACCCTCCATCTCTGAATTTCAAGCATGCCTATTTTCTCACTTTTCCATGCTGCTGAACCTTAAGGTGCTTCTGACACCTTCTACTTGTTTCAGATTTCCAGCATCTGCATATTTTTGCTTCAAACAATAGGTGAAACTGCATCACATTAAACTCATCAAGAAGCTGGTGCATGCCATTACTGGAGTGACTATTACTGAGTCACATATAGCATCAGGACAATAGCTACAGAAGATGACAGCATACCTGTAAATACATATATGTCTTGTCCTCTATCTCATGAAATATGCTGATTTACAAGCTGCTTATGTTGTAAGCATGCATTCCTTACTCTCACTTTGAAATACCCTTTTGTCTTAATCCTTTAATAGAATAATGTTAAGGAACACGGAGGAGTCATGCACTGACCTTGCACAGGGCTTTGTGCAGAATTCAGAACCCATTCTTTCCATCCTGGTCAATCTAAAGATGTGAACATAATCCAACAACTGATGGCTGCTTTCTCAACTTCCATTGCAGCACAAGCAAAGGCTGTGTGCTCTAATGGAAACTCAGAGCTCTGTATGCACTGTCAGCTTGCTACTCTGCACACTCATACTACTATCATTGTGGGTTTTGATACAAGCTGAGTGTCACAGCCTCCAGAAGATTAATAAGATGACCGGGCACCGGCAATAACTCCATGGAGCAGAGATCTGCTGCCCCTCTCTGGATGACAGTATTTGTGATCCCATCACTTCCAATCATTCACTGGTATTGAAGTTCCCTGCCAGCAACCCAGCCCAGCTTCAACCTCTCAGGCCAAGCTGATGCAGTGCAAACACAGAGCTACTGAAGCTCATCTGCAAGCATTGAAAGTCAGCAGTCTTTCATAACAATGCTGCAGCCACTGGTTGCACTGGTTGCACAGCAGCATTGAAAATTGCAAATGGATACACACAATTGACAAATAGCACAATTTAGTTTCAAATTTAATTTTGATTACTTAGTTTACATCGTCTTTTAATGCTGGCAATGTGGCAGATTGAAGATTTGATGGTTTGCCACCAAAGAACGCAAGATGTGATCCATTGGTAAATAAAGGTTTCAAAGGTCGGCTCTTCACTTCTCTCCACAGAAGCTGTTGAACCATTGAGTTTTGCCATCTCCTTTATGTATTAGCGCATATAAAACGCCTTTACTTTTTGGTAGCATGAATGAATGAATTTGCTACAAACATTCCTGACCAGAATAGATAGCCACTTATTTCCACATCTACCTTCTGTAAAGTGGTTAAATCTGTTTCTTCTTTGGTATATGCTAAAACATGCAACACAAAATGAAAGTTTGTAAGACAAAATGGTGTCAGTTTGGAATGTGGGAACAGCCTGGAGATGTGCATGAACACACATCCTTGGGATTAGATACTGATAAAGAATGTTTTCCTCTGACCGGACCTGTTACCTCTGTTTCCAAGCTATGTGCCTAAGGCAAAGGTTGCAAGAGATAAGAAGGTACAGGCTGGTATCACTAAGAGATAGAAAAGTACCGGGATAAGAGTTATGTTATATTTTGGAAGGGTATAAAATGGGGCAATTTCTTTGTGTAAGTGAGAATCTTTGTTTAGGCTGAGTCACAACTACTGCTAGAGCTGGAGATAAAGACAAAATGTTGAGAAGAGGAGAAAGAGAGGGAGACAGAGACTGGAATAGTTGTTGGACATTTGCAGTTCCCTCCAGCAGTATATTGTGTGGCATAGCCTAGCAATTAGTTTTTAAATATTATGTAGTCTCTCCTCTGACATTATTAGCCATTTTTATTCCTGTATTTTATTTTTTGTATATCACTAATAAAGTATAACCTTCAATACGTGTACAGGGCCTCCTTTGTTTGCGGATACCTCTGGCTGTTGAATCAGAAAAGAACACAGAACAAATTTTTAAATATTTTCATTACACCTCCTTCCTTCTCTCCCTTCACTTTTCACAGGTCTAATCCCTCACGTGAATAAGATAGCGCTGCATGCAGCAGACTACCTTGTTGTTCAAGATTCACTCAACCAAGGATTTGCAGGCCTAGTGAGCAGAGTCATTATCTGAACATGGAAGACTCTGCTCTGTCACATTTTGTTTGATCTCAGATTGAGATACAATGAAGCTAGATCATTTGTTTTGTTATCCTCAGACTAAGAAGGTTTGGCTTTTTTTCCCCACAAGAATTTTCAAAACCCAGAGATCATTGTCCAGGAGAATCTGTCTCTGCCAAAGAGAGAGCTTTTCATTGTAGTCCACAAGGAGTATGTGGGGTGTGTATGAAAAATTATTTTTGTTCCTTGGCAACTCTTTTTCATAGCACTATTCTAAATGTTGACAATTCTTGCTTGCAATTCACAACCCTCCACTGCCCACTACTTCCTGCTATTTGCTTACTAATGAATGTGAAGAAAGGAACTGAGAGAAACCACGGCTGAAGCATGAGTTGGGGGTTATGGTATGCAGGGCTCCTGGTTGCTTACAGGACTGCGTTGAGTTTCTGACATTAAATGGGCCGGTTGACAAGATAGCGGATATTACATTCTGATATGAATCCACCTGAGTGAATCTTTGATAAGAAAAGCATTAGAATAGCAATGTGAACATTTAATGATTCTTCAGGAAGATCATTTTCCTCTTCTACAACTACCTACATACAATATATTCCCAGGCAATCTGTAACCTGTGTCCTTGTGCACCTCCTAAAGCATCACTAAAAATAGTCAGCATCTCAAAGGCTTGCAAATTTAATTGTTAAAAAAACCTTTCACTGAAGCACCTCTGACCTTCATTACTTTGTTTTTCTATTATCCAATAGGGAACAGAGAGATATTATGATTTTATTCTCATTCCTATCCCAGTTCCTCTCTGACACCTATGAGTCTTTGGCCTCTTCCACCATGCTAAACAAATCCTAAAGTAAACTTCAGCGACAGTATTTTATTTTCTGACTTTTCTGACTCAGGATTATTCAATCCCAATAAAAGGTGATCAACCAGAAACATTAACATTAACAGCAGACTAACCAGCTGAATATCTCCAACATTCTATGCATTTCTTTCAGATTTCCAGCATTTGCACAATTTTGCTCATCGAGTTTGTATTTCACAGGCCAAGTAGTATATTTTCCTTTTCCTACACACTCCTCTAGTTGTCATTTGTCTTCTTATATTTACTTCTGTACCATGCATGTCAGCCATGATTAACAAGTCTTTATCGAAAGCACAAGAGATTCTGTGAATACTGGTAATCCAGAGTAACACACATATAATGCTGGAGGAAATCAGCAGATCAGGGAGCATCTCTGGAGAGGAATAACCAGCTGACGTTTCAGGTTGAGGCCCTTCATCGGGAAACCTCTTTTAACCAGGACCTCATCGCTTGTGTAATTTAGTATTTCTTGTCCCCCATCTTGTCAAATACACTCTCCTTTTTCTTTCCACTTCCACCCTCCTCTGCAGTATAAAAGTGTTTTTTTTTACCTTTCATGGACCTGACATATTAAGTTTGTTTCTCTCATCCCAGCTACTGTCTGACCTGATGAGATCTCTAATTTCATGATTCTGTTGTCCAACTCCCTCTAGTGGTTGCATAACAAAACTAAAATGACTTCGGATGCCGGCTGTTGCAGTCAGATGTGTTAAATGCAGGAGTTGTCAGTCAAAGTCTGTGTATACTGGCCTGTTTCACTATAAGAGCTTTAATGATATGACCAGTCATTGAAAAGAAAACTTTTTGATCGCTAACAGGCTTCCTCAAATCTTCTTCCAAATACAAAGAAATCAGGCATTTGGATTTCCTGAGGGTAAAAACATACCTGAGCTTATACATACCAGCTGCATAATGCGAGGGAGCTCTTGCTATACCCGGCCACTACTGATTGACTGAATGCTGAGTACATGAATTGTCATTTGTGCATGGATGGCACACAAACCTGAAAGTCAGTTCAATCTTACAAGCATCAAAAATCAATATGACTAATTGTCGATTTGGGCAAGCAATTTATCAACCTTAAGTATTGTCCACACTGGCAATACCATAAAATTTTCTGAAGGTTCCTTGGAATGGATCCAATGGGAAGATAAT
Organism: Hemitrygon akajei; assembly: GCF_048418815.1. Lineage (NCBI taxonomy): Eukaryota > Metazoa > Chordata > Chondrichthyes > Myliobatiformes > Dasyatidae > Hemitrygon > Hemitrygon akajei. The sequence continues at coordinate 46,107,883 of NC_133140.1, forward strand.
CAATGATGGTCATCTTGACAATTACAAACAATGTGTGGCCGTTGTATTCAACATTGAGAAGGGACTTTTCTATGACAATATAGATCTCAAACACAAGAGATTTTGCAGATGCTCAGGATCTTGAGCAACTCACACAAAATTCTGGAGGAACTCAGCAAGTCAGGCAGCATCTAGGAACCTGCAAGACTTATCCCGAAACGTTGACTGTTTATTCCCCTCCATAGGTACCACCTGACTTGCTGAGTTCCTCCAGCATTTTGTGAGTTTTGCTCAATATAGAGTTGGTTTGGTTCTTATACTTTGACCATAATTTGACCACAATATTAATAAGATGTCAAAGTGTATCACGCTAACCATTGCTGGAGATATAAAAAGTGTAACAGATGATGGTATCAATTATGAACAGGGCATGGTGACACAGCGCTTTAACCACTGCACCAATGGTTCAGTCTATCAGTCCAAATCTCACCAGAGCAGTTAAGATATTTAAATACAGTTCATTAAATAATCCGGCATTTAAAACAAAAACAGACAAAAGAAAGCTAGTAAGAAACAAACATGGGAAAAATCTAGATCCTGGAAATCCACAGCAACACACACAAAATGCTGGAGGAAGTTATCAGGCCAGGCAGCATCTATGGAAAACAGTAAACAGTTGATATTTCAGGCTGAGACCTGAAGAAGAGTCTCAGCCTGAAATGTCAACTTACTCTTTTCATAGACATTGCCTGGCCTGCTGAGTTCCTCCAGCATTTTATGTTGCAAAAGAAAGCCAGTCCCAGTAATAGAAACCAAAACTACAGATTATAAAAACCTAACTAGTTCACAAATGTATTTCAAGAAAGGAAATCTGTTGTCCTTACCTGATGTGCCCTGAATGTAACTTCAGACCCAAGGTAATACCCAAATATTCCAAATATTTATGATTCTACAAAGATTTGGAGTTTTCCAGTTCCTTAAATTTGCTGAAACCTCGGAAGTGAAACTGCAAATGCTGATACAAATTCAGATACCAGTGCTGCAGCTCAACTCTGTCTTTCTTGGAACCAAGAAGGATTCACATTGAACGTTAACTGGTGTTTGACCATTGATGGAACCTCTAGGTCATTTGGCCATGATGCCTTTACTCTGCAACAGTTTCTACATACTTTGTGCAGGACCATGACAAAACCATAGGGTAGTTGTCAAGTGGTAGTGTCCGTCTGCGGATGACAAGGTTCTTAAACAGGAAATATGATTAGTAACTTTGCAGTTGACACAAAAATTGATGGAGTTGATTGTGAGGAGGGCAGTGTTCAACTACAGAATGATCTTGATGATTTGGTAAATAAACAGAACGATAAATGGAAAATAATCTTTAAAAATGTGAGGTAGTACACTTTCAGAGTATTAATGAAGCTAGGATGTATGCACCTTTAGAAATAATAAGGAAGAGAGTAACGGTGAACCTGGCCAAGGGATATTTACATATCTTTAATAACAAAGCATAGAAGGTCAAGTACAACAGTATAAAATATTAGTTAGGCCACAGCTGGAGAACTATACCACACATACAAAATGCTGAAGGGAACACAACAGGTCAGAAAATGACCTGAACTATGAAAATGTTTAAACAATTGACAATTGACATTTCAGGCCAAGACCTTTCATGAGAACTGCAAAGGAAGGGGGAAGATGCCAGAATAAGCAGGTGGGGGGGGGGGGGGAGAAGAGGGGGAGTACAGGCTAGAAGATGATAGGTGGGTGGAGGGGTGAAATAAAAAGCTGGGAAATGATAGGTGAAAAAGGTAAAGGGCAAGAGAAGAAGGAATCTGATGGGAGAGGAGAGTGGGCCATGGGAGAAAGTGAAGGAGCAGGACCACTAGTGGTAGATGATAGGCAGGTAAGAAGAGGTAAGAAAGGTTCCAGAGAGGGAAATTGAAGAAGCATGGAGAGGGAGAAAAAAATTACTGGAAGCTGTAGAAATCGATGTTCATGCCATCACATTGGAGGATACCTAGACAGAACATAAGTTGTTGCTCTTCCAACCTGAAAGTGGTCACATCATAGCAGAAGAGGAGACCATGGACCAACATGTCAGAACGGGAATGGGGATTGAAATTATAATGGTGGGCCACCTGGAAATCCTACTTTTTGCAGATGGAGTGAAAGTGCTTTGACAAAGCGGTCCCCCAATCTACATCGGGTCTCACTAATGTAGAGGAGCCTGCAAGAGGGGGCACTGAATACAGTAATTAACCCCAACAGATTTCCAAGTGTTGCCTCACCTAGGACTGTCTGGGGTCCTGAATGGAGGTGAGAGCGGAGGTGAATGGGCAGGTGTACACTGCTTGCAAGGATGAATGCCGGGAAGGAGATTAGTAGGGAGGGATGAATGGATAAGGGAATCATGATCCCTGTGAAAAGCAGAGTTGGGGGGGGTACAGGAAAAGATGTCTTTGGTGGTAGGGTCACAAATTTTAAATGACAGAAGTTGTGGAAAATGAGGTGTTGGATACGAAGGCTCATTGTGTAGACTCAATCCATGTTAAGGCAGCAGGACAACGGAGTGACCGTGGGCCACCTTCTTATTCTGGCATCTTCCCCGTTTCTTGACAATCCTGATGAAGGAACTAGGCCCGAAACATTAACTGTATATTCATTTCCATAGATACTGCCTGACCTGCTGAGTTTCTCCAGAAGTTTGTGTGTGTTGCTCTTGACTTCCAGCATTTGCAGAATCTGTGTTTATGATTTTCTGCTCACCATACTATTGGAAAGGTGCAGACAACATTCAGGAGTTTATCTAAGATCTTACATTTCAGCTTGACTGGATAGGCTGTGATTATTCTCCTTCGAACACAGAAAGCTGAATGGCAACCTCACTGAAGTATGCAAAGTTATGAAGGGTGTGTAGTTTCTCCAATATTTCAGCAATTTTGTAAATACATTATTTGACTACGCATTCTTTGTTTGTTAACATCATTCACTATGGGCTATATATCAGAAGTACATGAATAGCGTATTTCATTACGCCACGACATTATCTGTGAGTGCTGCACTAAAGAAAAATAACTAAGTACACAAGTGCTTTTCTTTCGATTAGTTTATGGAGTTACAAGACATAACAGTGGTGACAAGGAAGTTTTAAAATGAACCCAAGACGACAACCTACCTGCTGAAGTGTAGCAAGTTTTTTTCTTCGGAAGGGGAGAGAGAAGTTCAGTTCAGTGATGAGCCTAATGATGCACTGAGATTGTTTACTTTGTGGGATCTTACAAGAAAGCATTCAAAACTGGTTCCTGACTGAAGCATAACTCACATTTAAAAAGAGCACCTGAAATTTCTGTATCAATGGAAACAGCAGTCAGACACACAAATGAGTTGCAGTCAGCAATGAAAGTGAGCGTGAATAAAATTGAAACGTCTAATCAGAAATCTGGGTGGCTGAACAAATTGTTACCATTGTGGCAGGGGCTCACAAACACCAGACCAATGCAGGTTTGAAGGTGAAACTTGCAGAAAATGCAACAAAGTAGGACACATACAAAGAGCATGTCAGGCAGACAAAAATAAATGGACTGCACAGGAAAAGAAAAAAGATAAAAAGTCATTGCAGTTTCAAAAAGAGCACTAATCTGCATGCTGTTAATGAAAAATCTGATAACGGTAAGAGTGACACAGGACTGGGTGGCTTGATGAACAATCTGATAAATATGAAAGCAACACAGGAATGAGTAGCCTTGAGATTTACAATGTGAAAACAATCAACAAGCAATATGGCTTACACAAGTGAATGGCAAATTAATTAAAATGGAATTGGACACAAGCTCAGCTATTTCAGTCATCCACAAAATGAGTTTAAACGGCATTTCAAAGATACTAAACTGAACCCTGCAAATATTCAACTAAGAACTTACACTGGAGAAAAGATAACTCCTGTGGAAATGATATTTATATGATATTTATAACAATAAAATGCAACAACCCACAGGCCTCATTGGGCTTGTATGTGGTAAAAACAGAAGGGCCAGCTTTGTAGAGCCATGATTGCCTGAAACAACAGCTTGATTGGAGATCCATCCACAGTTTGCATGTCACATCTCCTGCAATAGAGTTAACTGAAAGCAAATTAAGAAAGGTATCGAATAATGCCATAGCAGTGTTCAAGGATGGCATTGGAAAACTCAAACATATCAAGGGTAGTGTTAAATGAAAATGCTACACCCAAGTTTTACAAAGCTCATCCTGTTCCTTATACCATCCATGATAAAGTAGCCAGTGTGCTAGATCACATGGAGGCTGAAGGAATTCTTTCCAAGGTTGGAGTGGGGCCCATGGGCAACATCAGAGGTCGCAGTAGCCAAGAAGGATGTGTGGTGATCTGTGGTGATTTTAAGGTTACCATCAACCCAATAGATCAATACCCTCTCCCCAGGATAGAGGTTGTCTTTGCAACCCTTTCTGGAGGGAAACATTTCAGCAAAGTGGACTTAGCTGAGGCCTACCTTCAGATGTAGATGGAAGAGTCCCAAGTGCTTCTCACCATCAACACTCACAAAGGGTTTTATCACTATAATAGGCTTAATTTTGGAGAAGCATCTGCACTGGCATTCTAGCAGAAAGTTACGGACCAAGTGCTGCAAGGCTGCCCAGGCACTCTGTTACCTGTGTGGTATTAATGTTACTGGTAAGGATGCCAAGGGACATCGCCAATATCTGAAAACACTGTTACAAAGATTAGAAGCATATGGGCTCAGAGCACAACGCAACAAGTGTGAATTCTTTAAACAAGCATCACTTACTGTGGTCACACCATTGTTGCACAAACATTACACAAGAGTGCTGATAAAATTGAAGCAGTGGTTGTTGGATGCCCCAGGGGCAAAGGATGTGACACAGTTGCAGTCCTTTTTAGCATTTTTCAATTATTATAACAGGTTCCTGTCAAACACAGTCCCTTCAACTCATCGGAAAGAAATGGCAACAGACAATGCAGTTTGAGTTGGCTTTCCAAAAGACAAAGGAAATGGTGTCATCAGACATTATAATCCAAATTGTCCAGTAATGCCTGCCTGTGATGCCTCACCTGATGGTGTCGGTGCAGTCATGTCACGTTATGAGTGATTGAAGTGAATGTCTCATAGCCTTTAAATCATTCCCTTACATGTCAGTCATCTAGGCATTGTCAAAATCAAAGTGTTGGCTCAAAGAATTGTCTGGTGGCCTGGGATAAATCAGAAGATCAAGCAGCTTGGACATGCACTGTTCAGGATGCCATCACATCCATAAGATGCCAAGAGCAGTGCCTCTCCATCCCTGGGAATGGCCTGCATTGCCCTAGCAAAAGATTCATGTGAATTTTGCCAGACCATTCATGGGCACAAATTTCTTGGTAGCAGTGGATGCAGCTACAAAGTGGCCAGAAGTGTTCCCAATGGCCTCCACGACAGCCTCGCACACTGTTGATGTGTTGAGAATCCTCTTCTCAAGGACTGGTGTTCCAGAACACTTAGTCAATGACAATGGACCACAGTTTGCTGTGGAACAGTTTCAGTAATTCCTGAAAGTGAATGGAATAACATGTATTACATTTACACCATACCATTCAGCTACAAATACATTGGTGGATGGGTCTGTCCAGAGTATTATATGTAATGTAATACATTACGTATTTGAGTTGAGATGCATTCTATACTGAGTTGGAGTTTTTGGCTAAGCAGGGAGGAGTGTAGTGTATCAATATTTCAGTAATATTTGAGTAGCATTGTAAATATATTGTTTAAACATTAATTGCTTACATAATTCATTTTGAGTTACATGCAAGATGTGAATGCCTTACATCATCACGCCACCACATCATATGCGACCACCACACTAAAGAAAACAAACTAAGTACATAAGTGAACATGAGGAAATCTGCAGATGCTGGAAATTCCAGCAACACACACAAAATGCTGGTGGGCACAGCAGGCCAGGCAGCATCTATAGGAAGAACTACAGTCGACGTTTCGGGCCGAGACCCTGGGACCATCTTGACGAAGGGTCTCGGCCCAAAACGTTGACTGTACTTCTTCCTATAGATGCTGCCAGGCCTGCTGTGTTCCACCAGCATTTTGTGTGTGTTGCTAAGTACACAAGTATCCCTGGCTCCTGTGATTTTCTTTCAACTAGTTAATTAAGTTACAAAACATTACAGGCTTAGATACGCTAGAGAGTGTGATACCTTTTCTCTCCTTTGCAAAGGTATGTACAACAAGAGGGTATAGACTCTTGTAAGGGGTAGGAAATTTAGAGAGAAATTGAGAAAGAATTTTCACCACCAGGAAGGTTGAAATACGGATCTTAATAGTAGTTAAGAATGAGAAGAATTCCACTGTGGGAATCGGCTCCTCTTCCTGCCCACGGAATAGTGAGTGTCTGTCAGCGCCTCACTACACCGGCTCTCTGCCTCAGGTACAACATCTAAACCATATTTGCACAGTTACATGAATAGGAAAGGTTGAGAGGGATGCAGGCAGATGGGACGAGTTCAGGTCGACAGCTTTGTTGGCGTGGATGAGTTTATCATTGTACAAGTTCAAGGAATGTTTTTGCCTTAAGGCATCCTAACAGGGTGACGGAGACAACATTTAAGTATTTAGATGAGAACTTTAAATTACAAGGCATAGAAGGCCAAGCACCAGAAAAATGAGATCCGTATAGATTAAGTACTGATGGTCCTTACGGATGCAGAGGGGCGAAGAGCATGTTTCTCTTCAGTGTTATTTGACACGTCTATGCCCTCGTTATCCGCTGACTACTCAGTAAATCAAAGCCAGGAGTCACTTAATTTTTTCGTGGGAAATGTAGGAACATACAATTGCACTTGTGTGATCGGTGTGAAGTATGGGTCAGGCCCCAGGTCCAACGTGGGCTGGGATCCGGAGTGCTAATGTTTCAGGTTGTTTTCTCCAGCTAAGATTTTCTACATAGAAGTGATCGAATCTAGCAGCCTCGGTTCTTCGTATTATTCGCAGGAAGTCCACGCCTCCTTCTCGCACGAACTTTGAGGACTATGTTAACTGTTCCTTTTAACCAGACGGCCCTGGTCTGCCTTCAATATAAATGATGTTCTGCTGTTAACTCGTTTCTATTCTGAGTAGCAGCGACACCAATGAAACCGGAAACATTGACAAAGTCCACAAACAAACCCCGTGGGCTGTGAGGGGAAAGAGAAATCCAAAGCTAAAGCTATCTGCCGCCATGAGCCTCCCGGGACGGAGCTCCCGTCGAAAGGCGCGGACAGGCGCTGCTGTCGATCGCGGTCACTGCGCCTGCTCGATCGATCGCGGTGTCTGCGCTCCTCTGCTCGCCCTGGCGGCTGTGGCTGGGCCGCGCGTCGCCTCCATTGTCCGGGTCCGCCGCGCCCACGATGGGCAGAAAGCACAAGAAGCACAAGTCGGACAAGCACGCCACCGAAGGTAAAGGGGGCGAGCGAGGGGCCGCGGCCACCCCCCATCCCCGAGGAGCCGGCCCACGGGCACCCGGCCTGCCATTTCCCTGGCGCAGCTGGACGGGGGTCTGCCCCCCTCGTCCGCCCTGCTGCCAGCACCGCCGGACTGCAACTACCCTCCGCCTCCCCTCGGGTGGGTGCAGACCTGGTCTGACCACCCTGCTCACCCCATTGTCTCTTAACGGAGAAGGTTGGCTGCGGTCTGGCCTGCTTCCATTGTGAACATTGACTCTCCCCGTCGCGGTTGTCCTGCGAAACTCGGGAGGGGAAGCTGGTGGGTAACAGCCCCATTGAGGGTCCCTTCCCAATTCCAAGAGTGCAGCAGCTGGGGAGGGGTAGCAGAGAGAATCTGACTTAATTCTGATTTCCCAACATGTACAGTGACTTTTTCAACGTCAAAGGCGCCATTAATCGGCTTCTTTCTTTCCGCACCCTAATCTTTTGCCCCTGGTTGCAAACTGGCGTGGCGGGAAATTTGAATATTTTGGTGCCGAATTTTACTACATTGTGAAAGAACACACAGCGTTCTCTCCGCCTGAAGCTTCTATGGTTAGTTTTCAGCGTTTACTCGTACCGTGACGTTGCAGAGCCAGAGAGATACTCGCAGGAAGGCAGCTGTACAGCTTAACCATTCGCTTTGTTTTAAGCTACAAATTAAGAAACACGAAATGAACCTCTTTGAAGCTTTTTGGGAGCTTTTAAGCATCTACTGAAGAGTTTGATCGATGGCAAATATTCATACCAAATTTTTATGACATTCTCATTGGTACGTAATTTATAGTAATTTAAACTGTAGGACACCTATTTTATAGGAACATACTGAGCTTAGAAGAGAATGAATTTAGCAATTAATGGCTGACTGTGCCACATATCAACGTGAGGAAGGGGAAATCTTTTGGATGATGGTCTACACTAGTCATTAGAATGTCATGTTACCTGGACCCATTTGTGAAAAATCCAATGCCCCAGTGACAGGTTTACACAGTAGGTCTGTTAGATGATCAATCTTGAGTCTTTTTGTGTTCAACATTTAATAATTTGTTTCTTGCAAGCTTGCCCTATGTAAAAACTTTGCAATCATTGAAAATCTCTCTGCTCCCCTGTGCTTTTAAAATCCTTGGCCTCACCCCAACTTTTAACCCCTTAAGAGGCAGTTTGCTTTTGCACCTCTACAGAATTTCATGCTGTACGTCTCCATTCCTCTTTGTTTCTTCAGTATTAAAATATTTAATTTCTTTGGCTCAACGGCATTAAACATAATGTCCAAATCTATTTGCATGGCTTTCTTTTATCTGATCTCCAAAAAGTTCCAATATACCAGTCAGCACAATGACCCATAATCAGATGGCTTTGTGGGAAATCATGTATCACAAGTCTGTTAGAATTTTTTGAAAGGGCAACCAGGAATATTGCTGAGTGCATGGCAGTGGATGTTGCCTACAGCAAGGTTTTGGCAAGGTACAGCGTGGAAATTCAATCTGGAAGGTTAGATTGCATGGGATCCAACAGGAGCTAGCTACAAATGAATATAAAATTAACTTGATGGTAGGAAGCAGAGAGTGGTGGTAGAAGGTTTTTTTTATTAGAAGCCTGTTACTGATGGTGTGCCACAGGGGTCAGTCTGAGATATTTTGTGTTTGTCATTTATATATATTTTTTGTACAAGTATGGTTCATGAGTTTGTATATGATACTAAAGTAGATGGTGAAGATAGTTATCAAAAATTACAGGAGGATCTTGGTCAGCTAGGTAAGTGAGCTGAGGAGTGGTAAATGGCATTTAATCTATATAAGAGAAAGGTGTATTTTGGAAGTCAAACCTGGGTAGGACTTTCACAGTGAATGGTATAGCCTTAGGAGATTTTGTAGAACAGAGGGATCTTGGAGTACAAATACATAGTTGCCTGAAACTGGCTTCACATGTGGTCAGCGCAGTGAAAAAAGCATTTAGCATGCTGACTTCATCAGTAAGGGCACTTAGTGTAAGAGTCAGGAAGTTATATTGCAGTTATACAAGGTGTTAGTGTATTGTGAATATTTTTTGATTCATTTGTTACAGGGAAGATGTTACTGGTAGAGTGGACAGATATATTCCAGTAGTGGTAGAGGCTAGGACCAGAGGGCACAGCCTCAGAATAAAAAGATGTCCATTTAGAAGAGAGATGAGAAATATTTTTAACCAGAAAGTGACAAATCTGTGGAATTCATTGCCACATATGGCTATGGACATCAAGACGTTGGGTATACTTAAAGCAGAGGCTGATAAGTTTTTGATTAGTAAGGATGTCAGAGGTTATGAGAAGACAGGAGAATGGAGTTGCAAGGAAATGATCAATCATAATCGAATGGAGAGTAGAACTAAAGGGTTGAATGGCCTAATTCTGCCCCTTTGTCTTATAGTCTTAAAAGAGTGCAAAGAAGATTTTCAAAAATGTTGCTGGGACTTGAGGAGTTGGGCAAGTTCAGATTTTTTTTTCCTTATAGCATTGGAGACTGAGGGGTGACCTTATAGAGGTGTATAAAATTATGAGCGGCATAGATAGGATGAGTGCATGCATATAACCATATAACAATTACAGCACGGAAACAGGCCATCTCGGCCCTTCTAGTCCATGCCGAACGCTTACTCTCACCTAGTCCCACTGACCCGTACTCAGCCCATAACCCTCCATTCCTATCCTGTCCACATACCTATCCAATTTTACTTTAAATGACAGTACCGAACCTGCCTCTACCACTTCTACTGGAAGCTCATTCCACACTCTCTGAGTAAAGAAATTCCCCCTTGTGTTACCCTTAAACTTTTGCCTCCTAACTCTCAACTCATGTCCTCTTGTTTGAATCTCCCCTACTCTCAATGGAAAAGCCTATCCACGTCAACTCTATCTATTCCCCTCATAATTTTAAATACCTCTATCAAGTCCCCCCTCAACCTTCTACACTCCAAAGAATAAAGACCTAACTTGTTCAACCTTTCCCTGTAACTTAGGTGCTGAAACCCAGGTAACATTCTAGTAAATCTTCTCTGTACTCTCTATTTTGTTGACATCTTTCCTATAATTTGGTGACCAGGATGATAAGATGAGTCCATGCAGCCTTATTCCCATGAAAAGGGATCAAAAGGGCATAGGTGAGAGGGGAGCGATTTTAAATAAAGCTGAGGGCAGCTTCATGCAGGGGAGGGTGCGTATATGGAACGAGCTGTCAGAAGAATTGATTGAAGCATGTGCAGCAACAACATTTAGGTAGCATGTTAGCGTAGTTTTTTTTAATTCATTTGTTTACAGGCTGTGGGCATTGTCAGCTAAGCCAGCATTTATTGCCCATCCCTAATAGTCTTTGAGAAGATGGTGATGAGCTGCCTTCTTGAACCGCTGCAGTCCCTGAGATGTAGGTACACCCACTGCTGTTAGGGAAGGAATTACATGATTTTGACCCAATGACAACGAAGGAATGCTTTAAGTAGTGGTTAGCATAATGCTGTTACAGCACTGGTGTTCAATTCTGTCTGTAGGGAGTTCTACCAGGTGCTCCAGTTCCCTCACACATTTCAAGGACGTATGGGTTAATAGATTAAATGGTCACATGGGTGTAATTGGATGACTTGGGCACATTGGGCCGGAAGAGCTGGTTATTGTGCTGTATCTCTAAATAAAAATAAATATATTTAAAGTTGGACAGGTATATGGACTGGGAAAGTGGAGGTAGGCCAAATGCAAACACAAAACTAACTTGCATGAGCATCTTTGTCAACATGGACTAGTTGAGCCAAACGGCCTGTTTCTGTGAGGTGTTTCTCTAGGAATACTTCATACCTACCCCAAATTTATTATAGCTCACTGGCCGTCATTACTTCTGAAGTGGTTTGTTGTTTTTTTTATATAATAGCTGTTAATATAAACACAAGTATTATCTTAAATCATACCTAAATTTCAAAGTCATTTATTTGTGTGTAGATTAAGGTTAGACAGCTGTCTAGTAATAAGGATTGCTTGCAAACCAGAATGGTGATTTATGAAAAAGGATATTGTTTCCAAAGTCTTGTGAAATCTCTCTCCTGCCACCAATAAAAGAACACGGTTATTTATTTGTAAATTTAATTAATACTTGAAGCCATTCCGTGCTGAACTGTGTAAGAGGTGTTGACAGCACTGTTATAGTTGTTGAATCAGTAGTTTAAATATCTGACCAGAGATGTGTATTACCTCATTATTTTTACATTGCAACAGAAACATTAGTCTCAACGAAAAAAATGAGTTGACGGATACATCAAACTGCTCACATCTGTTAAATAACAAGTTCAGTGATTTCAAAGCTAAGGCACCTCATGGTTAAAGAAAATTTTTTGTCATACATTAACTTGTGTCAAGTCCTTTTCATCCCTCTGTTGACAGGGAACCTAAGTCTGACAATTATTTTTAAGAATCTCAACACAAGGTTCTATTTAATTTTTCTGTTACCTCCAACAATTTCCATTTCTCTTAATTCTGTTTCTTGCTCATCTGTCAAGTCCCCATGTTTCATCATCTGGCATATTTTATCGATCATCCTTCTTTGTAAAGGTTAATTGCTTTATTAAGCAATAAAATTTACTGCAGTTTCATTTTTTTTTAGATCCCGAAGTAACAACTGTATAATACCCCAACTCTATCTTTCCTCACCTAACTCACACCTAGCTCACACCTAACTCATCTGGAAATTGCAGATGCATTGGTAATCATTTTCCAATGTTCCTTAGATTCAGGATCAGTTCCTGAGGATTGGAGAATGGCTAATGTTATCCCACTTTTTAAGAAAGGAGGGAGAGAGAAAACAGAGAACTTTCGACCTGTCAGCCTGACATCGGTGGTGGGAAAGATGCTAGAGTCCATTATTAAGGATGAAATAGTGGCATATCTAGATAGCAGTGATAGGATTGGGCCGAGCCAGCATGGATTTACCAAGGGTAAATCATGCTTGACTAATCTGTTGGAGTTTTTCGAGGATGTAACCAGGAAGTTAGACGGGGGAGATCCAGTGGATGTAGTGTACCTCGATTTTCAGAAGGCATTTGATAAGGTCCCACATAGAAGATTGGTGGGTAAAATCAAAGCTCAGGGCATCGGGGGGAAGGCATTGGCATGGATAGAAAACTGGTTGGCAGATAGAAAGCAAAGGGTAGCAGTGAATGGGTGTTTCTCGGAATGGCAGGTGGTGACTAGTGGGGTGTCACAGGGCTCGGTATTGGGACCACAGCTGTTTACCATTTACGTTAACGATTTGGATGAAGGCATAGAAAATAACATCCGCAAATTTGCTGATGATACTAAGCTGGGTGGCAGTGTGACATGTGATGAGGATGTTAGGAGAATTCAGGGTGACTTGGATAGGCTGGGTGAGTGGGCAGATAATTGGCAGATGATGTTTAATGTGAATAAGTGTGAGGTTATCCACTTTGGGAGTAAGAACAGGAAGGCAGATTATTATCTGAATGGTGTAGAGTTGAGTAAGGGAGAAATACAAAGAGATCTCGGAGTCCTTGTTCATCAGTCACTGAAGGTGAATGAGCAAGTGCAGCAGGCAGTGAAGAAGGCTAATGGAATGTTGGCCTTTATTACAAAGGGAATTGAGTACAAGAGCAAGGAAATCCTCTTGCATTTGTACAGAGCCCTGGTGAGACCACACCTGGAGTATTGTGTACAGTTTTGGTCTCCAGGGTTAAGGAAGGACATCCTGGCTGTAGAGGAAGTGCAGCGTAGATTCACGAGGTTAATTCCTGGGATGTCTGGACTGTCTTACGCAGAGAGGTTAGAGAGACTGGGCTTGTACACGCTGGAATTAAGGAGATTGAGAGGGGATCTGATTGAAACATATAAGATTATTAAGGGATTGGACAAGATAGAGGCAGGAAATATGTTCCAGATGCTGGGAGAGTCCAGTACCAGAGGGCATGGTTTGAGAATAAGGGGTAAGTCATTTAGGACAGAGTTAAGGAAAAACTTCTTCTCCCAGAGAGTTGTGGGGGTCTGGAATGCACTGCCTCGGAAGGTAGTGGAGGCCAATTCTCTGGATGCTTTCAAGAAGGAGCTAGATAGGTATCTTATGGAAAGGGGAATCAAGGGATATGGGGACAAGGCAGGAACCGGGTATTGATAGTAATTGATCAGCCATGATCTCAAAATGGCGGTGCAGGCTCGAAGGGCCGAATGGTCTACTTCTGCACCTATTGTCTATTGTCATTGTTTTAACATCACCAGCCATGAGTTAACATTAGAACACAGTACTGCACTGGGCAAGCCATTCAGCCTAGAATGATGCCAACTAATACTAAATATCCTCCTATTTATCAACCATATCCCTCCATTCCCTTCATATTCCTCTGTCTGTCAGCCTCTTGAACTCAACCAAACCTCCTGCTTCCACAATTAACCCTGATACCCTCTTTCAGGCACCTACACAACCTCTACTTGAAAAAAAAATCACATCAATTTTAACATCCTGCTATCCAACCTTAAAAACATGTGGTGTTTGCCATTTCTACCTTGGGGAAAAGATTCTGAACCTACCCTATCCATGCATCTTATAAAAACCTCATTGTTTAGTTTCGGACACTGTAGGGAGAACGACCCAATCTATCCAATCTTTCATTGTAGCTCATTATCTCTAATCCAAGCAGCAAGCATCTTGGTAAACCTCTTCTGCACTCTCTACATAGTTCACAACATTCTTTATGTAATGGGGTGATCAAAACTGCATGTAATACTCTCAGATGTAGTCTGACTGCAGTTTTATGTAGCTACAGCACAACTTCCTTACTCTTGTACTCAGTATCCATACCAATGAAGGCAGCAATGCCATACACCTTCTTTACCACCTTACCCACTGGTGTACCTCTTTCCAGTGAACTTTGCTATTAAAGGGATCTACCATTAATGGTATACTTTCTGTGTTCATTTGATTTCCCAAAAGGGCATTGCTTCACACTTGCCCAGATTAAGCTCCATCTGCCTCTTCTCTTCACATATCTGTAACTGATCTATATCCCCCCTGTATTCTTTATTATTCCTTTACTTTGTCCATTCATGGTATCATCCACAAACTTGCTACTCCACCTACCATTCTTTCTGTCCAAATATTTTATATATGTCAAGAACATCAGAGATCCCAGCACTGATCCCTGTGGAACATCCCTAGTCCAGGCCTTCCACCCCTACTGTCTACGTTCTATGTCTGAATTCAAACTTATAATTCACCCTGGATCTCATGCACCTTTACCTTTTCAATCAACCAACCATTAGGGACCTTATCAAATGCCCTACTGAAGCCTTTGTAGATAATTTTCACTGCTTTACGGTCATCAAACTCTTTTGTCACCTTATCAAAAATTCAGTCAATTTTATAAGGCATAATCTATGCTGCACAAAGTCACACTGACTGTCCCTAAGCAAGCTATGTCTTACCAAATGCACATAAAACTTATCCATCAGTATCCTCTCCAACAGCTTTCCTACCACTGGCATGAGACTCACTGGCCTATAGTTATCTGGAATATCCTCGTTTCCCTTCTTGAACAAAGGCTAAGTCCCAGAAGACTGCTACTCTCCAGTCCTCTGGGACCTCACCTGCTGCTAGTAAGGACAGTAAAAGACTAGTGGATAAACTGTCCTCATTGGGTCTCAACAGTGCTCAGTCTGCTGCTGTTCACACTGCGTACTCAACTGCACTGCCAGATTCAGCTCAAACTACATCATCAAGTTCGCTGATGATAGTACAGCGGTTGACCTCATCGGCAATAATGATGAGCTGGCATACAGAGAGGAGATAGAGAGACTTGTTAAGTGGTGCAAGAACAACCTGAGTTTCGATGTGGACAAGACATAGGAGATGATTATGGACTTCAGGAAGGCGCAGGTCGACCACTCTCCATTGCATATCAATGGCGCCATCATAGAGAGAGTGAAGAGCACTAAATTCCTTGGTGTGCACATAACGGTGGTCTGACTTGGACCCACAGCACCTCACTAGTCAAGATAGCACAGCAGCGTAAAGGGATTGAGGGATGCAAGGCTCCATGCCCCCATTCTAACAACTGTCTGCAGGAGCACTATTGCGGGTGTCCCGACTGGCTGCATCATTGTGTGGTACGGAAGCTGCAAGGTATTGGACTGCTAGACCCTATGGAGGACAGTAAAAACCACTGAGGATCATTGGGATCTCCTCCCCCCTCCCCCATTTGTGACATTCACCAGGAGCATTGCAGATGAAGGGCCCAGTGAATTGTTGAGGATCCCTACCACCCATCCCACAATCCCTTTGAGCCACTAACATCAGGAAGGAGAGGTACAAAAGCATCAGGACTAGGACAACCAGACTGGGTAACAGCTTCTTTTTCTTAGGCTGTGAGACAAATGAATACCCTGCCACCACCGAAGTCTTGTCACAGGACAGTGAGTTGTTTACTGCTGTGCTTTACCATATGCATGTTGAATTATATTTTGTTTGCCTGTAGTATAATATTTTGGTTTATGTGTGATATATGTTGTGTGGGTGCACCGTGGTCTGTGTTTGGTTTATTATATATGTACTATTGCAAGAAAAAGTTTGTGAACCCTTTGCAATTACGCGGTTTTCTACATTACTTGCTCACCTAAGTCACAATAATAGACAAACACAATCTGCCTGAACAAATAACACACAAACAATTGTACTTCTGGTCAGTATTGAGTACACCATTTGAACAATCACAGTCCAGGTTCAAAATATGTGAATCTCTAGGTAATGCCTTCTACAAAAGCTATTTGGAATCAGGTATTCCAGTCAGTGAGATGAGATTGGAGGTGTGGGTTGTAGAGGTACACTGCCCTATAAAAAAGACACACAAAGTCAGGTTACTGACAGAGCCTGTTATTCTCAAGAAAGATCTGTTTATGTACAGCATCAATCAAAACAACTTTCGGAGGACCTTGGAAGAAGAATTGTAGAGATGCATAAAGCTGGAAAATGCTATAAAACCATTTCTAAAGACCTGAGTGTTCATCAGTCCACAGCAAGAGAAATTGTCCACAAATAGAGGAAATTCAGTACCATTGCTACACTCCCTAGGAGTGGATATCCTGCAAAGATCACACCAAGAGCACAACAGGCAATGATGAAGGAGGTGGAAAGGAACCCAAGGGTAACAAGAAAAGACCTGCAGAAATCTTTAGGACTTGCTAAAGTACCATTCATGTGTCCACTATAAGAAAAACACGGAACAAGAATGATGTTCATGGAAGGATACCACAGAAGAAACCACTGCTCTCCAAATAAAACGTTGCTGCACATCTCAAGTTTGCAAAAGACTACATGGACGTTCCACAACACTTTTGAGACAATGTTCTGTGGACAAATGAGACATAAGTTGAACTTTTCGACAGGAGTGCCCATTACTATGTTTGGAGGAAAAAGGGCACTGCACACCAACACCAAAACCTCATCCCAACTGTGAAGCACGGTGGAAGGAGCATTATGGTTTGGGGCTGCTTTGCGGCCTCAGGGT
This sequence comes from Hemitrygon akajei, assembly GCF_048418815.1. NCBI lineage: Eukaryota > Metazoa > Chordata > Chondrichthyes > Myliobatiformes > Dasyatidae > Hemitrygon > Hemitrygon akajei. Next base: position 46,124,873 of record NC_133140.1, read on the forward strand.
CTGGACAGCTTGCAGTTGTTGAAGGAGCAGTGAATTCAGAATTGTATCAAGACATTTTACAAGAGAATGTCAGGGTAGCGGCCCATCACCTGAAGCTTAATAGAAGTTCAATGATCTGAAAGATGAGTAAATCAACAATAGAATGGTTTAAAATGAAGAAAATCCTTTTTTTGGAATGACCAAGTCAGAGTCCAGATCTTAACCCAATTGAGATGCTGTGGCATAACCTGAAGAAGGCTGTTCATGCAAGGTATCCCAGAAATATTGATGAACTGAAATAGTTTTGATTGGAGTAATAGTCTAAAATTCCTCATTGCCATTGTGCAAGTCTGATCAGCAGCTGCAGGAAATGTTTGGTGGAGGTTATTGTTGCTAAAGGAGGTTCTACCAGTTATTAAATACAAGGGTTCACATACTTTTTCCAGCCTGGACTGTGAATGACTAAACAATATGTTCAATAAAGACATGAAAGGTACAAATGTTTGTGTTATTAGTTTAGGCAGATTGTGTTTGTCTATTATTGTGACTTAAATGAAGATCAGACCACATATGCATAATTAAAGCAGAAAACCCAGTAATTACAAAGAGTTCACAATTTTTTTTCTTGCAACTATACAGTCAGATGGCAATAAACTTACACTTTGTCAAAGCCCCAGCAATCTCTTCACTTTTAATATTCTGGGACATATACCATCAGGCCCTATGGACTTATCCACTGTAATAACTTTCAGAAGACCCAGCACTACCTCCTCCTGAAACTGAATGCCCCTGCACATTAACATGCCCCACTTTGCTTTCACTATCCTCCAAACCTTTCTTCTCAGTAAATGCAAAGACACTTATTTAGTACTTCAGTCACTTGCTCTGACTCCAAGCCCAAAATTCCCTCCTTTATCCCTGAGTGGACCTATTCTCCTTAGTTTTCCTTATCCAAAATAGTCTGGTTTTTGCCCTATATTTAGCACCAAAATAACTTTACGGCCTCAATTACAATGGGTGAGCCCATGTTGTCCTATTAATCTCACCAGCTGCAGTCAGTGCAGTTCCAGCAGCAGCTGCTTGAAATCCTGCCATCATCACATCTAGAATTTCCTGAATATCATTAATCTTCCTTATCAATGCATAATTATAGGCATAGAATCAAATTCCAAATATGTTCTGCTGAGATTCAATTCAATTTCTCCTGCAGTCCTTTTAAATTAATGGCTACTTCTGTGCTGCTTAATTGCCAGTTGGCCTTCCCAATTGAACAACAGTATTACAGATGCTTTTGTTTTCAGTCTTGACACCGAGAATACACATTGTTGCGGAGCACCAATTCAAACTAACACAATTCATGCAAAGCATCTGCATTATGTGAAACTTATAGCTGTCCTCCAAGACAAAGGTTTTCCTGTTGTCAGTTTCCTTGCAAGCTTGTTTTACTTGCCCACCTTTTAACCACAGGCTTAGGGTCAGATTTACCAAGTTTTAGTTAATAACACCAAATTGTCTACTTATTTCAATCTGTTTATCCTCTTTGTTGCTAGAATGTTTCTCTAACTTTTGGTTCAGTTGAAATGTCCTTTCTTTGAAAATGGAGATATTAAAGTCATCCTGTGAATCCCTATCTCAAGCTCAATAACTTCATTGTGCACCCTATCTCTTTACAAAATATTTGCCATCTTGGCTTAGTAGTTTACCCAAAACAGAGCTTCTTCATTATTGAAGTTGAGTTTGTTGTCATATGCACAGGTACAATGATAAACTTATTTGCAGCAACATCACAGATACATAGTGTCATTCACGATAAGCAGCATTCATAAGAAAAATGTAAATTGAACATACATTGGACCTAATTTTTACAACAAAGAACTCTGAACGAAACAAAAATCCATTTTACAGCAAAGTAATTGAATTGGTCATAGTGTTGCTAAATTGTAGGTTTTGAGGTTTTGGTACATCCTACCTAATGGTAGCTGCAAAAAGATGGCATGGCCCAGATGGTGGAGATCTTTGATGGTAGATGTTGCTTTCTTGAAGTAACACTTCCTATAGATACTACTGATGTTATTTTTAGATATTTCAACTCTCTTCTGTCTAGCTTCCAACTTCCATTCTTCTCAAAGTCAATTCAAAATTATACTACTTTTATTTTTCATCATTCAGTTCTATTTTTCAAAATGCTAATTCTGGCTTTTACTGTTTTGTAATCCTAATAAGTTCACAACCTAAATGAGTACGTCTTTGTTCTCTTTCTTCCCCTTTTGCCTCTTCTTGCCTCTTTTGCATTCTTTTCCCTATGTTCTACCATCAGTGCCCATTTCTTTAACCAGCTTGGCCCATGTTCTACTATTTCCTTTCTAAACCCTTCCATCCCCTTTTCCTTGAAGCTCAACAGATTAACAAAATGGCATCAATTTTAGTTGAATTGTAGTGTTGCAAAGCTTTTTTATGTTAATGCTGTCAAGGTGCAAAACTTGTCTCTTGTCTAATGTTTGTTAAACAGACCCATTGTTCCTTTCCTTACTGGACTGCATTGCTTTAAGTTTCCCCTATGCTTTGAATTTAAAACAGTCAAACTTGTTCTCAAAATCCAACACCCTGCTTTTCTTCTGTTTTTCAGAATATACAGATAAGCCATTAAAGCTGGTACTTAAAGTGGGTGGAAGTGAAATAACAGAATTATCAACAGCAAGTTTAACTCATGAATCTAGTATAAATGAAGACAAATCTGATCATGATAAACACAAAGAGAAAAAGAAAAAAAAGAAAAAGAAAACTGAAAAGGAGAAACGAATAACTCCAGATGAACGAAAAAGGAGAAAGGTATGGGTATATAAAGACATTTTCAGATACAGAGCTTTATATAAGCATAATGACAAGTTGAATATGTGTTTCACATCTTAAAATGTCCCATCACTGTGACCGGCTAAGCAGTCAAATTCTGAAGAGTTAGTGCATCGAAGAGAAGTGTGGCTCGGCTTAGGTTTTATAAATGGCACAAATACCAGCATTGTAGCTCAGACACTAGGGGATTCTGAGAACATATAAACAGGATAAGTAACTGTATCTCTTTAATCAATCAGAATGAAAATTCATTACTCAGATACAAAGGATATCAGCCGTGAAATTAAAATTTGAATTTTCCATTGAAGTATCTAATTTAATGTCAAATTACATACAGGAAGCAAAATCTAAGACAAGAAAACAAGGCTCTTGGAAAAAATAATATATATATATTACTTTTTTAATCTTCAGTAATAATTAATTCTCAGGAAATAATACTCCATGCTTTTTAAAAGTCAAATTTCTGTGCCAGCAAGAAGATCTGAGAATATTTAAATAAAATACAATGAAAAGTTGCCTTGCACACAATTAGATAAGACCTCATTTTCCTTCATATTTAGTGGGGATTGTATCATTATACACTTCATAGATAGGAATGCCAAGTACCTTACAGTCAAGACTTTAGAGAATCAGGGCGTTTCAGGCAGCCTGACATTTCATCGAAAGCTTGTCGGAGAATGTGTATGAATTGGTGTCCAGATTTGCCCACTATTAATCACCTCTCGTAGTTTTCCTACTGCAAAAGGGACATTATCTTTTTTTACATTTGATGGATTATAACTTACTTTTGGCAAATAGGGATGAAGATAGCTTGGTATATTATCTAATTATTTCTCCCCTCTGCGAGGATGAAAAGAAAAGGCGGGAGAAAGAGCCTTCTGCAAGTGAACGGGAAGAGGAAGAAAGGAGTCGATCTCCTGCAAGGTTTGAAATGCCACCAGAAAGACACTTGGCTTCTCCTTTAATAAAAGTGGAAGGTGAGTTTTTGATGTTTAACAACCTCCTTAATAATTCCAATTTCTGTACTGATACTTTTTCAGTAGTATATATTGTATCCATAAATGTAAGGTATTTTAAGAAAATGCATGGTTAATTTTGATCAGTTGTCCACATAATTTCATATATTTGTTGATGATATTGATGTAGGATGTCAGTACAGTTAAAATCTGATATCTAATATCTAGCTGTTTGGAAATTCCAGTGGTTCAGCATCTGGCTTACTGAGTAATGTTTGTCAAGCTCCCTTTCCACTAATCTGAGACACAGTTCTTACACTCCCTTTCCATTCACCAGCATCCCAGTTGTCATTCTCACGTTCCCATCCCTTCATCCGGGTCCTCTGTTACTCACTTTTTAATACACTATGAAGCCTCTTCCAGTGCTGATTTGTCATTCAGTTGAGCTGATTTTTCTGTACCACTCTTAAAACAATGGGGCTAGGTTTCTTGCACTTGTTACCATCTCCAGGACTTACTCAGGCTTTCTTTCCATTCACCCTGGTCTTGGTTCCTGTGCTCTCTTAACACTTCTCCAGAACACTCCTTAAAACACCAGGAAGCCTCTTCCTCCACTCCCTTTCAGCTTACTCGGTCCCTGGCTCACACATTCTCTTTCAACTTTCTATCAGTATTTTCAAAGGAGGACATGGAGAATGGAGAAATTATTGTGAAGCAGGCTTGTTTGCTAGGGCACTTTGAAATAAAGAGGGAGAAGGCCCTAGGGCCTGATGGGATATTCATCAAGTTACTGAGTGAGACAAGAGATGGGATTGTTGGGCCTTTGTGAATATCTTCCTGCCCTCTCTGGCCAGACACAAGGACCCAGAGAACTGTTGAGTAGCTAAAGTAGTTCAATTACTCAAGAAGGGGTAATCCTGGAAACTATAGGCCAATGAGACTCACCTCACTGGTAGGGAAATTACTGGAGAGGATTCTCAGGGATAAAAAAAACTATGACCTAATTAGGAACAGTCAGCATGGCTTTCTGCAGGACAAGTTATGTCTCACTAACTTGATTAGCTTTTTGAGGAGGTGACAAAGGTGATTGATGAAGGCAGAGCTGTGGATGATGTCTACGTGGATTTTGATAAGTTACCTCATGTAAGGCTCATCCAGAAGGTTAGGATGTGTTTAGCCTTCTGGATTCAGAATTGACTTACCCATAGAAAGCAGAAATAGTGCTTGATGGGACCTACTCTGGCTGGAGATCTGTGACAAGTGGTGATCCACTGAGATCTATACTGGGACCAGCTACACAGATTGATAAGATTGTAAAGAAGGCATATGGCCATGCTTGCATTTTATTTGTCAATGAATCAAGTTCAAGAGTTAGGAGTTATATTGCAGCTTCATAAAAGTCTAGTTATGCCATATCTAGAGCATTGCATTCAGTTCTTGACATGCAGTTATAAGAATGTCGAGGTTTTGGAGAGGATGCAGAAGAGGTTTACCAGAATGTAGCCACTCCGTGAGAGTGGCTACACAGATTGATAAGGTTATAAGGAAGGCATTTGGCCATTTTTGCATTTTATTTGCCAAGGAATTGAGTTCAAGAGTCAGAAGTTATGTTGCCAGGATGCTGCCTGGATTGGAGGACATGTTCTATAGGAGAGGTTGGAGAGTCTTGGGTTGCTTTCTCTGGAGTGGCGGAGGCTGAGCAGAGATCTGATAGAGGTTTATCAGATTATGAGAGGCATGGATAGAATAGAAAGCCGTTATCTTTTTTCCCTGGTTAAATGTTTAATACTTGAGGGCATGTATTAAGATGGGAGGGACATTGTCTCCATCAAACCATTTCTTGTCATTGTTCCCCATGTACTTATTCCTATTCATTTATGCGGTCGTTGAAATTTCATCATGGATGAGGGATATTCAGCTAATGTTACATGTTCTGCTTATTAAGAAAGTAATTTAACTTTATTCCATAAGAATGTTCCCTGTAATTATTTTTTACATTTGCAAGGACCAATCACTCCTCTGAGGGGGAATTTTTTACACAGCCTGAAAACCACATGGTACTTTAAATGTTTTTATATAATATGCATACTGTGAATGTTTAGAATGAAAGTTGAAAACTCACATACTTTTGAGTTTATTTATTAATTGAAGAATATAGTAAAATATAGTACAACAAAGAAAATCTTATACATTTTGTAAACTTTTTCTAGTTGCATCCAATTCCAGCTGTGCGGCAACAAAGGCTATGTGCATGGGAGCACTTCAGTTACTGCCCAGCTTAAAGGGAACAGTGTTCATACCATTGTGTATCATTTTGAATAACTCTCCAACTCTCTTTACAGTTAGTTATGAAGTTGGCTTTCACTGTCTTTTCAAATAAAAATGTTATCTCCCAAACTTTTCTCTTAATTTGGCAGTCACTATAAATCCAAGATTTCATAAATCAAGGCTAGAAGGAACATGCTTTATGATCAGAAGTTTGCAAGTTTCTGCATTGCCTTTTTATCATATACATTTCTAGGTAACATGTTTTCCTTTGTTTTTGTTAAAGAACATCAAACACCTTTCCAAGAGTTGCTGTATCAGCTTTTAAGACAACTTCAGAGGCAAGTAGTAACTACTTAAAAATGTTGTTTGGCTAAGGGGAGGATAATTTAGGGGGAAAATAATTTAGAGGTCAGTTACGAGAGTAGTTGGAGACTTTGAGAAGCAGAAACTGTCTACATTTTTAAAAACAATTGTAAAGTTATCACAAATGTTTTTGGATAGTATAATAGACATCAGGAAATTTGAGAGCATGTTTTGAGAAGGTACTTCAGTTAGAGCAGGGCTTGTGGTTAAATTTAGATCTTGATTTATCGATTCTATGTCCTAACTTGGCCAGGTTTTTTTTCATAATAGTTTCAAATGATGAAAACTGGTCTGAAAATGCAAACCATTTTCTTGGTGTTTTGCAATATATATAATAATTTTGAACATGCTGTGTTTCAAAAGGATTTGAGAACTTGGAAATAATCAACTTCATTTTGGCATCACATTTCATTAGACTTGAGATAAAATAAATTGCCAAGATAAAATTAAGTTTTGAGATCTTTGTAAAGTTCCTGTACATGGGCCAGCGGTATTTTCTTCATAAAATATATTTTTAGATTTTCATTTTGCATTCTTACAGGAAAGACCCCAATGCATTTTTTTCATTCCCAGTTACTGATTTTATCGCTCCTGGATATTCTCTGATCATTAAGCAACCAATGGACTTCAGTTCGATGAAGGAGAAGGTGAAAAAGAATGAGTATCAGAACCTTGAGGAATTAAAGGTATACTCATCAACTATTGGTTTGATATGTTTAACCTTAAATATTGTGAAAAAATCTCATGATTTTTGAACATCAAAATACATAATTTCATTCAACACCAACTAAATCACCCTATTTCTAACCATCTAATCATTTGGGTCATCAAAAGAACATCAATGAGAGGAACAAATTTCAAAGGTGATTTGAGGGTAATTTTTTTCGTAGAGCGTAACTGATATTTGGAATGCATTGTTGGGTGAGATAGAGTGGAATCAGATACAATAGCTTCATTTAAGAGGCATTTAGACAGCATTTGAATAGGCAAGACACAGAAGGATATGGTTGTTATGTAGACAAATAGGATTAGTGTATGTGGGCAAAAAGATCAGCTTAATTTTATCACTCCTAAAAAGCTGTTTCCATGTTGTATGATTCTATGACTAAGATATAAAGGATTTCAAAAGTGTTAATGTTGTTCCATTTTTTATTTTGTGTGGCATATTCAAAATATAATCAAAATGTGTAGTTATTTCTAATTTTCTCAGGATTCTTAATTGTTTCCTTAACCTGACTTAATAGGCACACTGTAGCCTGCAGCTGACAGCAGTCAATGTTAGGAAAGACCAGTTATATACCACAACAGGGCTAGATCTGTGTAGGCAATTCTCTTTGAGGTCACAGGCAAGAATTGTTACTTCATCACTGACACAAAATTTGAGTCGTTATGTCATATTTCTGATCCATTATAATCCATTATAATTATTTTAAAATGTTTTATAATTATTTTTTATGTAGATTAGAAATGGGGTGGTGTAGGTGGTGTTGAATAATTTTAACTATTTTTAAATGTCCTTGATAATTATTTAAAAATTGACATAATCCAGTCATCTTAAATGCAAGCTTTACTTCAAAGTTATTTATATGGCTACTGGTTCTGAAGTTATGTCAACAGATGGCAGGAATTGAAACTTCATTTACTATTTTTATTGATGATGGTCAAACCCTCTTCATTACAAATGTGTATAATATGCAGTACAGTACAAAAATCTTAGCCACATATATATATATATATATATATCTAGAGTGCCCAATACTTCTGCACAGTACTCTATTTATGTATTGCACTGTAATGCTGCCAAAAAAAACAAATTTCATGATACATGTGAGTGACAATAAACCTGATTCTGATCTGGGTTCCTATAGTGGACTGAGAATTGGAAGGGGGCAGGGAGAGGGGAATCATGGTTGGGAAAAAGGGAGGGGCAAGAAGCACCAGAGAGACATTCTGTAATGATCAATAAACCGATTGTTTGGAATCAAGGGACCTTTCCTGGTGTCTCAGGACTGGGGGTGTCTGCACCCACACCACTTCTGCTCCTAGCACTGGTCCACTACCTGTCTCACAACACTCCCATGGCACGCCACCCTCACCATCCCCGATATGCTTTGCTCCCGCCAGATTTACAAACGCACTCTCCGCTTCACGTTGACAAATACAGTACTGGGCAAAAGTCTTTGGCACCCTAGCTCTATATATATCTCAAAGAGCTTTGCACATTACTGTAATTGGTACAAATACTGCAAATCTCCATTTGGTGGAACGGGCATTTACTTGATAATTACTAAATTTTGATCATTTATGATCAGATCATACAAGCTGTTTGTGATGGTGTTGTGTTCTCATAAAATAGTATTTTCTTCTACAGTGCTTTGTGTAATGTCATAGAATGTATGAAGTGTATTTTGGAGCAGTACTGGTATTAAAATAAAATAGTCATTATTATAATAGTATTAGATTCAAGAATCCATAATAAACCTTTATTTTACAGGGAGATTTTAAAATGATGTGTGAAAATGCCATGACCTATAACAGGCCAGATACCATTTACTACAAAGCTGCAAGGAAGCTGTTGCACTCTGGAATGAAAATCCTCAGCCAGGTAAAAACACATGTCAAAACAAACTAGTCTATCATTTTACTAGTGCCCAAGGGAAAACACTACAATCCTTGTGGTGGATAGCGTGTGACTCCAGACATACAGCAATATCATTGCCTCCGAACTACCCACTGAAGCAAGGCACGTAAAAGATCATGAAGGTGATTAGAGAGTGAGAACACAAACAAAAGAACATAAAAATTATGAAGCATAGAGTTGGAGGACAAGTCATTATCTTGGAGAGAGAGAAGTTGAGCCGATATCAGAAGGATCGGCCTGTTCTAAGAAAGCAAGTTAACTAAAGCTGCAGAACTTGCATCTGGGCATTGCAATAAGTTGGTTACAATGGGCAAAAACTGATTTGGCTGTCTATATGAAGGGGGGGAGGAATAAACAGGGGAATAAAAAGCTGAGTTTTATCTTTTTGGAAATTTAACCGTGATACCAGTTTGAATGGGCATTTAGCAGTCAAGCTTTTTGTTTAGTGTTGGAAAGAATGGGCTCAGTCCAACAAGTTCCATTCCTTATTCCAGACCTCTTTTCATTCTCTGTATTCAACAAGTAAAATGTACAGATTGGCATTGTCTGATCTGATAGATAACTGAAGACTGTTATAGTACTAACCCATGGCATCCCATGAAGCCCAAGATAAGTTTTCAATGAAAAGTGGGTTCTGCTCAACAGCCAAGTCATCTATTGTCATAAGAATGTGGGGAAATCTCAGTGTCATAGCTTTGAGCAGGAGTCAGTAGAAAACTTAAGAGCAGATTAGTCATATTTTCTCTATTTAAGCATAGACTTGGAAAAGAGAGAATTGGCAAAATTTCCATCTGCAGGATATCCTAATCATTCTCCCATGGGCCACTGCCACCCCGCCATGTATTGTTAGCTTCTAATTGTTCCTAAAATGAGGTGAAAGTTGAGTTGAGCACCTCTTGCTTCCACAGTCTGAGGCACCCACCTGTTTCAAGCAGGCTTCAATTAAACCAGTGCCTAAGAAGAATGTGGCAGTCTGCCTCACTGACTATCATCCAGTAGCACTTGCATCCACTGTGATGAAATGCTTTGAGAGGTTGGTGATGAATATATCAACCCTGCCAGAGCAGTGACTTGGATCTGCTCCAATTTTCCTACGTCACAACAGGTCAACAGCAGAAGCCATTGCATTGGCTCGTTATTCAACCCAGGGTGCTCTTCATTGACTATAGCTTGGCTTTCAATACTCTCGACCCGTCTGAACTATTTAATAAGCTCCAAGACCTAGGCTTCAATACCTCCTTGTTCAACTGGATCCTTGATTTCCTTACTTTCAGATACCCAGTCGGCGGATTGGCAATAACACCTCCTCCACAATCACCATCAGTACAGGTGCGCCACAAGGCTGTGTGCTTAGTCCCTGCTCTACTCGCTTTATACTTAGTGGTATGACTGCGAAGCTAAGCACAACTCCAAAGACATATTTAAGTTTGCTGATGACACTACTGCTGTTGGCCAAATCAAAGATGGTGACAGATCAGGATAAAGGAGGCAATTTGAAAATCTGGCTGAATAGTGTCACAACACCCACCGCTCCCTCAATATTAGCAAGGACAAGGAGCTGATTAGTGACTTCTGGAGGAGGAAACCAAAGGTCCATGAGCCAGTCCTCTTTAGGGATCTGAGGTAGAGAGGGTCAGCAACTTAAAATTCTGTTGTGTTATCATTTATGAAGATCTATCCTGAGTCCTGCACGTAAGTGCCATATGAAGAAAGCACGACAGCACCTTTATTAGAAGTTCGCAAAGATTTGGCATGCCAGATAAAACTTTAAAGAACTTCAATAGATATGTGGTGGAGAGTATATTGACTGGTTGCATCACAGCCTGGTATGGGAACACCAATGTCCTTGTATAGAAAAATAGTGGATGTGGCCCAGTCCATCACAGTTAAAGCCCTCTCCACCACTGAGCACATCTACACAGAGTGCTGTTGCAGGAAAGCAACGTTCATTATCAAGAAATCCCACCATCCAGGCCATGTTCTCTTCTCACTGCTGCCATCAGGAAGCAATGCAGGAGCCTCAGTAAGCACACCACTAGGTTCAGGAACAAGAACAGTATAGGTGGTGCCACAACAATGTCCTGCTGTCCCTTGCTGACACACTGGAGCGGGAGAGGTGTAAATTGAGACCAGCTGGCAGAGAGGCAAACAAGGCAGTTATTGTCATCGAGGAGAGGGCTACGCCAATCATATCAATAGACAATAGACAGTAGGTGCAGGAGTAGGCCATTTGGCCCTTCTAGCCAGCACCGCCATTCACTGTGATCATGGCTGATCATACACAATCAGTATCAAAGAGGCCTAAATCCGTTCTGCTGCAAAATGCCTAATGGGAGATGAGGGTCGATGTGGGGAGGAAGCTGCAGTTCCCAGAGGTGGTGCAAACCACACTTCAATTAGACATCGCATTGTGATCCACCAAAAACAAGAAAATCATCCTGCTGGAGCTCACAGTACCATGGGAGGAAGGATGCAAGGAGGCTCATGAGAGGAAGGCCAGAAGTACCAGACCTTAGTCCAGGAGTGCAGGGACAAAGGGTGGCAGATGTGGCTAATCTCCATGGAGATTGGCTGTAGAGGGTTCCCAGCAAGCTCAGCATGGAGGCTGCTGTCTGCGCTGAGCCTTGATGAAAAGAGCAAGAACCAAGCAGCTCACAGGATGGGGAAGGAAGCAGGAAGAGCCTCTTGTTGGATATGGAGCAGGCGAGAGGAGTTGAGCTGGAAGTCAGGAGCGGATGGGCAGTGACTTCGCCACCACTGCTGACCCGCTAGCTGGAGGGTAGTGGTTAAGGGTCGAAACACTCTATGAAGGTTAGGCACCATCTGATAACATCTGCTCCTGGCCAAAGGCTATGATTTCCTCATCAGGTGACTTCCTCAGTGTATGATGCAAGGTATCTTCAACATCAGATTCTTGAACTAGAGGGGATAACTTCACTCAGCCCAACGCTGAATTGTTCCCAGCACCTATGGAGTCACTTTCAAGGACTCGTCATCTCTCCGTTCTCACATTTATTGCTTATTTATTATTATTATTTTTGTATTTACTGTAAATGCTTGCAAGAAAATGGATCGCAGGGTTGTATATGTACTTTGATAAAAAATTTAATTTGAAGATCTGTGGGTCTTGAGTCCCATATCATTGAGGAAATTGTCATTGGAAAGACCTGAATTACAAAGTACAATTAATTTCACTCTATTGAGTGGAAATGAAGTTACAAATATTCTGTCCTGTGAAGAGCTTTTTTTCTAGAAATTTTACTTGCTATAAAATTGGATTTTTGTTTGGATTGAAACAAAAATAAATTTAAAAAGCAGTGCATCACTGTGACTGCATGATGAAATTTACTGGGTGACTTGGCAGAAGTGGCTTTGCTCCTTACATGCTGTCAAATAGCAATGGGCGTAGCACTGAAAGCTGTGGAACACCACTAGTCATAGGCCTTTAAAACTTTTGGAAAACGTTTTGAAACTTTGAATGTTTCCAAGTAATTGATGACTGTCTTTAATGATCTGAGATCCCTAACTCTGAAGATTCACATTCAGTCATCACCTTATCTAAAATAAATAGCTATCTGCTACTGTATCCAAATTGAATTGCCTAGGATTCATAGAGAGAATTTTCAGACTGGAAGCCTGTGACTAGTCGTGTTCCACAAGGTTCAGTGCCATGACCTTTGCTATTTGTCATCATATCAAAGTTTTGGATGAGGATGTACAAGGTTTAGTTAAAAAGCTTGCAGATGATAATGAAATAGATATGTTGTTGACTGTGAAGATGGTTATCAGGATTTACAAAGGAATTTTAATTAGCTTTATAAGTGAGCCAAGGGATTACGAATGGAGTTTAATTTATGTAAGTGTAACATTTTCCGAAGGTAGTGTCAGACATTCACAGTTAACATTAGGGCCGTGTTGTACAACAGCCAGATCTTGGAGTACAAGTGTGTGGTTCATTGAAAGTGGTATTACAAGTAAATAGAGAGGTGAAGCACAATGGTGTTCATCAGTTAAGGCACTGAGTTTAGAAGTCGAGATGTTATGTTGCAGTTCTACAGGACGTTGGTAAAGCCACATATGGAATATCGCATTCAGTCGTGGTCACCCAAAGCTAGAATGAATGCAAGAGAGATTTATGAGGATGCTGCTGGGACTTGAGTGACTGAGATACAGCCTAATTCTGCTCCAGAATCTCATGGATATGGGTCAAATAAAGGCAAATGGGTCTAGCTCAGATGGAAATTTTGGGCCATAGGGTTTGTTTCCATGCTGTCTGAGTCTATGACTCTTGGACACTATCTGCTCAATAGAGAATTGTGTTGTTGATTTTTCTGCATGTGACACCTCCATAATGAATGCAGGGAATATTTTCAGACACTGACAGAAGGCTACATGAAAGAAAGCAAATGAAGTAACGTTTATGATTATGAACTCTGCATTGTCACCAGAATAGAACCAAAAATACTTTCTTTTACCTTTACAAATGATTGTTTTCTTAGGAGAAAATTCAAAGTTTGAAGCATAGTATAGATTTCATGCAGGATCTGGAGAAGTCCCACAAGCAGGGAGAGAAGCTGAGAGTGGGAGAATGCAGTGAGGAGCACAAGAGGGATGACATGGATATCGTATGGGAGACGATGAAAAATGAAAGAATAAGATCAGCTGATCAGAGGAATGAGGACAGAAGGTAAGGTGTTGTGAAAACTGCTTGTTATTTCCATTATTTATATGGAACCTGTAGTCAGGGAAGAATACATTTCTATTTAATTGGTTTGAGTTTAAAAGAATTGATCACTACGATTGGCAAAAGAAATGAATTCTCAAGTAGTAAGTGATTATGTTTTAACTCTTGACAGTAAATTTTTAGAGTACTTCAGAAATAGTTACTGATTTGTTTTGAGGGTGTGTATTACAATGTAATGAAATTATATCTGTAGGAATTAATATCTGTAAGTTCTGACCATACAGTATTAAGATGCATTATCAGTATCTTTGGTCATAAACAACTGCTGAGTGTTCTTTAAGTAATGGAATTTAATGAAGTGCATTGTGTAATACAAACAGCCTAATTGTTACATCATGTGGTAAAATAGCCTGGAATGCTGAGCATCCAAATTCATACCTAACGTTCACTCTGAGGTAATAGTGGTCTCTCAGTATCTGCGAAACTATATTGCAGTAATTGAGGAATAAAGGAACTAAATCAGAGGAACAGACAGAATGAGATGATGGAAGTGACATTCATTACTAGCTTTTAACTGAATCCAAGTACTATTTATTATTTGAAGAATTGTTCAAACCATAATATTATATTGCTACAGGAGCAAAAATGGTTTTTTTCTGATCATTCCTGTACTACGTTAAAATTACAAAGGTTCAGTAATTGAAGTTTAAATTTTAATGTAAAGCAGAATTAATTATGAGGCTATGTGGAGGCAGTGGTGAAATGGTGGTGAACTCAAAGCGATTATTTTGTGGTGCACAGGTCAGAAAAGGAATCTAGGGAGGATCCACCTGGCAGTAGCAGTAATGTGATTGACAGGGAATTGGAAAAGGTTGATCGTGTTATTGAGGAATCAGCTGGAAAACTCACACGGCGTAAAGTAAACAGCAAGGTAATCACTTTTTGTAAATTTGTATGTCAGGTACTGACTTGTACTTTTTAAAAGACTGTAATTCACATTAAAGATTAAATAAGATATCAGCGAGTCTTGAACATACTTGAAGTTTTATCACTACATCCAGGTTAGAAAATCTGAAGAGAATAATATTTAAATGGTTAATGTTCCCAAATTATTAATATTTATTTATAGTTTGAATTCCAGAGAAGAAAAATTGATGGTACTACCACCCTAGGAATTTTGAATCCAGTGGAGCCCGACATGGGAGGTAAGATCCAGTTAAATTGGTGTCAGAACACTGTAACCTTTCACTCCAGTTGCAAGGAAAGCATTGGTAATTTGAATTTGCAGGTAGGCAATGCCTTGGATTGCACCTATAGGCCTTGTGTATCAGATCTGCAGTCATTTGCTCATTCTTGGGTTGGTCAATGTTGTTTGCCTGCTCGCCTTTTTCATTAATGTTAGGTATCCTTGCCTTACAAAGCTGAATATTTTTGATTTAGCATCAGTTTCTACCAGGTCATAGAGGCCACTGAGTGAATGTTGTTCATGTTCAAATGTTTTGAGCCCAGCCTTAGAGAAGCAATCTCAGTTATCCCTCCATGGTATTTCTTGTTTCCTATGCTAGCCACTCTGGTGGTTGTTAGCAAAGCTGCAGATGTGTGCTCTAATGTGAATGTTACATTGTGTGGATCTGAGCTGGATGAATAAGCACATTTCCATGCCCCTGCAGCCATGAGAATCAACAGCCCTTTTGTGAAATGTACTCATAGGCAAAGCCCAAGAATGAAACCTTCGTATTATCATACAGTGTTACATCTAAGTGTCTCTGTTATTCGTTATCATCTAACTTTATTTGAGCATCTGAACAGCCTTGTGCTTCCCAGGTTTTCTGCTCAGTTAGAGCATGTATTGTTAATTGTTACAGATACAAATTACTGCCCAGTGAAGCTTGGTATGATGGCTGGTAGATTACAGTCAGGTATCAACACTCTTCAGGGATTTAAGGAGGACAAACGTAATAAAGTCATTCCAGGTTAGTGCTGCCTCTGGTTGAAATGAGTGCTCTTACCAGTGCGTTGTAACATCTTTTTTTGGTGATATCATTCTGGAGAACGTTGTCTTATTTTTTAACTACATTGCATTTGTGGTTTCTAAGTGACAATAAACTGAAACTGAACTGAACTTTAAGAGTAAAAGCACATAGAGAACTGACCCTGAGTTAACTTGTATGGGACAGTTTATCATTTAACTGAGATTTCTGTTCATTTCTATCAGGAATTTTTAAGATGAAAATTACTTTTGATTAACTTTAGTTTTTAGCAGTCAGTTGCTAAAAGTTGAGGTAGTTAACATAAGTTAAGGAACCTTTGTTTCATGTCTTTCATGTGAAATTGCTTTCACGCAACCATTTTCACTAGGTGTTTTTTTTTTCAACACTTTGCTGCAGTGACATATTTGAACTATGGACCATTCAGCTCTTATGCTCCAGTATATGATTCTACTTGTGCTAATCTCAGCAAAGAAGATTCTGACCTTGTATACTCGACCTATAGTAATGAATCGAGTCCTCCAGGTTCCTTTAGGTGAGTTTTCTTTCTTTAAAGAAAGCTTCTGGCATGCAGTCTACAAGAGGTGTGAATCACGATCGCAGGGTTCATTTTGATAGTTTGCACCAGTGTATGATCCATCAGTTCATAAGTGGTGAGATATCACAGCTAACAGCATAGAAGGACATTTATTTTTGAACTCCAAAACTGAGGAGATGCTAAGCATTGCTTGTTTCTTGCCAGATCTGTTTTTATGTGTTTTAAATACAAAAGATGTGATGCCACTTGATAATATATATTCTGTTATTTGCTAATGCATAGATTATTCAAGTGTAATGGCAAGTTGCACACCGCTGATTTATTCATCTTTACTGTCAAAAGTGATATGAAGAATTACTACACAGCTTAAGCTGTTAAAAAGGCCAAAATCACTCACTAAATTAACTGTGCTTAAGTCAGTGAATTTTGAATTTGTAGGAACAAATTACTATCTAAATAGGGCAAATAAGAAACTTTAGCGGTATTAAATAATCTGTTTGTTTGCAGTGTTCAGCAGTTCCTGGCAAGTAATGAAGACTACAGCGTGAACATGGTGGATAATTTATTGGATTCCCTGACTAATGGAGAACATTCTAAATCACTGAAAGAACTGGAACTAGTAAGTCTGCAATTTTCTGCCACAAATATTTTTTCCATTGGTATCTGAACATCGTCATTAAACTAAGTGCAGGGCTTTGTATATTATTTCAGTTTTGTGGAGGTGAAAAAAATAATATTGAGTACAATTAGCCATGTCCATCGTTAGAAATATTTCACTAATCCAATCAAGAAAACCGCTAAACTATAACCATCAGGTCTCAACTAATGCCTCTCATACCATGCTGAATCTGATCAAACTCTACTCACTACTGCTGGTGTTTGGCATCATCGTCAAAACTGAAATTACATTATGATTAGATGATTTTCTTTATTGGCAAGTAAGAGAAAAGATTTTGTTTCTGTGGATGGTTTCCATTCATTTTAACATATCTACAGTACTTTTCTAACACAGTCACTAGCAAAGAAAACTTTCCAGAAAGCTCATTATATAGTAAGCTCCAGCAAATACTCTTAAGATAATGGCCAGATAATTAGGTATAGAGTTGATTGAAAGATAAATATTGGATGTTATTGGAGATGATTAGAGTTGTAGAATAATATAGCACAGCAACAAGTGCATGCAACAACTAGTCCATTGTCAACCACAGACAGCAACCTTCCTGCTAGTCCCAGTAACCCATGTTCAGTCCATAGCCCTTCAAACTTCTCCACTCCATGTTCCTATCCAAAAAACTCTTAACTGTTGTAATTGTACCTGACTCAACCATTTTGAATTGCCATGCTTTCTTCCTAATGGTACTGTGAGATCTTTTTTCTTCAGCTCAGTATTCTTGATTTATTATTTTGTCTGGAAGGTGCCTTCAGTGCTCCCTCGGTACTGCACTGGGGCATCAACCTAGATATTTGCATTAAGTGGTAGTGGATTAACACACAAATGTAAATCTTTTCCAGTGGTATTACCTGAGATCAAAGGATTTAGTAAATTGGTGATAATTCCCCAGCAAAAGAACATATTTATATTGAGTTTTATAAATGTAATATATCTGGGTATAGCTATTCCCTTGTCTCAACAGACTTCAGACTGATGGCAGTCGTGAGGAAGTAATTTTTTTACTCTCCTATGAATTGCTTTAGGTTTTTTTTTATAAAGGCTGAATTATTATTTGCCACTTTTCTCTTGAAGGTAGTTTCAATTTACAGTGGAGAGCAGAGGCTGTGTGTCTCTGCCTGACTCCTTCCCTCTCTAATGCTTCCTAATCCACCTGCTTGCTTGTCTGTCAGATTTTTTTCTTTTAAAAGTGTACATCCTTATACAGCCACCTTGCTTCTCCCCGATCAGCCTTTTTGCTGAACTGTCAGGCTGTGCTCAGCTGGAACGTTCCGTGTTCTGAGGAAAGCAACAGTAATGTAGTAGAGAACAGCAAAAGGGAATCAAGAAGAGGGGGAGGAGAAACAACTGTTGAATAGCAGGTAGAAGTGAAACAGGTGAATGAAAGGAAATTGAGAGCAAGTAATGGTGTGGGAGAGCGAAAAAGGTGGGGGCAGGTCAATTTCTTTAAGTTTGTGAATGAGTTCTAACCAATGCAAAAAGTTCACTTAGAGTAAAGATTGCCTGGTTTAGTTGGCTGAAGAATATTGTGCAGAATTGAGATAATACCCTGTATGTAACCTGTGATTGGACAGGAGAGGACGTTCACAAGGATGCTGTATGGGATGGCAGATTATAGTAAAGAGGAGAGACTGCCGAGAATCAATGTCGTTTCCAACAACAAAGACTGAGGGGAGATTTAATTGATATGTAAAAAATTATGAGGTACAAACAATGTGAACAGAAAGGAGCTATTTCTCATGACATTAAGGTAAATAACCAGGGGCATAGATTTGTTAATTAGTAGAAATATTGTTTGAGAACAAATACTTTCATCCAAAGAGCAGTAGGTAAACTCACTGTAATGTAGCACTGTGGAAGGTGTAGTAGAAGCAGACACTGCTGTTACATTTAATGGTTACATGGATAAGCATTTGAAGAACAGTGGCCTACAGGGCTATGGAGCCATCAACACAGATACAACAGGTTCAACTTATTCCTATAAATTTCCACTATTCTATGAGAGGATGGTTGATTGTCTAGATTATGTTTCTTTTCAAGTAGTTATGCTGAATTCATATCCAAGGAAATCAGAAACATTTCCCAATCTCTGACCATTTTAATAAAACTCTACTTGTTTTTCTTAACATTGAAAATTGCTAATTTCACATTTATCTGTATCATACTGTAACTTATAATTGCCTGCATTGTGAACTTATCTAAATCATATTGAATGCTTTTTTGCATTCTAACAACTCTTAATCCTACCCAGTTTCACATCATTGGCAAATTTGGAAGTATTATATTCAGTTCCCTCATTTAAATCAATGAAACATATTGTAAACGGCTGGAATCAAAGCACAGAACCCTGTATGTAGCACTCTACTCATCACCACCTTCCAAAGTGAAAAGGACCATTTGTTTCTACTATTTGTTTGTCAAACAGTTTTCAGTCTGTGCCTGTATATTATCCCAAGCACATGCTTTAGTTTTGAACTCACCTCTTAGATGAATTTTATCAAGGATCTTCAAATACAAAGACAATGCATCCACTATCTATTTATTGAGTTATATCCACAAAAAAAATTGTAATGGGCTTGTCAAACAATTTCTAGTCTACATTGACTTTGTTTAGTGTCTAAGTTTCCCATGCTCCCTTGAAACTTTGATGGACCTTGCTTCCTGCACACCCTGAAAACCACATAATTGTTCCTTCCTTTGAAATGCTTCCCTATTTTGTAGTTCCTTGTGTTGTGGTTTTTTTTTTGCTTTTTTAAAACTGTTCTGAAACAATCTATTGTCCAGAAAATCACATGATTCAGCAGCTGGCTTACAGGTGATGTTTCCCTGGGCCCCATGTCCCATTATACCTTGAAACTTACCAGGTTCACTAAAAAGTTGTTATATTGTTGTGTACTATCTAAAGGAAAGCTGAATTTCAAGTGTTTTGGGATATAATTAATAATCGCATCAATAGTTTGTTAATTTGCTAGTTCAGCAGTGCCATGTTGCTAGATTAATGAAGCTTTAATGGGGATACATTAACCTCTCTCTAATCTGCAGGAACTGTCAAATTATCTTTAAAGTTTAGGAAGATGACACAATAGACCTATTTTTTCCATGGCCGTCTCATTTTAGTACCCTGGGATACAGTTTATCAAGCCCTAAGGACCTAGAGGCTTTCAGCACTGTTGTTTTCTCCAGTACTATACTTTTCACTAATGTTAGTTTGCTTTAATTTCTCTTTTCATCTTTGGTTTCTTAATAGTTCTGGGAAGTTATTGGTTCCATATCAATGAATGTACAAACATCTTTGTAAAGTTGCTATGCTGTTTGTTCCTTTTAATACTTCATTTATTATCTTAGATGGTGAGTACAGGTAGTCCCCGAGTTACGAACGTCTGACTTACGGACAACTCGTACTAACGAACCAAAGGAGAATGCCGTCTGCCATTTTAAGTCATTGCCATTGACACTGTGTTGAATGTTTAACTTTGTATTTGGCTTAAATTTTTCTTAGTAAGATTCACCCTGACCCTGCCGCCCCCCCCCCCCCCCCCCCCCCGTTCCAGTCGGCTGGTGGTGCAGTGAGATCAGCGAGTTCAATCCAGTGACAGATCGCTCCTGTGCCGTGTTGATGTCGATCCAGTGACTCCTGTACCATCCGTGCCAGGTTGATGTCGAGTGCACAACTCGACCTCGTAAAAAAAAAAACACTGCCACCTCCAGTTTAAATACCCACGTGGAATATTGTGGAGGATCAAATACCCAAACCCAGCACAGCCCCCACTTGTCCCATTTAGCCTCAGTGTGGTGATCCTTAGGACCCAGCGGACCTGGGAGCCGGCGGAGTCGGGACCCGCCGCCCGCAGTGTTTCTGTTCCATTGACGGGAAATGATCACGATTGAAAATAAAGTGGAAATAATAAAGCGTTTGGAAAGAGGTGAAACACCAACGGTCATTGGAAAAGCATTAGGCTACAGTCGGTCAATGATCGAAACAATTTCAAAGGATAACGGATGAAGTGAGAATAATGGAGCATGTGAAAGGCCCTGCCCCAATGAAAGCTACAATTATTACTAAGTAACACAGTGGTTTAATTATTGGAATACATATGTTTCTTAAGTGTTTTATATGCATAGAAAGGTAAAATATATACTAAGACAAACATTTGACGAACTGATGCTAAATAATACCAGATGTAATTGTTCAGACTTGCCTACAAATCCGACTTAAAGACCAACTCAGGAACGGAACTCGTACATAACCCGGGGACTGCCTGTATATATTTTTATATAATACAATAACCATAGGTGTATCTGTCTCTATTCATAGAACAGTATAGCCTCTTCAGCCCATCGTGTTGTGCTAACCAATATAAACCTACCTCATGATCAATCTAGCTCTTTCCTCTTATACAGCCTGTGTAACCCTTCATTTTTGTTACATCCACGTGCCTCTCAGGAGTTATTTAAATGTCGCTATTGTATCACTCAGCTACTACCATCCCCAGCAGTGAATTCCAAGCACCCGCCACTCTGTAAACAAAAAACCTACCTCTGACATCTTCCCTAAACTTTCCTCCACTCACCTGAAACGGATGTCCTCTGGTATTGGCCAGTTACTGATTTTTCAATTAATATTGACAGTCTTTTTGCAGTAAACATACATTGAAGTATTTTTTCTGATGAAAATACTCATTATTTTCATTATCATGTTTTTACAGTCCAGTGATAACCATGAAGATGAAGTGAGGATTCTTCACAGCACTGAAGACACACAGGTAATACTAACAATATCTGCTGATATAATACTGACCTGCCCTGTTAGTTAAATCTGGAAGGTGCAAAGCTTTTTTTGCCAGTATTCAGTCAATTTGTAATAGCACTGTTCGTTGTCTTGAAAATGCTTTAAACATATTTTCAGTTCCTGAGATGGAGGGCATTAAGGTGCAGTATAGTTGCAACTTTTTCATTTTTTTTATTCACACTGTTCTAAAGATTTGCTGATCTTACAAAGAGTACCACCATGCATGTTTAATCATTCATTAACTGACTTTCAAAACTCCCAGTTTGGTAAATGAGATGCTTGTGTATGTTCTTAATCAGAATTATATACTAGGAAGGTTGAAACAGCAGCATAACTTCAAACAAGCAGGATTGGGTTTTAGTTTCTGTAAAACTCAAAGAATGGAATAAATGAAGATCTCCAAAAGCTTAGTTCTAATTGCACTCAATATGACTGGCAAAAGCCATCAAAAAGAAAAGGTGATTGTAATACAGACAAAAGATATGGTGAAAAAATTAAGGTTTGTTCAGCTCTAATGAAAACAACAACTGCATTCAAATTTTCACCTATTAAATGTCTGCCAATAGGACTTTATCCTTATTCATTGAAGTTTAGAAGGATCTGATTAAAGCTTGCCAAATATTCAAAGACCTAAATAGAGTGGGCATGGAGAGGATGTTTCCAACAATGGGTAAATCTAGGACCAGTCTCAGAATTTAAGGACATCCCTTTAGAACAGAGATGAGAGGTTATTTCTTTAGCCGAAAGCTATGAAGCTGTGGAATTAATTGCAACATACAGCTGTGGAGGCCAAGTCTCTGGGTATACTTAAAGCAGAGATTGATAGGTTCATGATTAGTAAGGTGTATCAAAGGTTACAAAGAGAAGGCAGGAGAATAGGGTTGAGAGAAAATAAATCAGCCATGACTGAATGGTTTAGCATGCTCGAAGAGCTGAATGGCCTAATTCTGCTCCTCCGTCTTCCGGCCTTACATACTATAACCCTCATTATCTACAGAATTGTGGAGTCTTGAAAATAATTTTCACATTTGTTTGGGGAAACAAAATAAGCATGAGGTCTAGTTGAAGAGTCACCATCTCCACATTTAGCATTTCACCCATGTTTGACTCCTTAATAAGATTAAACTGCAGTGCAAGCTTGTTCTGTGTCACCTACCAATTTGCTTTATCTAGGTTTCCTCAGCTGAGTCTCTGCAGCCATTGGAACAAAGTTGTGGGCGTGCTTACGACAATTTTGCTTCTCTACAATCATTAATAAATGCAGAACCTGAATCAGCAGGTATGTAAGCTTTTCAGAACTGGTATTATTAGACAGACACTACAGCAGAGAGCATAGAAAATGCTGCAATACTCAGCAAGTTGTGCAAATATTGTGGAAAGGAAAGGAATTAATGTTCCAGGTCCTGAATCCTTAGTTTAAACAAGAGAGGTAACAATTTAGTTTTTGGTAGCAATGAAGCTGTTGGAGGGGAATGGGTGGAACAGATTTCTCTAAGATGAGGCCATGTGTTCTAATGTGACTGTTAAAAACAGATTAAGCTCTTTTATCTGTGTAAAACATGGCGAATGAAAAGGCTGTGGAACACATCCAATAGATTAGACTGTACAGAAAATGTAGTCAGTATCTTGTGCTTATAAAACATTTTTTTAAAATCAGCTAGAGTATTTACAATGGTGGAAGGACTTGGCTATCTGATATTAACGCACCATTCAGATGTCCTTTTGTACTTTACCAAGTGCTGACAGTTTAAAGAGGTATCCTTTAAAAGTTTGTAAGATTAATTCTGTTTCTGTATTTCAGAGTGTAAAATGTTTCAAAGGAAGCTTGATGAAACTACCAAACTGTTACAAGATCTTCAACAAGCACAGAATGAACGATTCGGAACCCGACCCTCGTCAGCTATGATCTGCCTGTTGGGACCTTCTATTAGAGAGTTGTTACTTGGTAAGTCCAGTGTCTGTATGACCAGCAGTACATATATTGGTTCAGCTACAGGGAAATTTACAATGCTTATTAAGAATTTAATTTTCCTACTGTTCAGAAGAGATGAACAAGGTGGGGGTGGGAAGATGTAGACCATGTACAAATAGATACGTAGTTTAAATCAACATCAAAAGACCAAAGGGACTTTTCCTGTGCTGTACGTTACGTTAAATGCTTTTTCCTTTATTTTTGTTGATTTCACCATGCTCCAGAACTGAACTTCTAATCTTGAATATGTCAGTGTATCTTACCAAGAAGAATATATCTTGAAACTGATAATTATACAGTTAATTATTTTTTGATCTAATCCTATTTAGTTTATGAAAATAAGTAATAGTAGAAACAACATATAAAGAACATTTTCTCTGCTGAAAATAGTATTTGTTAAACTATCCTTGGGTTTCAAAAATTAAATATTGATTAGAGCAATAATTTGGAGTAAAGCTTATTGAAGCACAAACATCAAATTACATTCCTGTGATAAATGTGAGCTATCTCATAGAAGAATGATTTTTATTTTTAAGTTTTATAAGGATTTTAAGAGTGTCTCAATATATATGCCATGAATATCAGACTTTGAAGTCATCTTTAGCCTGAATTCAGGGTAAACTCCTGAATTCAACTTGAAGTGCTTTGTTGGTCAAAAGAGTTTATGTACTGTCTTTAAACTGGTTGAGAATGAAAAGATTACAGAATGAACCAATCAAATTTAAACATGGCTTTCACAATATGTCCTGAAAGGCCTGAGATTAAATATTGATAATTACAAATCAGGATTTATATTAAAATTGTACAGTAATGTAGCCAATGTTATTCTACTTCCTATAACTACTGAAAATAACTTATTTTTTTGTTCAGCTGAGAAGGTAACTGGAAATCTGAAAGAATTGGCAAGCCAAGTAACTCCTGGGGACATTACCAGTACTGCTGGAATTCGAAAGGCCATGGGAATTTCAGTCCCTTTAGAAATGATGGATAATTGTTCTTTAGATCCACTCTTTGGTAAGTAGAGAGAAGAATAAAGTTCAAAAACTGCACTATAAGGCTAAAAATATGAAAATACATTGACAAAATTAATGGTACAAGTGGAAACACTATTATCTATTCTCCTATTTTATGGAATCATTTTTGGCGTTCTCAGTTACATGAATTGGAGTAGTTTATTATTTGTATTTGAGAGTATTCCTAATTTCTTCTTTCTTGAGAATGCAAGATTCTGAATCATTGCTTTTACTGGGATTCTTGCATTTAATGTTTGGGAGAGAAAGAGTGTAAGAATGGATGAATACTGTTTTTGGGTTCTGGTACCCTTTGGTAATTTGCCCAAGTGGTATTTGAAAGTCCGGAGATTAGCACTGAAGCATTTGGTGACATTGGGAGGGACCATACCTGCTCCACCTCTTTACCCATTGTCAATTTGGAAAGAAACAGCAGGTGGCAGCAGGAACTTAGTTTGAATATTTCCTTGTTACATCCCTGTGATTTGTGCGTGTTCTAACATCATGTATCGAGTTGTTTTCAAGAATAAATGCTTCTTAAATTATCTCCCTGACGCAAAGCAAATTATTGCTTTCATATTTTCATGGTGATCCAATGTAAAGCACTAAAATGGTTCTAGCCCAGTAAGTCATTGAGAATGTTTTTACTGTACTTGGCTACAGTGCCAACTGATAGGAATGTCACTTATGAGATAGTGGGGGCGGTTCTTCTAAACCATAATTCCTAATACAGGTCCACAATCCCTTATCCGAAATTCTGAAATCCAAAAAGCTCCAAAAACAGAAGTTCTTTTCGCCAACAGCTGACGTCACTCAGGTGTGATGTGGCAGCACTAGCAGAGGCCGCCAGACGTCAGTTGTGGCTCAGCGCTAGAACTGGTTACACGTGCATTTGCTGTTCGCTGATATTTTGTGTTCACTGTTGACTTTGTGTTTAATTTCACTGTGTAAATGTCAAAAAGAGCTGCAGATACCCCTGTGGGTATCAATGAGAAAAAGAGAAGGAAGCGTCTATCATTATCAATAACGCAGAAAGTGGAGTTATTGCAGAAGCTTGACCATGGTGTGACTGTGTGGCATCTTACTGAAGAATATGATGTCAGAACTACCACTGTATATGATTTAAAGAAACAGAAAGACAAGTTACTGAAGTTTTATAGTGACAGTGACATTCTACATTTATTCCAATAAACACATTTACCATGTGTTTGATTCGGTTTGTTTGAAGCTGTATGTTTTTATGTTTTATTGAATGTTTTTGTTGGAAATAAAATATTTTTCTTGTCATTATTCCCTAAACAATACAGTATAACAACTATTTACATAGCATTTACATTGTATTAGCTATTATAAGTAATCTGGTGATAATTTAAAGTATACGGGAGGATGTGCGTAGGTCTGGAGCTCTGCCGGGTCCTAAAGTCCACCCGCACTGAGCCAGGTTAAATAAGGGACTTGAGTATATATGTTTTTTGGTATCTGCGGGGGGTCCCGGAACCAATAAGGAATGATTCTGAATTCCGAAATGCAACTGGCCCCAAGGATTTCAGATAAGAGATTGTGGACCTGTACTCGGGCCTGGTGGAGCGAAAGATGCTGCCCACCAGATACAAGTATCCTTGCCCCGGAGGTGAAGCCTGGGTGGATAGTGAACAGGGAATCCTGCACTTCTTTAACTAGATGAATGTGAGTGATGCATTCATCTGTAAATTAACAATTTACCATGCTTCAACATGCCTATAAACTTACCGTTACAGGAGCCAAAAACAGCAACCAAATGGAGGAGATGGAAATTACAGAGTTGCCACAGGCTGAGCAAGCTATTGCTATTACTAGAGAAGATCCTGTAGCTGTTGCTATGTGAGATGCCAGATGAAGTAGAAAAAATTTTTCATCTCAAAACATAATCAGTAATTTAATGATTTTGTATGAATTTTGTACTGTAAAGTGTATAATAAATGTGGAATTTTTTAAAACTTTTTGCTCTATATTGTCTTTATTGTTCATGAACTGTTATATGTATAATCAATGTGACTGTTTAAAAAATGAACACTGCCATATTAAATAGCTAAAAGGTCGATCCTTAGCTCACCAGCGTATCTATTGATAACTCCCAAGTCTGCTTCATTACATCAACACACTGGTAATCTTAAGCATTCTGCTAGTGTGTTAAAGAATCTGGAATCAACCACATTGCTCTGGACCTGAAATCATATTGATCAGGTAAGGATTATAGATTTTGTCCTTTAAAGGACATAAGTGAACCAGATGGTTTTTTTTCCGAACTTTGTAGTTATATGGGCACCGACACCAATACTTGCTTAAGTTCTAGTATCAAAGAAGACATTTCCTTTATCTAATTATATGATTAAAATCATTACCTTTAAATCCTATCACAACCTCCATTCCCTTGCTATTAAACACAAGCATCTACCTGCCAAAGGTTTGAAACTGAACCCTTCAAGTTACAACTATTCAATCCCTCCAAACATACAACTCCTCTCACTAAATCTGGATTTGAAGCCCACATCCACGATTATGTCACATCGACTGCCTTAATGTTCTTCTGACGCCTGACTCTGAGCTGGGTGCCATGGTTTTAGGTGCTCCCACTGTTACTGTGCAGTTAAATATAGTATGTATTTTGTCAAACCTGATTACTTGTATTCATGAGTAAAAGATAGGATTTACCACTAAAGCTGCTTCCTACTGAGAGCAATGATGCCTGCCAGAAAATGCGCATATCCAAGAGGTACGGAGATAAACGAGCAGGCGTTCTGGTACGCTGCAGTCGTAGAGGCTTCCTTACTGCTCTCCTGAAAATCTGCCTTTCAAATGTCCGCTCTCTTGCAAATAAGACGGACGAGTTAGTGCTACTCATCAGGACTAACAAGGATTATGCCATTATTTGTGCCTTTTTTTGAAACGGCTTAACTCGGACATAGCAGACAACTTTGTTCAAATACCAAAATACCAGCTGTCAGAAAGGGGTCTTGCAGCATGGTGTGCTAGTAACAGCTTGGAACTAGTGCTATCAAGACAATGGAAATGGGGATTGATTTTGCCTACAATGCTCTACTTGCCCACCCCCACCAATAGGAAATCCCAGCAGTGATTGTTCTTTCTACGCCAGCTTGAGAAACAACTATCTCACGACGTATCCTGATGAGTTTTTACTAAGCCATCATTGACAGTGTTTTGACAACCTCTGTCACCATTTGGTTTCCTGCCGTCGCCTCCCTCTCCAAGTCCAAGCTGCAGTGAGTGGTCTCTCTACTCAGTGGAGATTATCGGCTGTCAGCTACCAACATTAAAAGACCTGCTCATTGCCAAAGTGAAGAAAACAGCTGAAAAAATTACTGCTGACTCCACCCACCCTAGCAGTCACCGATTCACCAAATTGCCATCAGGGAGACGCTGCAAGTCCATCAACACCAGGACTACACGTCATCTCTGAAGCTTTCCTGTAGCTATCCAGTTTCTCAACAAAACTCACTAACTATCCTGCACATAATCTGTTCAGTAGTCTTTCCTGCTCTCATGTTATATTAGTCTGTTCATATGTTCACACTTGTTTAATTGTTGATATACGAGTATGTGACTTGTGCTAAATGTTGATTACTCATGGCTGTTTGCACTATTGTCTAGTAAATTGTTGATTGCTATTGTGTTTTTTGCTTGGCACTGAACTACATTCAATTCTGGTATGTTTCATATACTGGCAATAAAGTGATTCTGATCCTGACTACCTTTCAGGCTCTAAGAACTCTGCTACCTATGTCCTACTCCCTCCTCAACTTTCCCCATTGATACTTGTGGACCTCTACTGTCCCTAGTCTTGAAACAGCACACTTTTACTTTGTCTCATTCCAAGCCCCTTTGTGGACTTGCATCTCACTCTCTTCCTCTCCCCAATGATCTATAACCTTACAACCCTTTGACCATAAGATATAGGAGCAGAATTAGCCCATTTGGTCCATCGAGTCTGCTCCGCCATTTCATCATGGCTGATCTAATTTTCCTCTCAGCCCCAGTCTTCTGTCTTCTCCCCATATCCCTTCATACCCTGACCAATCAAGAATCTATCAACTTCATTTGAATCTATCAAGGAACACTTAGAAAACCTTTGGATTCTAAGTGCTACTTCAATTCAAGCCTGTAACACATACCCAAAATTCGCTGCCCCACTATTGAAAGATATATTTTAGCTACTGAATCTGAAACTGTTTTTCCTCCCTTCCTTTACAGAGCTTTTTTTAAAAACTGTACGCACCTATTTATATTTGGATTTTAATCTTTCACTTCTCCATATCTATATGTGTGCTTACTTACAGTATTGTTTCCCAGGGTGTAAGCAGGCTTTTTCCACTGAGGCTAGGACATGGGTTAGGGTGAAGGGGGAACAGTTTAAAGGGAACATTGGGGGGGGGGGGGTGCTTCTTCACACAGAGAGTGATGGAAGTGTGGAATGAGCTGCCAGATGAAGTGGTAAATGTGGGCTCCCTTTTAACATTTAAAAAAAACTTGGACAGGTACATGGATGAGAGGTGTATGGAGGGATATGGTCCAGGTGCAGGTCAGTGGGACTAGGCAGAAAAATGGTTTGGCACAGCCAAGAAGGGCCAAAAGGCCTGTTTCTGTGCTGTAATGTTCTATGGTTCTATGGAGAAAGCCAGCACCAGGAGAACTGACAATGTAATCATCTTAGTGACACTAGCAGTCTGGCCTAAGTCAGGAATAAACAAGCTGGCTACAACTGACTTGTTATCTTGCAGTTACTTAACACAATATACATTTCATATAATATAAACACAATATACATTTCATATAAACAAGCTGGCTACAACTGACTTGTTATCTTGCAGTTACTTAACACAATATACATACAATATAATTTCATGTTCTCTGCTACATTAATTCTCTCTTTTAGGTTCAGGATTCCCAACTTTTGTTATGCCATGGACCAATACCATTAAGCAAGGGGTCTGTGGACCCCAGAGTGGGAACCCCTGATCTGGATCCTTCTCAGCAGCAAATTTTGAAAGGAACTATGGAGTCCAATGTTTCACATGGCCTCAGATTTCTACCTAGTTCAGAAGTGTGACTACCCCTAGATTAGTCTTAGCTGGGCCTTTGCAATGGGAGTCACTGTTACTCTCTGGGTTTTAAAAGCAGCTCAACCTGTTGCCTTTGAGACATGGTGTGTCCATCCAGAAGAGATTGATGGAGCCTTGCAAGGACGCACGTGTTCAGTCTGCTGAGCTACAGCCCGCCTCTGAGCCATGTGGGAGCTGCAAAAGCACAATGCGATTATTTTATTTTGCCTTCTCTCAGGATGTTCAAATATTTGCACCACCTTCTCCCTCCTCAGCAAAAAAAAATCATCAATATAATCATTAGGTCAGTCTATAGCTAGTTTCAAAGAAGAAGTGTGTAAAAGTGAACAATTAAAGCATCTCTAGAGTCAGCTTAAACAAATCTGCTATTAACTTTTCTAAAACTACAGGATAGCAATTCAGAGGACTTGATTAAGAAAGCAGTTAAACTTACCATTTTTCATCCTCTACAAAGGGAAGCCAAAACTGCCCAGCACATCACCAGCATCAGCCTACTGGCCATCAAGAACATTTATACAGAAATGTGCCTGAAAAGGGTTATGAAGGATCCCACCAACCCTGCTCTTGGACTGTTTGTCTCACTCCCATTTTTATATATAAGACATAGGAGCAGAATTAGTCCATCTGGCCCATTGAGTCTGCTCTGCCATTCAATCATGGCTGATCCTTTTTTTTATATCTCCTCCTCAACCCCCAGTTCCCGGCCTTCTCCCCATAACCTTTGATGCCCTGACCAATCAAGAATCTGTCAATCTCTGCCTTAAATACATTCAACGACCTGGCCTCCACAGCTGCACGTGGCAACAAGTTCCACAAGTGCACCATTCTGGCTAAAGAAATTTCTCCGCATCTCTGTTTTGAAAGGGTGCCCCTCCATCCTGAGGCTGTGCCCTCTTGTCCTAGACTCCCCCACCATGGGAAACATCCTTTCTACATCATCTCTGTTTAGACCTTTCAACATTCAAAAGGTTTCAATGAGATTTCACCCCACCCCCCATCCTTCTGAATTCCAGTGAGTACAGACACAGAGCCATCAAATGGTCATATGAGAACAATTTCATTCCTGGAATCAACCCTGTGAACCTCCTCTGGACCCTCTCCAATGCCAGTACATCTTCCCTAAGATGAGGAACCCAAAACTGTTCACAATACTCAAGGTGAGGCCTCACCAGTGTCTTTTAAAGCCTCAGTATCACATCCCTGCTCTCATATTCTAGACCTCTTGAAATGAACGTTAACATGGGATTTGCCTTCCTTACCACTGACTCAATCTGCAAGTTAACCTTCAGGGGTGTTCTGCACAAGGACTCCCAAGTCCCTCTGATCTTAGATTCCTGTATTTTCTACCCATTTATAAAATAGTCCACACATTTATTTCTACTCCCAAAGTGCATGACCATGCATTTTCCAACATTGTATTTCATTTGCCACTTTTTTGCCCATTCTCCTCATCTGTCTAAGTCCTTCTGTAGCCTACCTGTTTCCTCAACACTACCCGCCCCTCCACCAATCTTCGTATCATCTGCAAACTTGGCAAAAAAGCCATCTATTCCATCATCTAAATCATTGATACAGAGCATAACAAGAAGCAGTCCCAACACTGATCCCTGCAAAACACCACTAGTCACTGGCAACCAACCAGAAAATGATTCTTTTGTTCCCACTCACTGTCACCTACCAATCAGCCATTGCTCTAACCATGTTAGTAACTGTCCTGTAATACCATGACTCTTAAATTGGTAAACAGCCTCATGTGTGGCACCTTGTCAAAGGCCTTCTGAAAATCCAAATATACAACATCCACTGCATCCCCTTTCTCTATCCTATTTGCATTCTCCTCAAAGAATTCCAACAGGTTTGTCAGGCAGGATTTTCCCTGAAGGAAACCATGCTGACTTTGTACTATCTTGTCCTGTGTCACCAAGTACTCCATCACCTCATCCTTAACAATTGACTCTAACATCTTCCCAACCACTGAGGTCAGGTTAACTGCTCTATAATTTCCTTTCTGCTGCCTTCCTCCTTTCTTAAAGAGTGGAGTGACATTTGCAATTTTCCAGTCCTCTGGCACTATGCCAGAGACCAATGATTTCTGAAAGATCATTTCTAATGCCAGCACAATCTCCAACACAACCTCTTTCAGAGCCCTAGGATGCAGTTCATCTGGTCTGGGTGACTTGTGTACCTTTAGGTCTTTCAGCTTTTTGAGCATCTTCTCTCTTGTATTAGTAACTGCACCAACTTCTCATCCTTTGCACATTACAAATCAGGCGTACTGCTAGTATCCGCCACAGTGAAGACCAATGCAAAATACTCATTTAGTTCATCAACGATCTTCTTGTCCCCCATTATTATTCTCCTGCCTCATTTTCTCACAGTCCTATATTTACTCTCATTTCTCTTTTATTTTTAACATACTTGAAAAAACTTTTGCTATCCACTTTGATTTTATTTGCTAGCTTGCTTTCATATTTCATCTCTTCCCTTCTAATGATACTTTTAGTTGCTCTCTGTAGGTTTTTAAAAATTTCCCCATCCTCTATCTTCCCACTAATTTTTGTTTTGTTGTATGCCCTTTCTTTTGTTTTTACAATGGCTTTCACTTCCCTTGTCAGCCATGGTTGTACTATTTTACTACTAGAGTATTTCTTCATTTTTGGAAATACACATGTCCTGCACCTTCCTCATTTTTCCCCAGAAACGCACGCCATTGCTAATTTAAAAAGTGACTTGGCCTCCACAGCCATCTCTGGCAATGAATTCCAGTCTCACCACTCTCTGGCTAAAGAAATTTCTCCTTATCTGTTCTAAATGGACATCCTTCTATTTTGAGGCTATTTCCTCTGATCCTAGACTTAACCCACCAAAGGAAACATCCTTTTCACATCCACTCTATCTAGACCCTTCAATTTTCAATTGGTTTCAACGAGATCCTCCTTCATTCTTCTAAATTTCAGCGAGTACAGTCCGAGCCTTCAATTGCTGCTCATATGATGACCCTTTCATTCCTGGAATCATTCTCATGAACCTCATCTGAACACGCTCCGATATCTGCACATCTTTCCTTAAATAAGAGGCTCAAAGCTGCTCACACTACTCCCAAGTGAGGCCTCACCAGTGCTTTATAAAGGTTCAACATTACAACCTTGCTTTTCTATTCTAGTCCTCACTACTGATTCAACCTGCAGAGTAACCTTTAGAGAATCCTGCATGAGGACTACCACACCAAGTTATAACAACCTTAAGGCAAGAAACAGAAAGATTATAAAGATTAATACGTGGCTGAGAGGATGGTGCAGGAGGGAGGGCTTCAGGTTTGTAGATAATTGGGCTTTGTTCCAGGGAAGGTGGGATCTGTTCCGAAGGGACGGTTTACACCTGAACTGGAGCGGTACTAACATTCTTGCAGGGAAGTTTGCTAGTGCTTCTTGGGGGGGTTTAAACTAAATTTGCAGGGGGCAGGGATCCAGAATGTGAGAGAGGATAGTGAGAGGAAGAATAAAGGACAGGTGGGGACTACACGGTTCCGGAATATTAAGTGTGTAGTAGAGAAAGGTGAGGCGGAACAAGTGATAAGGAGAACACATGTACAGAGGGATGGTCTGTCGGAACATGAAGTTAAATGTGCAGAAAGAATAAGTAAATTTAGGAAGGACAACAAAATTCTAGGGGCGTATAGCCCGATGAGAGTTCGGGGAGCTGGGTTAAGCACAATAGGCAGTGATTCAAACAGAGAGAGGAGAAATGGGCTAAAAATTCTATATCTGAATGCACGAAGTGTCAGAAATAAGGCGGATGAGCTTGAAGCTCAGGTGCAAATGGGTAACTATGATGTTGTTGGGATAACGGAGACATGGCTGCAGGGAGATCAGACCTGGGAAATGAATGTACAAGGGTATACGTGCTATCGTAGGGACAGAAATGTGGGCAGAGGGGGTGGGGTGGCCCTGTTGGTGAGGAATGAGATTCAGTCCTTTGCAAGGGGGGACATAGGGTCAGGAGAAGTAGAGTCTGTGTGGATAGAACTGAGGAACAGTAAGGGCAAAAGGACCCAAATGGGTGTTGTCTACAGGCCACCAAACAGTAGCATGGATATTGGGTGCAAGTTGAATAGGGAGTTAACATTGGCATGTGGCAAAGGTAATGTTGCAGTAGTTATGGGGGATTTCAACATGCAGGTGAACTGGGAGAATCAGGTTGGTGCTGGACCCCAGGATAGGGAGTTTGTAGAGTGCCTACAGGATGCATTCTTGGAACAGCTTGTACGAGAGCCGACCAGGGACAAGACTATTCTGGATTTAGTGTTATGTAATGAACAGGATTTGATAAGTGATCTTGCAGTAAAGGAGCCATTAGGAGGTAGTGATCATAATATGATAAGTTTTTATCTGCAATTTGAGAAGGATAAGGGCAGCTCGGAGGTGTCAGTGTTGCAGTTGAACAGGGGAAACTATGGAGCCATGAGGGAGGAGCTGGCCAAAGTTGACTGGATGGATAGCCTAGCAAAAAAGACAGTGGAACAGCAATGGCAGGTATTCTTGGGAATAATGCACAAGGTGCAAAATCAGTTCATCCCCCAGAGAAGGAAGGATTCAAAGGGGGGAAAGGGGCCACAGTGGTTGACAAAGGAAGTCAGAGATTGCATAGCATTAAAAAAAAGGAAGTATGACAGAGCTAAGGTGATGGGAGGACAGATGATTGGGAAGTTTTTAAGGAACAACAGAACTTAACTAAAAAGGCAATATGGGGAGAAAAAATGAGGTACGAACGCAAGCTAGCCAGGAATATAAAGGAAGATAGCAAAAGGTTTTTTAGGTATGTGAAGAGAAAGAAGATAGTTAAGAACAATGTTGGGCCCTTGAAGAATGAATTGGGTGAAATTGTTATGGGAAACAGAGAAATGGCAGAAGAATTTAATGAGTACTTTAGATCTGTTTTCACTAAGGAAGACACAAGCAATCTCCCAGATGTATGGATGGGCCAAGGACATAGGGTAACAGAGGAAATGAAACAGATTGACATTAGGAAGGAAACGGTGATGAGTAGACTGATGGGACTGAAGGCTGACAAATCCCCAGGTCCAGATGGTCTGCATCCTAGGGTACTAAAGGAGGTGGCCCTGGAAATTGCGGATGCATTGGTAATCATTTTCCAATGTTCCTTAGATTCAGGATCAGTTCCTGAGGATTGGAGAATGGCTAATGTTATCCCACTTTTTAAGAAAGGAAGGAGGGAGAAAACAGAGAACTATCGACCTGTCAGCCTGACATCGGTGGTGGGGAAGATGCTAGAGTCCATTATTAAGGATGAAATAGTGGCATATCTAGATAGCAGTGATAGGATTGGGCCGAGCCAGCATGGATTTACCAAGGGTAATTCATGCTTGACTAATCTGTTGGAGTTTTTCGAGGATGTAACCAGGAAGTTAGATGGGGGAGATCCAGTGGATGTAGTGTACCTCGATTTTCAGAAGGCATTTGATAAGGTCCCACATAGGAGATTGGTGGGTAAAATCAAAGCTCAGGGCATCAGGGGGAAGACATTGACATGGATAGAAAACTGGTTTGCAGATAGAAAGCAAAGGGTAGCGGTGAATGGGTGTTTCTCGGAATGGCAGGTGGTGACTAGTGGGGTGCCACAGGGCTCGGTATTGGAACCACAGCTGTTTACCATTTACGTCAACGATGTAGATGAAGACATTGAGAATAACATCAGCAAACTTGCTG
This sequence comes from Hemitrygon akajei, assembly GCF_048418815.1. NCBI lineage: Eukaryota > Metazoa > Chordata > Chondrichthyes > Myliobatiformes > Dasyatidae > Hemitrygon > Hemitrygon akajei. The sequence continues at coordinate 46,160,424 of NC_133140.1, forward strand.
ATGATACTAAGCTGGGTGGCAGTGTGACATGTGATGAGGATGTTAGGAGAATTCAGGGTGACTTGGATAGGCTGGGTGAGTGGGCAGATACTTGGCAGATGGCATTTAATGTGAATAAGTGTGAGGTTATCCACTTTGGGAGTAAGAACAGGAAGGCAGATTATTATCTGAACGGTGTAGAGTTAGGTAAGGGAGAAATACAAAGAGATCTAGGAGTCCTTGTTCATCAGTCACTGAAGGTGAATGAGCAAGTGCAGCAGGCAGTGAAGAAGGCTAATGGAATGTTGGCCTTTATTACAAAGGGAATTGAGTATAAGAGAAAGGAAATCCTCTTGCATTTGTACAGAGCCCTGGTGAGATCACACCTGGAGTATTGTGTACAGTTTTGGTCTCCAGGGTTAAGGAAGGACATCCTGGCTGTAGAGGAAGTGCAGCGTAGATTCACGAGGTTAATTCCTGGGATGTCTGGACTGTCTTACGCAGAGAGGTTAGAGAGAATGGGCTTGTACACGCTGGAATTAAGGAGATTGAGAGGGGATCTGATTGAAACATATAAGATTATTAAGGGATTGGACAAGATAGAGGCAGGAAATATGTTCCAGATGCTGGGAGAGTCCAGTACCAGAGGGCATGGTTTGAGAATAAGGGGTAGGTCATTTAGGACAGAGTTACGGAAAAACTTCCTCTCCCAGAGAGTTGTGGGGGTCTGGCATGCACTGCCTCGGAAGGTAGTGGAGGCCAATTCTCTGGATGCTTTCAAGAAGGAGCTAGATAGGTATCTTATGGATAGGGGAATCAAGGGATATGGGGACAAGGCAGGAACCGGGTATTGATAGCAGATGATCAGCCATGATCTCAAAATGGCGGTGCAGGCTCAAAGGGCCGAATGGTCTACTTCTGCACCTATTGTCTATTGTCTATTAAGGAACCATTAAATTTTTTATATGTATACACACAGACACACATACACACACATACACACACACAAAACATTAAACAATCTTGAATCTTGATCTGTGTGGTTTTAACACAGCTTTCAGATGTGCACTGTTTGCGAGTAAGTAACAAAGAGGTCTGTTAAATAGTTTCAATATCCTACAACATCGGACTAAGGGAGTGATTAAGGATAATGTGAATTAATATCTGGAGAATATGCAGAGAAATTTTTACTCACTGTATTTACATTTCTTGCAGCAATGTGCAAAAGCACTTTGTTCTACTGCTCCCTAGTGGAGATGGTGCAGTATGTATTGTGCAGCAATTCTTCAACATGCATCCCCCCCCTCCCTCCCCCCCCCCCCCCCCAACTCTGAAGAGTCAAAATTGCCCTTACTGTCTCATCCTCACAGGGCAAAATAGTGCAGATGGTTTTCAATATAGGGAAACATCCTGCAAAGACAATAGAAATTATTGCAATAGGACGACATTTTCCAATGTGCCCGTTAGGTCAATCAACTTTGGTATGGCAATGGAATTCTCAACTTCACCTTTAAAGGACTGTTTGAATTTAAACTATCTCACACTCATTGACCACAAGATATAGGAGCAAAATTAGACTATTTGACCCATTGAGGATGCTCTGCCATTTCATCGTAGCTTAACCATTTCCCTCTCTGCCCCAATCTCCTGCCTTCTCCCCATATCCCTTCAGGCCCTGACTAATCCAAATCTGTCAACTTCTCCCTTAAATATCTGTAAAGTCTTGGGCTCCACAGCTGCCTGTGGCAACAAATTCCAGAGATTCACCACTCTCTGACTAAAGAAATTCCTCTTCTTTTCTAAAAGGATGTCCCTCGATTTTGAGAGTTGTGTTCTCTGGTCTTAGATTCCCATACCTTATGAAACATCCTCACTACTGAGGCATTTCAAGATTCAATAGGTTTCAATGAGATTCCCTCATTTTTCTGAATTCCAATAAGTACTTGCCAAGAACCGTCACTCATCATGTGATAAGCCTTTCAATCCCTCGACATTACAACCCTTTTATATTTCAGCCATTGTTTACAATGGCCTCCAGCAAAACATTGCCTCAGTTTAACAATACTCATCCTAACTTTCAAATCCCTTGATCTCTCTTCTTATATAAATCACCACTACCAGGCCTACAACTCTCCAAGTTCCTCCAATTCTGGCCTCTTGGATATTTCCAATTTTAATCGATGGCTCTGCGTTCAGTTGCCAAGGCCCTTGGCTGGCTCCCTTGAAAAACTAATTTACATCTACTTCTTAATCTCTTAGACCTTGGCCAAGATTATAATGCACCATCATTATCTCCTTAACACACTGTATAACAGTTTGTTAGTTTTCCTGAGGACTCATTTATGTTAAAGATACTATCTATATGTGTTGTTGCTGTGGAAAATTTAATCTTTAAGCATATTCAAAGTCAATTAATCTTTATTCAAGTTCCCTGAATATCAATGATTTCAACATGTACTGCTGCAGATCTGATTTATTGTTACAGTTCCTCAGAATTATCAGAAAAGTTTGTTTCTTCATTATTCACAAAAACGTACTTCACCCATTTGCAAGCAATGATGCAACACAGAAAATGACAAAAAAGAAAGTTTCTCTTGTACTTTTATGCTAACAGTAGAATTTTAAAATCCATTAAATTTTGTTCTTTTCCTAAAATACAGTGCATACTTTTCTAGAATTTTTTAACTCAATTGTCATCTTATCAACACAGTTGAGATAACAGTCATATCATCAAAGCCAGAATTAATGAGCTGGTATTAAAAATACAAAATAAAACAAATAAGTTGAAAATATTTTCCTCATCTCTATGACAAACAATATTACAGTGCTCAACAATCTAAGGCAGTTCCTCAACAAAATGTTGGAAAAATTCTGTAACAACAATAAAAGACTGTACCATACTTATCAACTATATTTTACTTTTATAAGACTGGTTAATAGTTAAGACAGTGTGTTTAGAATCACACACAATATTCAACTTAAAAGTGAAATTCATGCATTTCATAATCACATATTACACCAAAGATACTTCACCGTGCAGTCAAAAGATCACATATTAAGTAAAACTCTACAACATTGTTTCAGTCATGAAACATTTTTTGAACACTATACTGTTAAAGAAATTACACAGTAATTGGTTAGAGAGCAACATTGCACTAACATCAAGGGTCAATAAAGAGTTGCTTGAGTAGTTTTTAAATGCTGAGACACAACATTTTTGAAAAAATTAAGGCAGCAGCATTATGAAAATGCAACATGTAGTTCACAAGAACACTTAAGGAAATAGGAGTGTAAGCTTCCTGCCCTGCCATTCACTGTATTCATGGCCGATCCATGCTGGCCGCAACTCCTTTTCTGTGCAAATTCCTCATAGCCCTCAATTTGCTGATCTTTTAAAAATATCCTGTCATGTAAAAACATATGTACCTTCGCTTCAGACACTTCTAATGATTTAGCTACAGTAACATGATTTTGTGAAGCAACTTTGGCACTGCAAGGGAGTATTCTGGAGTTATGCAGATATTAATTCGAGGAAGAATCAGTCCTCAGTTCTTATTGTAAATTACAAGCAGTAAATTGAAATTATATGGCCCTCAGACCAAAAGATATGTTTGCAAAATGGTGACCACGAGATACTTGCAGATGCGTTAGACAATGGGGTTGTGTTAATTGCCCTGCAGGAACCTAGTCCACTATGGGTAATTTGTGCCATTGTAAATAAGTTCAGGGAAGCTTGCAATTAGAAAAGGTATTTGAACATTCAGAAGCATCTCCCACTGTAGATAATGCAAATCAAAAGAAGCACTGTCAACTCAAAGTATTAAAATTGTCAACGTCATTGTAACTATTGAAGCTGTATTGAATCATCTACTATTACCATTGATCTTAAGGATATAGAAATGTAAGGTACCTTTGAGTGTGTGAGTCTCCAGAGTGATACCCGCTTGCTGTGACAAATAAAGACGTCTATATCAGCTTCAGTATCTCTCCAGTGACTTCAATCACAGCCACATTTTGCCCAGCCCTGAGTACTCCTCACATATTTACACTCCACATAATCCATGGCAGCCTCATCTGCTCTCTGAATCACTGACATCATAATGCCCGTTACTCTCACCTCCTCTCAGTCACTGCCTCAACTTCCCCCTTAAAGCAGCAACCTCTCTCTTTGTTACTGGCATTCCGCTAGTTACCCATGGACCACCTTGCACTCCTTGGGCCACATTGTCCCACATATTCCTCGGGCACTTCATTCGGGTACATGCACCGTATATCTGTGGGATGGATCTGGTGAATTTCAGTCATTTCTTCAAGCTTGTGACACAATTCTGAATTCCCACAAAGGATTTTAAGTGAGGGCAGCTTGGACAAAATGCTCTGGTTTTCCCTGGGGGTGAAGGGCTTGTGAATGATAGTAATCAGGGTCAAGGGCTGGCTCGGATCATCAGGATTCCCGATCTGTCATTGCCTGACCTCAGTATGGGCCATCCCAACAGATATGCGTGGGTATAACTTCTCCCTCAAATATTTCCACACTAATTACCATATTAAGCAAAATATAAGGGATGGGTAAAATTAAACAGTACATATTTAAAAACCAGAGTATGTACTCAGCAATATTCCACTTCTGTGCCACTGAACTCATTGATGCCTGTTGTATTTCCTTTCATACAAAAGTCTGTTACTCTAAAATTTAAAAAAACTTATTCTTAAAATACATATACACACTCGCAAACAATTATGCAGACTCCCGAAGTATACATGCACTCCTCTGATGTCCCAAATAGTCAGTAACCACTTTCACAACAGGTGGCTCTGTCTCATCAAGCCACCCAAAAATGTCTAGTACCTTATACACACACACACACACACACACACACACACACACACACACACACACACACACACACACACACACACACACACACACACACACACACACACACACACACACACACACACACACACACTTACACTTTTATACCTCCCAGTTCAGCTCTCTGCCGTGTTCTTTGATATTTTGTGATCCCATGATCATTGACCTGAAGAGATCTAAGTTGGGTACTACCGCTTTAGTCACCGGCCACGCAATGAGTCATGAACGTATCCCGGACAAGCCCCCAAATGTGGTGACTGTGAACGAAGTCACTGGAGAGATAATGAAGCTGGTGATACAGAAGTCTTTATTCTCCACAACATACAGGCATCATTCTGGAGACAATCTCAGTGGAGACTCACAAACCCTCAAGTACATCACATTTTTATACTGTACACTTAAGATCTATGATTAGGTGATTTAATATGGTTTCAATAGTTACAATTACATCAATACCCTTAATACTTTGGGTTGACAACACTTCCTTCGAGTTGCATATCTACAGTGGGAGACAACTTTGAATGTTCAAATATTTTTCCTTGTTGAAAACTCCCTTGAACTTATTTAAAATTATGCAAATTATTTCAGCCCATAGTTGCCTGGATTGCTGCAGGGCAATTAACACAACCGCTTTATTCAACTCACATGTAAACATCTCATGGTCACCGTTTTGCAAACCATATTTGTTAGTCTGCGGACCAGATTAACTTCAATTTACTGCTAGCAATTTACAATTATGAACAGAAGACCGGTTCTTCCTCGAATGAATATCTGCTATATTTACATACTTACATAACTTCAGAATAATCCCTAACAAGCACTATGTCTGAAGTGATTTTTGTTAGCAAACGATAATGGAGAAATGAATATAAATAAAGACAGACTTGAACTTCGTAATAGCTGATAATAAGCACTACATTATTGACTTATTGTGGCAGTACAGTTTACAGCTCTCAAAACTATTTTAAAAAAGTGAACACAGATAAGAGCACGTTTATGTAATGTAACAACTCTGCTGATTAGACAAGAACAATCCTGTTGACAATGCATTTGTTCAGTTTCAAAGTCCAAAAAAAATTATATAAACATCTCCATGGTATCACATGCATTTACAATTTTGCAATCCATTTGTATCATATTTATATGTACGTTATAATTCAGACCTAAAACACAGCAAAAGACTTACTGCCACAATTTAAACAAAATTGGACTGAATGCATTTTCCAAGTATAGCTTCTGTATTATCATCCATATTACAATAGGCAGTGGAATTTAATGTGTTTTAAGAGATCATGAACCAACCACACAGTTATTTAAAAAGTTTCTTGTATCTCAAATTTTAAATAAAAATCTCAGTATTAATCTTGTGTTTTTCATATTTGAAAATAACACTTATTGCTGACATTTTTCTTAAAAATACATATAAATGCCTACAGTGCAACTGGCAATCTTTTGGTGAATGGAAATATCACTTTCTGCTACTAGAACTCAGTAGTCCATTTTGCATTCAGTGTGAGTGACTTGGTATGTGGTCAGTCTAGGATTCAGTGTGACTTGTTCATGTCAGTGCACAGAAAATAAGTCTGTAGATCCCCTTTCCCTTTCACGCTGATTAGTCCTCGAGATTCACAAGAATATCCTAGTTTTCGCAAAACATTGCAAGTTTCTTCTGTCACCTAAAATTAGAAAATAGTGATATCAGGGCACGTCTACTAGCAACTTTCTGATCTCCCCTCTTGTACTCTCTAAGCTTGTCCAGAAACCCACTATAGTTCCCCTGACCTTACTCCCACCAAAACAGTCAAACACACCCGCCCTACCTTCCTGAGCCCCTTGATAGTTGACAATAATGTCCTTCATCTGAGGTCCTAGTTGAAATCTACCTTCATCACGTCTATATCTTTTCCAATAAGATCACACCTCTTATTCTTCTTTTCTTGCAAACTAAATGTAATCTTGTAAGTTATTCTAGTTATTGAATAAAACTATGTTGGAACTATCTTATTCCTATAACGAAAGTTATACTACAGGTTGAGTAACCTTATCCAAAATGGTTGGGGCCAGATGTGTTACAGATTTTGGATTTTTTTCGTATTTTGGAATATATAATGAGATAGATTAGGTTCACCATCATTTCCGACACTGAATTTATCTACTACTGGTAAGCTGCCTTTGTCTTACACTAGTTCATCACACATGTGTACTTAACAGTAAAATTATTACATACCATTAATATACTGAAAATATAATATGTGCAGAGTAACAAAAGTAGCACAGCAACATCGGGAGAATATCCGAATCAGCTGTTGAACAACAACAAACAATGACAGGCTTTCAGACTCCGTCTACGATGCTGTGTTTTGATTACACTGTCTTTATATTGTACTTTTTGGGGGGGGGAATTATGTAAGGTATTAAAACAATCAGCATCATAGACTTCAAAAGTTCAAAGTAAAATTTATTATCAGAGTACATACATGTCACCACATACAACCCTGAGACTCTTTCTCCTGCAGACACACTCAGCAAATCTATAGAACAGTAACAGTAAACAGGATCAATGAACAACAAACTGTGCAAATGCAAATATAAATAAATAACGAGAGCATGAAATAAGTTAAAGAGTCCTTAAAGTGAGATCATTGATTATAAGAACAGCTCAACAGATGAGTATAGTTGTACTCTTTTGTTCAAGAGCCTGATGGTTGAGGGGTAGTAACTGTCCTCGAACCTGGTGGTACAAGCCCTGAGGCTCTTCTACCTTCTACCCGATGGCAACAGCGAGAGAAGAGCATGGCCTGGGTGGTGAAGATCTTTGATGATGGATGTTACTTGTCTATGGCAACATTTCATGTAGATGTGCTCAATGATTTTATCTGTGATGTTCTGGGCCAAATCCACTACTTTTTGTAGGATTTTCCACTCAAAGGCATTGATGTTCCCATACCAGGCTGTAATGCACCACACATCTATAGAAGGTTGTCAAGGTTTTTGATGACATGCTGAATCTCTACAGACTCCTGAGGAAGTAGAGGTGCTGTTGTGCTTTCTTTGCAATTACGTTTATATGATGGGTCCAGGACAGGTCCTCTAAGGGTGACACACAGGAATTTAAAGTACTGACCCTCTCCACCTCTGATCCTCTGATGAATAATGACTCATGGACCTCTGATTTCCCTCTCCTGAATTCTACAATCATTTCCTGGGTTCTGCTAACATTAAGTGAGAGTTTTTTGTTATGACACCACTCAGCCAAGTTTTCAATCTCCCTTCTGTATGCTGACTCATCACCCCCTTTGATACAGCCCACAACAGTGGTGTCATCAACGAACTTGAAGAATATGGTGCTGCAGCCTGCACATCATCTTCAGATACTGAGAGCAAAGGATCATCAGGAGACGTGGGAGTGAGCGATGGTTCCTCTCTGTTCTGCTGGTCAAAGTGAGCATAGAAGGCATTGAATTCATCTGGAAGTGAAACTCTTCTGTCCCCCACGTCACAAGATTTAACTTTGTAGGAGGTTATGGCATTCAAACCCTGTCACAGCTGTCAAGCACCCCTCTTTGGATCCAGTATAGTCCGGAATCTCCACTTCACACCAGAGATGCTGCACCTCTTGGAGCATTTTTAGTTCTCCAAACTTGAATGCCTCTGATCTGGCTCTCCACAAATTTATTGTTCATCCAGGGCTTCTGAATGGGGAAAATTTTATGGAGACACACTCATCTCCAGCTGTTTTAATAAAGGTTGTTATAACGCTGGTGTAGTCATTCAGATCCTCAGTGAGTACTTGAACACAACCCAGTCCACTGACACAAGGCAATCACGTAACTGTTGCTCTACCTCCTGTGACCACCTCTTAGTTGTCTTGATCTCTGGAGCTTTGCTCTTTAGGCTCTCTTCTGTTCTGTTAGACTTGTTCTGGTACTAGATTTTTGTACACTTTAAAATTTTAATGCTGTGCCTTTTCTTAAATTTCTTCAAAAAAATCTAAATATTCACAATTACCTTCAATTTTCAGTTCACTTTGCTTGTTTCATGATCAGCATACTGTTAAGTGGTGTATGTTCACTCCAATGCTGATGGCGCACGATTGAGATCTTCATTTTGAATTTTATGCAGTTTTTCCATTTTTCATTAACCTCTGTTTAGTGCATGTGACGTCACTTCTCTGAACTGTCTGTGGTGAGAAGAGACCAGCCCAGTATCTTGTGGAATTTTCCATTTGTGACATCATGTCAGTGCTCAAAAATAAATTTGGATTTTGGATTTTTTTGTATAAGGGTTTCTCAACCTGTAGTATTATGCATATACCATACCAATTTGAAAACACATTACATTTCCTAAGGGGGAGAAAGTTGATATAAAGTATTACTCTCTGATAAAAGACCACTCACGTGTATATGGCCATCGAAGCAGAAATGAATGAAAGAGTAAGAACACACAGGAGAAGACAAGTGCATCAAAGTACAGTCAATGCCTCTCTAGTGGGTGCAGTGACCCAAAATTTAGGCTAGGAGATTTTATATATTATTGGAAATGTCTAATGCACACATGTTGGTAATAGTTACAAATGTACTTTTATTGCAATCATAGTGCTCCATATTGCATTTCAAATGCATCAGAATCAATCACAAAAATATAAACTCAACAAATATAGTTTTAATGTGAAACTATATTTATAGTGGACTAATGTCTTTATGTTCAGAGTACAGTAAGAGGATGTTACCAGGCTAGGAGAATGTACGTGGATGCTGTTTCCTAATCATTGCTCAAAACTCCACACAACACCTGAAGTAAATTCCCAGTCACACCCACAAGGAACCCTTACCTGGATTTTACCAAGTTCACCAGTACTTTCCATTCTGCTAGCAACATTAACTGCGTTCCCCCATATGTCGTACTGAGGCTTCTGTGCTCCAATAACACCAGCAATCACAGGCCCATGGTTTATTCCTGTCCAGAACAAAAATTGCATACTGAAGAAATAATCAAAAGACTTTGGGGGTAATATATGATTTTATAGGATGGAGAAGGTACATTGTCTCTAATGAGCAACTAGTCTCATTATTAATAACATGATTAATGATATCTGTTTTTCAATAATAATTTTTCCGTTTACCCCAGTGGATAAAAATTAGTTGGATAATGTTGCTACTACTATAAAAATATTCTAATAGTTGATTTTTTTTCCTGAATTTTGCCTTAATGTCTTTGGTACTATTTGTAAATACTCCAGCATGCAAACGTTTTTATGACTAACTGCCCGGCATTATTAACTACAATTAATAAAGCAATCGACAAGAATTATAGAATATAACATACCAACACGTAGTTTGAAATTATTGAAAGAATGCCTGTTGATGCCATCTAGCTTACTCATCAGAGCAGTGGCAAATTCCACCATGATGCCAATGTGAGCACAAGGCTTTTCACGATCCTGTCAAAACAATAAGGTGGCAACATTTTAAACACGCAACAGGAAAATGATAAAGGGTAACCACAAAACATCAAAAGTACCAAGTAAAAATTCAAAAGTGCTGCAAATGCCAACAAATCAGGCCACATCTATTGGAATAGAAAGAGAACAAATGTTGCAAATCATTCTTTGACTTGAAATACTGTGTTTCTCACAGAATTGGCTTAACTTGCTGAGTGTGTCCAGCATTTTCTGCCTTTATTTTACATTTCCAGCACCTGCATTTTTTTTATCAGGACTAATAAAAAGGAATTGACATTCAAATTGAGTATTTGGACCCAGCATTTGTTTGTAGAGTGCAGAGGAGATTCACCCCAGTGTTGCCTGAACTAGAGGCCATTTTTCATGAGGAGAGATTGGCTAGGCTGGATTTTGTTTTCCCTGGGGTGGAAGAGACTGAGGAGCGACCTATCTGAGTATCGCAAATTATAGGAGACACAGAGAGATGGAATTGATGGTCAGGATCTTATTCTCACTGTAGCTGTATCACAGAAGTTTATGGTGAGAGGAAGAAGTTTTAAAGGGGATTTGAGGGAAGTGCAGGTGGCATGGTAGTGTAGCAATTAGCGCAACACTTGACAACGCCATCTGTAAGATCGAGGTACAATGCCTGCCACTGTCTGTAAGGAGTTTGTATGCTCTCCCTGTGACCTTGTAGGTCTCCTCCGGGTGTTCCAATTTCCAATCCAGCCCTCAGCACAGGTACTGTGAAAAACTTACTTGCAGCAGCATCACAGGCATAGACATCACTATATAGAAATGACAGATAGAAGGACTTCAGTACGGGAGGAACAGAGAGATGCGGGCCTAATGTATATGGGTAAAAACGCTAGCATGGATACGATGGGTTGAAGGGCCTGTTTCTGTGCTGTACCACTCTATCACTAAATGGAAAGAGGCAGCAAACCACCAGTGCTACTTCATATTCTCAATAAATCCATTGTCACCACTCCGTAAAAGACTAATATAAATAAAAACAAAAACTGTTAGAAATGCACAATATCATCTCCTTTAGTAAAGCTCGGCCTTCTCTTTCAGAGGGAGGAAAAATACACATCAGCGTTTTTTGGTTTTATTCTGAATAATTAAGCACTACAATATTGCACTAATATACATTGCTTTAACTTCTCTCTAGACTCAATAAAGTGGATTTTTTAAAATTACATGACATAATTGCCATCTTGTCACTGGCATTGAAATGAAAGTGGCCAAGATAAAATAAAAACAGAAGGTAGCCATGTATTAGGAGGGAAATATCAGCTCTGTTTGACTTGCCCAAGTGCTACCCAATCTACTAAGTAGTTCCAGCACTTTAAGTTTTTAATTTCAAGTCAGAGACTCTTCAGAAGAACTGGAGAAAAGATTAAAACAAATTAGTTTTCAGCAACAAGAAGGTAGGAGAGGCCTGGGTAGAACAAAGGGAGTGTCTCTCATAAGGCAAGACTGGATGATATAACTTGGCAGTGAAGAAACAGATTATACTCCTTTGTCTCTGATGAGCAAGGCTCTGAAACACATCCTGTAGGCCAGACTATAGAAGACTGATGACAGGCTGAACTGGCCAGACCTGTAAAGAGCAAGCTACCCTAAACTGGAGAATTCCGTACTGAGTCTCAGAGGTGACATGCACAGGCAGGTGTCATTCCTCTGGACCTCATTACGACAGTGCAGGCAGCAGAAAGGGCAAAGTGGAAGTGAGATGGTTAACTAGAGCGGCCAGCCAGTCGCCCGAGTGGACTAAACAAGTGCTCCACAAAACGTGTGGTTTCTACAACGAGAAAGGATATTGTGAACAGTGCACTAGAGCACTGTTGGTGCATGCCAACCACAGAGCCCAGCCTGCTAGTCCCAATTGACTGCATTCGGCCATATCTCTACAAGCCCCACTCCTCCATGTAACTACTCAAGCGCTTCTTAAATTCTAACTGCCTCGACTACTGCCTCAGGCAGCTCATTCCATATACTCACCATTCTCTGATCCTCCAGTCCCTTTTAATTCTTAACACTCGCCCTAAATCTGTGCCTGTAGGTCTGGACTCCCCTAACCTGGGGGTAAACATTGTCACCATCCACCATATATGAATATAAACATTTAGCTCTACACACCCCTCATTCCCTACATTCCAAGGAATGGGGGAGGGGGGGAGGGGTTTGTTTTGTTGTGGAGTTTTTGGTTTGTTTCTGTTGTTAAATTGTCGCTGCTGCTCAGGTGGTTCCGCTGAACGTTGTGGGCATGCTATGCCGACATCAGAATGTGTGGCGACGTGTGCAGGCTGCCTCAGCACACGCTGAGGTTGTGCTGATTGTTAACAAAAACAAGGAATTCCGCTGAATGTTTTGTTGCAACGTGATAAATAAATCTGAGTCTAACGTAATCTGTCCAATTTATCCCTGGCAGCATCCCTGTAAGTAGTTCCTGTACTCTTCCCAGTTTAACCAAGGTTTCCTGTAACAAGATGCCAAAACCTGTGCATTGTACTCCTAGTGAGGCCTCACTAATGACTTGTACAACTGCAACTTAAAGTCCCATCTTCTATACTCAATGCCGAGTGACGAAAGCCAGCATGCTAAACATACTTTTAATACCGTTACCTGTGATGCTATTTTCAATAAGCTATGCTCCTATAGTCTCAGATCCCTCTGTTTCATTGCATTCCCTAATGCCCCACCATTCACAGCACAGGTCCTGCACTAGTCTGTCCTGTTTTCATCTCAAAACTAGATGTGTTTTCAACTCAGATTTCCAGCATCGGCAGCATTTTGCTTTTGCTTCTAAAAGCAACAATATTACCTGCCCAGATTCACATGTGAACAATCTAGGCATCCTTGTTCCTTGAATAAGATTTAAATAACTGTTCAAAAAATTAAAGGAATAAAGGAATATATTGATACAAAAACATATTGAACAGGATACTCATAATAATAGGACATTTTCTGGGAACACAATTATTAGACATGTTCCTTTTTGCATTTTTGAGATAAGATAAAGTGAACTTGGAATAGAAAGCCAAGTTTAGGAATGACTAAGTGTGATGCTTTAACTTATTCAAGGTTTGCAGTATCCGGAAAACATTCAAGAACTTGTTAACATATTAAAAAAATTGATCCCAAAAAAATACTAAGTGCATATGGGCAATTATTTTAGTTCCCCGCAACCCTCAATGTGTTTAAGTGTTTTTAATGATTAATACCAGATGTTGTGACAATGCCCTTTTGTGACAGAGTGGATGTGACCTATGTCCCCTTCTCAGGTGTGCACGCACACACACATCTTTTGCTACTAGCACACAAAGGAATTTGAACTGCTCACAAAAGGTTGTCACCCTCTACTTCGGTGCCAAGTTCAGTATATTTCACGATCGTACACAATCATGTTTCCATTTCTGATATGGACGGTGTTGACAATGTGGAGCTTGTGGTGCTTTGTCTACAGATTTTACAACTGGCTTACTTATACTGTTTTTATTGAAGGAATTGTTCAGTGCACACATGTTGTTGTCACTGGGCAAAAAAAATTGCACAGCACAAGATTTTTGTGCACACTGGTCATGACAAATTAGAGGGTACATTGGATGTGACTGAGTAATGGCACCATTGGTTGAACCTGCTGACAGAATTGCTCTAAGTGACCAAGATTGTATTACAGTATGTTTCACTCTCCTCCAAGTTAAACTTCTGGCAAAGTAACCTTTTGCTACTGGGAGATGTTTCTGTAACTTTGAACATTAGTTTTCTTTCCTCTACTTCTTAAATAGACTGTTTTCTATGTAAATTGATGTCAATGGCTACATATGTACTCAGATGTATGCCCAGACCCTTCACCCTAACTTAATGGCCGAGACAATCTCGCCAATCGAGTCTGAATGCGGTAAGCTGCCAGTAGAAACTGCTGGTAATGTACGAGCAACTCAAGATTACCTGTTTATTTTCTTGACCTGTGCCAATACTAAGGCCAGCAGCAGCCATGTAGGTGCTCCCAATAGTTTTGATCTTTTCAACACCACTGAACTTTGGTTTTGACAAAAGCTGCAGAAAAACAAAATGACAGTGGAAAGAAGCTGTAAAGGTTAGCTGAATATACCATAAGCATAAATAGATTAAATGCCAGTTAAAATAAAACCACTTTAATGTAGTTACCTCATCAAAATCTGCAATGATTTCATTTAATAGTCTCAGGCATTCAAGTCCTTCTTTGTTTACATCACATTCTGTGTAAAACTCTTTGAAGTCAGGAACTGAGGCAAACATGATACAAACACAGTCATAAGACTGATGATACAAATCCTGTGACGAAAAATGTGAAAAGAAGAAGGCAACTTTAAATAAACATTTACATGTCTTTACATATTCGCCTCACTGAGCAATTTCTCACCTCAGCTGGCTTCCCGTTCACCCATGATCTGTGCTGACCTCACCAAAACATGGATACTCATAGTGCAATTGTCTCTTCAGTCACTGTATTGTTCATCCATGGTTAAATACTACAGAGTACTTAAGAGCATCAAAATCACTATCACATGAGTGATACCATATATTTGCGGGGTCAGAGATACAATAAGTTAATTTGACAATGAATATATCTTAAGTTAAAGAATAAGTTAACCATAGTGTAATACTCATTGCAAGATTAACGTTGTATTTATGCTGTTATATTACTGCAAATACAAAGGTAGTGAGAGACTGTAAAGGTAAGTGCAGTGGCTAAAAGCAGTCAAGAGTAATAAAGTAACAATCTGTTCTAAAATTTCATTCCTGCAGTACTGGTTTTACCATATAAGCAGAATAACATTGAATTGTAGTGCTAAGATTATCAGTTACAGAGGGCTCTACGAACAATGCAAATTCAGCCATGCTTTTAATATACAACATACTTTGAGCCTGTTCCAGCACTCATCAAAATCACAGCCGATCCAATGTCTCCACTCTGTTTTCCTTCATTCTTCCCCTATCCTTCAACCTCTTTATTATTCAGGAACTGACCAATTTTTATTTTGAGCTCAGTAACTACATGAAGAAATTTCCCCTCATTTCAGTCCTGAGTTGCCCATCCTTCATCCTGAGACTGTGTCACAATTACTAAAAGATTCAACAACGCTTCTAAATATCCAAGATGGCGGCACGATGCAGCTTGCAGCGGCCACTCCGGAACTGATTATCTGTTATTTGTGAAGTGGGGTGCCGTGCGCGATCATAATCGATTGAAAACGGATGTGGAAGCACGGAGAAACATCCGGAAATTCCAGGAAGACCTTCTTCTTCGTTGCTGCTGCTGCTGCTGTGAGATCCGGGACTCTGCTGGGAAGAACAGGCCCCCAGTCCTCAGGGTTGTGTTGCCGATGGCCGAGTTTTAATACGCTCGGCAGAGGATGGTGCTCAGAGAAGCTGTGCCGGAGGGGATAGTCGTCAGCTCGGAGGTTCGACGGACTCGGAGTCCTTTCGACGGACTCAGGTCTCTTTCGGTGTGTGCTGCATCTGCGAGGCTGGTTTCGACAGAGCTTCCATTGTGTGCTGCGTCTGCGAGGCTGAGTCGGGCAGCGCCGTGGAAGTCCATAGCGGGGGTATTCCCTTCTGCCGCCGGCGTGGGATGGCGAGTCTGTCAGGACCCTGGGGACTTATGGAAACTGTGGTGATTTCTTTTGAACTTACAGTCCTTTAACATCTTGGACTATTTTTACTGTGCCCATAGTCTGTTTTTTATCAATTATGCTATTGTTTGCACTGTTGTAACTATAAGTTGTAATTATGTGGTTTTGTGCAGGTCTTGTAGCTTTAGTTTTTGGTCTTGTTTTTGTCTGGTGGATTTGGAGCTCCTTTCCGGGGAACGCGCTAGATGGTAGCGTGCTATTAATACGCAGCAGCCTCTCTGGACTCTGGATTCGGGATTGCCAAACGTTACGTGGATTTTCTGGTGTAGTCTGTTTTGTCATGTGCTTTTGTGATATCTTTCTGGGGGAACGTTGTCTCATTTTTTAACTGCATTGCATTTGTGGTTTCTAAATGACAATAAACTGAATCTGAATCTGAATCTGAAATGCACACCCAAAGCATGCAGAGTAAGAAAGGGTACAGCCTTTCTATATCCACTCCAAACTCCTGAAGAATTTTAAGCTCTGAATAGATCGACTCTCATTTTTCCCAAACTCTAAAAAATAATTCTAGTCTACTCAGTCTCTTCTACAGCAAATGCAACATCCCTGGAATCAGTTTGGTGAATCTTCACTGCAGTCAGTACATTTCTTTTTCTCGGTAAGACCAGAAGTTGCATACAATTATGGTCTCATTATGCCATTTGGTTCATTGATTCTGCTTGGCCATTTCATCATGGCTGATCCACTTTTCCTCTCCGCCCCAATCTCCCGCACTCTCCCTGTATCCATGCCCTGACCAATCAGGAACCTATCAACCTCTGCCTTAGATATACACACTGGCTTGGCCTCCACAGATGCCTGTGGCAAAGAATTCCACTGGTTCACCACTCTCTGGCTAAGTTGCAGGAATTAAATACAAAGTTAATGGAAAGCATTTCAGAGTATTTTCAAGCATGTTTTCAACACTTGCCCAGTTGTGAATGTTGATTTGTGTAATGCCCTGCTTAACTTTTAGGTTTTCTGTTAATGAGCTTTAAGTTTTCTCAGCCCGCTGACACGAAACTTACTATTGGTAAATCGGTTTTGCACTTTGGGATTATTTTTGGAACACATAATAATAGCCAGTTTGGCTAGTCAGAATTTCAAACCTCACAATGTGAAGCAGTTACAAGGTCAAATGCATTTCTTATGATATTTTCTCTTGATCAAAAGACACCTTCAGAATCAGGTTGAATATCACTGGCACGTGTTGTAAAATTTGTTGATTTGAAACAGTGCATAATAATAATAAAATACATAAGATAAGTAGAGCAAAGAGAGAGAAATAAATGCTGAGTTGGTGTTCATGGGTTTGTTGTCCATTCAGAAATCTGATGGCAGAAGGGAAGAAGCTGTTCCTGAACGTTGAGTATGTGTCATCAGGCACCTGTATCTTCTTCTAGATGGTAACAATGAGATGCAATGAGAAGGCATGTCCTGGCTATTGGGTGTTTTTAATGATGGATGCCACTTCTGAAGGCGTCCTGGATGCTGGGGAGGCTAGTGTCCATGACGAAGCTGGCTGAGTTCACAGCTTGCAGCCACTTTTTCCAATCCTTTCCAGTGCCCTCCCCCCCCCCCCCCCCCCATACCAGACTGTGATGCAATCAGTTAGAATACTCTCCACGGTCCATTTGTCGAAATTTTGCAAGCGTCTTTGGTGACATACCAACTCTCCTCAAACTCCTAATGAAATATAGCAGCTGTCATGCCTTCTTTGTAATTGCATCAACGTGTTGGACCCCGGGTGGATCCTCGAAGATGTTGACATCCCTGAGGAAATTGAAACTGTTCAACCTTTCCATGGCTGATTCCTTGATGAGGATTGGTGTGTTTTCGCTCAAATTTCCTTTACTGAAGTCCACAATCAATTCCTTGGTCTTATTTATGTTAATTTCCAATGTTGTTGCTGAGATACCACTTAATCAACTGATCTATCTCACTCCTGTGTGCCTCCTCGTCACCATCTGAAATGCTGCCACCAATAGTTGTGTCAATGGCAAATTTGTAGACAGTGCTTGAGCTGTGCCTAGCCACACAATCATGGGTGCGGAGACAGCAGAGCAGTGGGCTAAGCATGCATCTTTGACGTACATCAGTGTTGACTGTCAGTGAGGAGGAGATGTTATTTCTGATCCACACAGACTCTGCTCCCCCAGTGAGGAAGTCAGGGATCCAGTTGCAGAGAGAGGTACAGAGGCCCAGGTTTGGAGCTTGTTGATCAGAACTCAGGGCTTGATTGTGTTGAACACTGAGCTGTCATAAATAAACAGCAGCCTGATGTAGGTAATACTATTGCCCAGGAGATCAAAGGCTGAGTGGAGAGCCAGTGAGATTGTATCTGCTGTAGACCCATTGTGGCAATAGGCAAATTGCAGCAGATCCAGGTCCTTGCTTAGGCAGGAGTTGATTCTAGCCATGACCAACTTCTCAGAGAACTTCATCACAGTAGATGTGAGTGCCACTGGGTGGGCACTGTTGGGGCACTGGCATGAATGTCACCCTTTTGAAGCAGGTAGGAACCTCCAACTACAGCAGTGAGAGACTGAAGATATCCATGAACGCCCCAGTCAGTTGGTTGGCACAGGTTTTCAGTGCCCTACCTGGTATACCATGAGGGCCTGATACCTTGCAAAGGGTTCACTCTCTTGAAAGATGTTCCGACATTGGCCTCGGAGACTATGACCTATGTCAATAATAGTCTTATTTTGACAGTCAATGGCACTGCATGTTAACATTGTAATGACTCCTCCATGGGATCCCACTCTTAGTGCAAGAAGGATAAATAAAAAAGCCAAAGTGAAATTCTACCAACGCTGGACAAGGCAAGCCAGGTTAAGATTCCAAACAAAATCTACGTCTTTCACTCCTACATCGGTACTAGTTGAGCATTTGCACGATAAAATATGGTTAACTTTAAAAGATAGTATTTTCGTGGCAGAGTTAGAAACTAGTCAGACACTTGCTATCAATTAAAGATACTTCGGTCACTCCTTCAGTAACTAATACTTGGGTGTGCACATTCCTGAACAGTTTCTCCACAACAATAAATCATTGCCAAGAATTAAACACTCCTTCAGATAATTCACATCTCCTTTTGATTCTTATGAGATATTACTGAATACATAAAAACCATCTCTGGCAATGATCAACCTACAATTTGCGAGTGCTTGTGGGTGGGGAGGAATCCGTACCTCATTCTTTTTATTTTCACCAATGAAGTGCTCAGCAACATGCCCTGGTAGCACATTTTCCAGCAGAAGACGGTTCAGGTTTTCCATGGTCTCAATTTCTTCCCTCTCCCTTTTAAACTTATTCTTCCATAGGAAGTCTAGTCTACAATAATATTCATTCTGCAATAAGAAAAAGAAGAACTGCTTTGTCAGCAGCCTGCTCGGCCATTTGCAATCGTCATGGTACTTCAATGATGCAATTATTTTTTTTTACCTGTATTATTAAAAGCAGCAGCGTAAATCCAAACAGGAGGAGGTAAAAGCTCCCCATTATCATTGGATTTTTCATGGGGCTTGGATCCCGACTTGTAAACAAAAACAAAATTTACAAAATAAGTTGCACGTAATTATTGAAATATTAGTCTGACAAATTCACATCTTCTGTCACTACAGGCCCCAGTTATAATTAATTCACAACAAACACAAGCAAAAATTATTCTGCATTTTTTTTTACAAATGTACATAATTCATGGGGTAGGTTTTCAAAGTTCGAAGGTAAAGCACCATTTCTTCTCAGCATTTTGCAACTGAAGATGGATTTTCATCCACTAAAAGCTGGGGGCTTTCCCACCTAGCAAACCTGCAAGTCAAATAAAATACTTACCTTGGAATTCTGTATTCCATAAAAAGTTCTCCCCAACATCTGTCAGTCTCTAGACAGCACGCCTGAATCCAGCCCACACACCACCAAGGGGTTCCTGGTTTCCGATTCCCCGACATAACCCCTACATAGAGCAACTATCGTTTTCCCTTCCCTTCCGTTCCCTTCAATTCTACCCAAACAGAGCTACAGCTGAACTCACTCATGGCCCAGTCCTCCCACCACCACACGCAAGACTCCGGAGCTCTCCTGCCAATGCAGAGTGGCCACCTTTCCAAACCTGGCTCTGTAGACACCATGTCTTGACCTGAGGGAAGGTGAAACACTCAATGCAGAATGGCTGAGGCCTTGGACATCAGGCACAACTAACCCTTTGTGTGGCAGGCCAGCAACCAAAATTGACCTAGCACATCAAGTCAAGTTTATTGTTATCTAACAATATACAATGTATAGAACCATATAATGTATACAGAAATGAGACGAAGTTTCTTCAAACCAGGGTGTAAAGCGCAGTAGCACACATAACACAAGGTAACTTATGAAGGTAAGGATAAAATCTACTGATAAATCACACATAAAAAAACAGACTAAAGTGTATTAATAGTAAATATTGTATGGTTCGGAACCGATTAACCAGTAACTCTTTGAATATGATGGTACAGGAAGTTAAGAAGCCTAATGGCCTGTGGGAAGAAACTGTTCTTCACCCTGACCATTCTGGTTTTTATGTATCATAGTCTCTGGCCTGATGGTAGAAAGTCAACGAGGATGCTGGATGGATGGGTGGGATGGGAAGGGCCCTGCAATATGCAACGCTCCTGATAAGTACCCCCGGTGAATGGTAAGGAGATACCTATGATCCACTCAGCTGTTCTCCCTGTCTTTTGTAGGGACTTTTGTTCTGATATTCAACTGCTCCCATACCAGGTGGAGATGCAACTTGTCAGGACGTTCTCAATGGTGCTCCTGTAAAACCCAGTTAAGATGGAAGGGAGGAGGGAGCCTGGCCTGCCTTCATCATCTTAGGAAGTGGAGGCACTGCTGTGTCTTCTTGTTCCGGGCGATGATATTAAGGGACAAGGTGAGGTTACCCGTGATGTGAACTCCCAGGAACCTGGTGCACTTAACTCTCTGTTCAGAGGAGCCATGTATTTGCAGAGGAGAATGATTCATCTGCATCTTCCTGAAGTCCACAGTGATTTCCTCTGTCTTCTCCACGTTCAGGCTTAGTTATTTTTCTCACAACAATCCACCAGTCATACAACTTCCTCTCTATACTCCGCCTCGTCGTCATTCTTGACAAGAACCAAAGATTCAAAGTACATTTATTATTTATTATTATACAGAATACAACTTGGAGATTGATCCTCCTATAGGCAGCCACAATCCATGGAACCCGTTCAAAGAAAACATCAAACTCCCAGTGCACAATACAAAGATCAAATTGCACAAATGGCAAAAAGCGAGCAAACAACGCACTGGATATCAAACATCAAACCAGGAGTCTTCAGCTTACTTCAGTTCAGTGCAGCACCTTTAGCTGACTGCAGGCCGCAGAGCCAGTCATCGCCAAGGTGCCCCAGTCCTCATCAATCGTCCTGATGAAACCACTCAAAAAACAGCCAAAAGAAGGGTAACAACACACACAAAATGCTGGTGGAACGCAACAGGCCAGGCAGCATCTATAGGAAGAACTGTCGATGTTTCGGGCCGAGACCCTTCATCAGGAAAGGTAAAAGGTAACCAGGATTGAAAGACACCTGCAACATGAACCTCAAAGTGGTCCAAAACAAGTCCACAGCCACAAGCCTCACAGATCAATCCCTGCAATGTGGAACCCAAGACTCCTGTATTTTCTTCTGATGGGAGAGGGAGAGAGGGAGGGGGAAAGGGGGGGAAAAGAAAGAAAGAGAGAGAAAGAGAGAGAGAGAGATAGAGAGAGACAGACAGACAGACAAAAAAAACGGTCAAATGCATGCAGACAGCACTGAACACCCGCCTGCACTCTGCTCTTCTCCTCATCGATTTCAGCTTCCTCAATTCCTCAATCGGAGAGAAGCAATGAAGTTGATTTGGGATCACGCCCTCATTCCAGGCCACCAGGCGGCACACTCCACTCCCAACCTTACCAAATGCTTTCAGAGACAGCAAAGCGCCAGATTGCTCAATCAGCTCAAAAACACACCATTAAAATGTAAATCATAGGTTCCAAACGCACGCAGCTTAGTCATAGAAGCATATTTGAAAGAAGAAGAAATAAAAGTAGTAAAAGATGTAATTTAGTGAACTCTCTGCAGGACATCACCATTGGTCACTTGCACCATCCCGAAGCAATTCAAGCTCTCCTTTATAGATACTGTGAAATTCTTGGGTAAGCTATACAGAAAATCAATAAAGCTTTGTAATCCATTGTATGAGTGCTCAGAAAATAAGTACTTCCAAACACACATGCATGAGGTAGTAAATTGGATTAGACATTGGCTCAATGGGAGAAGTCAGAGAGTGGTAGTGGAGGATTGTTTCTCTGAGTGGAAGCCTGTGACTAATGGTGTGCCACAGGGATCAGTGCTGGGTGCATTGTTATTTGTCATCTATATCAATGATCTGGATGATAATGTGGTAAATTGGATCAGCAAATTTGCTGATGATACAGACTGAAGGTGTAGTGGACAGTGAGGAAGGTTTTCAAAGCTTGCAGAGGGATCTGGACGAGCTGGAAAAATGGGCTGAAAATGGCAGATGGAGTTTAATACAGACAAGTGTGAGGTATTGCACTTTGGAAGGAAAGACCAAGGTAGAACATACAAGGTAAATGGTAGGGCACTGAGGAGTGCAGTAGAACAGAGGGATCTAGGAATACAGATACAAAATTCCCTAAAAGTGGCGTAACAGGTAGAAAGGGTAGTAAAGAGAGCTTTTGGTACATTGGCCTTTATAAATCAAAGTACTGAGGTGGTATAAAACATTGGTGAGGCCGAATTTGGAGGATTGTGTGCAGTTTTGGTCACCGAATTACAGGAAGGTTATTAATAAGGTTGAAAGAGTGCAGAGAAGGTTTACAAGGATGTTATTTGGACTTGAGAAACTGAGTTACACAGAAAGGTTGAATAGGTTAGGACTTTATTCCCTGGAGCATAGAAGAATGAGGGGAGATTTGATAGAGGTATATAAAATTATGATGGGTATAGATAGAGTGAATGCAAGCAGGCTTTTTCCACTGAGGCTGGGGGAGAAAAAACCAGAGGACATGGGTTAAGGGTGAAGGGGGAAAAGTTTAAAGGGAACATTGGGAAAGGCTTCTTCACACACAGAGTGGTGGGAGCGTGGAATGAGCTGCCAGATGAAGTGGTAAATGCAGGCTCACTTTTAACATTTAAGAAAAACTTGGACAGGTACATGGATGAGAGGTGTATGGAGGGATATGGTCTAGGTGCAGGTCAGTGGGACTAGGCAGAAAAATGGTTCGGCACAGCCAAAAAGGGTCAAAAGGCCTGTTTCTGTGCTGTAATGTTCTATGGTTCAATGGTTCTAAATTCTGTTATTTCCACAGCACTCGTTCTCCACAGTGTAAAACATACTAACATCCTTAGTTAGGAAAGATTGTTGTTTTCTTGAGGGCTTGATTCCCACAGAGGGGTGATAACACACAACACTGGGTCTCTATTTGTTGTGAGTTACCCAATTGATTTGATTTTAGAAATAATAATTTAGTTAGAAAAGTAAGTAAAGCACAAGATAAACATGAGGAAGTCTGTAGATGCTGGAAATTCAAAGAAACACAGGCACAATGCTGGAGGAATTCAGCAGGTCAGGCAGCATCGATGGAAATGAATAAACAGTCAAAATTTCACACCAAGATTCTTCCTTGAGATTGAGCATAAGGTGCTGATTCATAAGGTCCGCAAGCCACTGAAGTATGCATATGTAAGCTATTAAGAGAATATGATAACAGGTATTTTTCCAAGATGAACAAAACCACATTGGTTGGCAGAGTCCAGACTGATACAATTTTTGGAAACAAACAAGGCTAGTTCAGTGGAAATGTAAAATCCTCCCTATACGTCTATCATTGAGAAATAATTGATTTGTGAAACGTAGCTGGCCGGTATACATAGATTAGAAAAGAAATATGGGCTTCCTTGATTATACAAGTGGTGAACTGTGAGAGAGCTCATTGGACTTCTGTTCTCAGACCGGAATCGCCTAAACTTGCTTCAGAGGTCCCATTCCTTGCATGCTTCCCAATGGGCACACAGAAGGACTCTAAAGGTTCAGGTATTAGGTGACCTGTTTGGCAATAAATGATACTTCGCAAACAAAACATAAAAATAAGAGGAAATAAAAAATGAGTTAGAGGCTGTAAATCTGAAAGAAAACATTGAAAATACTCAACAGTTCGTGCAGTGCCCATAAAGAAATTAACAGAATTAATCCCAAGATTGATGTTCTTTCTCTTAGTTATGGAAGGTTATTGACTTGAAGTGGTTCTCACTCCACCAATTTTGCCTGACCCACTGAGTGTTTTCAGCAATCCCCTGCATTTCAATGCAACTGGAAGATTTAATCCTTTCACTTGGCCCACATTGTTTTTATTTGTTTCTGCACTCCTGCATAAATTCTGAAATGGCCTCCGCACATATGCCTATTATTATTGTATTCTCAGTCCAGAGTTTGCTAAAAGGTGACAATCTGGTTACCTGTGTCCAGAAGCAACAACGAGGAAAGCGATATTTCAGTGAATTGGCGATCACAGAGAGAACATATACATCAACGGCAGAGGTTTAAAGTTTTCCATTGGCAAAATCATACCTGCCGTACAGAAATGTCTTGTAATCGTTGAACAAAATAACATAATTATTCAGGAAAATGATGTTATAAACCACACAGGCAGTAATTAAGAGGAGAGCTTTCAGTTCAAAGCTAATTCTGAGGAAGACTGAACAGGTGATGAGCCCCAGGATACAACAGCACACGTAATACTGCCAAAAGCAAAATTAGAAGAGTTAGAAAATGCACTTTCTTATTAAGCAATCAATGATTTACAAACTTAATTATATCAAACTAATTTCAAACAGCAATCTAAATTAGACATTTACAAATCTGCTGTGCACATTTTTGGTTGTAATCAACACATCTGTAATTAAGCAGCTGACATAACAATGTCCCCAGTGACCACACCCTGCAGGGGAGCAACTATGTTTCAAGATTCTGATCTATTTCGGAATGGCATAAGATGGCTTTTCACCAAGCTAAAGATATGTTCATATCAAGCTACTAATTAATACGGCATTATCGACCTGGTTGGAAGCATCAATTAGAGCATGACCATTTGTAATCGAGGTTTGAGGGCAGAAGGAAGTATTTTAAAGCAGTTACTGAAATACTGTACATCGGCACATCCTGAATTGGGCACTCAAGGTGGTTCACCTGAAGATCAAACGCTCTCAACTACCTGGTAGCTACTGTAGTGAGGGATGTGGTGAACTACATATACCTGTCTGGACACGCCCCCCCCCCCCCCCCACCCGGCTGACTGCTCCTGTGGCTCCTCCCATGGACCCCGGTATAAAGGCAATTGGAGGCACAGCCCCGGCCTCAGTCTCCAGGATGTTGTGTGGTGGTCAATTGCTGCTTGTTCTTTCTTCCAGCCAATAAAAGCCTATATCTCGTCTCATGTCTCTGAGAGTTATTGACGGTGCATCAAGGGATCAATTAGCTTTCATTAAAAAATCACATTGCTTTTTATTTTCTTCTTCATGCTACCATTACAGTTTATTGTTATACAAGAGAAAATGCTGCAACTCTCATTATGATAGAAAGCAAAACTTAGAGTTTCATTACCTGAGAACCAGATTCTGATTTATTTATCAAATGTACATTGAAACATACAGTGAGATGCACCATTTGCATTAACAACCTACGCACCAAAGAATGAGCTGGAAGCAGCCCACGAATGTCACCACACATTCCAGCACTAACATACTGTCATAAAGGTACTTTAGAATAGCTGGTGGCGTAATCTAATAAACCAAGGCAAAAATTCATATTGCAAAGATCAAAATGAACAAATGAAATTTATATATACTCACGGGAAGGTAATAATTCTCACACTCTGTTTTGTTGGTATTATGTTGTAAGTAAAGCTACAAATAAAATATTAACATTCAATATAACATAATTTTTACCCACACTGTGCAGTTCTAAAATATGGTAAATGACAGTCTTTAATCTAAATCATCCTTGGCCCATTAACCACTGTTAAGCAAAGATGCACAATTCTATAGCACAATGATATTATAAACCGCACAGATAATAATTAAGAGGAGAATTATTTAAATGGGTGCTTGAGGGTCTGCACGGACCTGGTGGGCCAAAGTGTCTGCATATGAGCTGTATGAATCTATTGCCCCCAAGCTGTGAGTAATGTTCCCTCTAAGGTTTTCTTTACAGATGTGCACATCAACCACAGCTCTGCGCAGAAAACTTTTGCACAGTCTGAAAACTGTGCTGCACTTTAATAAAACATTATATCAAAGAAAATTATGCAGCAACAAAGGCTTTGTGCATGGGAGTATTTCAGTGACTGTGCGGCTACACACCCCACACCTGTGCGGCTTAGAGGCCACAGTGGCTGTGATTTTAAAACCGACCCTATCGAAGTCTGGACAAGTGA
This sequence comes from Hemitrygon akajei, assembly GCF_048418815.1. Classification (NCBI taxonomy): domain Eukaryota; kingdom Metazoa; phylum Chordata; class Chondrichthyes; order Myliobatiformes; family Dasyatidae; genus Hemitrygon; species Hemitrygon akajei. The sequence goes on from NC_133140.1 coordinate 46,186,892, forward strand.
TGAGTTACAGCATACAACAGCTCACATTATACCAAATAAAATTGAAACTATTATATTTTAATTGATTAAATGGTTAAACAAGGATTCAGAGACTGCATTAATTGATAATAATTTCACCTAACAAATTAAAAGATTTGTTGTACACTGATATACAAGTTGTACAGCGTACCTGTTGAAATCAACACATAAATAACTAATAAACTGACATATTTGTAGAATACCTACAAAGTATTTCAACTTCAAACAATTTCTTTTTCAATTGTCACCTTCTAAAATGCTACACCAAAATGATAAATAATTCAACATAATTCATTTTCAATGGAGACTATCAGCCTGACAGGATGACTCAATTTATAGTCTCACTTGAATCATGGTAAAGAGTTTGGGGAAATTGTAATGACTTGGGCTATGTCATGCTACATGAGAAACAATCAACATTTCTGGAGCAAGTCACTGATCTGTCAGAAATATTACACATTAAGTGAGGGGATTGAAGTGTAATGTACAGAGTAATTAATTAAAAACTATGCTGAAGTCTGAACTGACATAATTATATATAATTGTGAGAGGCATACAGTAAATAGGTTAGATAGCCAGTGTCTTTAGTCCATTGTGGAAATCCCAAATATTAAAGAGAATAGCTTTTAATAACTTTAAGAGGAGAGGGGGTAAATTTAAAGACTGGTATTTTGTTGCCTGGAAGGTACTGCCAATGGAAAGTGGTGGAAGCAGCTACGACAGCAAAACTTAAGAGGTACTAAGACAGACACATGAACAGGCATGGATTTCAGAGTTAGAGATCAGAGACTTGTGGTTTAAGTTAGCAACCATGGCATTGTGGGTCCAAGGACCTTTTGCTATGCTATACTGTCCCATAAGCTCCTTCACCAAATGGAAACAACATGGAAAAAGATTGGCTACTGGTGTCCACTTTGACCTCCAGAATAGAGAGAATATTAATATTTCTTCGTGCTTAATCATGAGACTTCCTAAGAAGCTAGTGAGTTTCTTCACTTCTGTCTGATTCCTGGCCAGGCCTTTCCATTTGAAGGGAAAACAAAACAAGGAAGGATGTTCTCATCTCAAGAGTCCCCTCATTCAGCTTCACTCATCGCCTTGCCTTAATTTTACACAGACTCAGGGTTCTGAAGATTGGCCTTCAAACTGAAAGTCTTGCTTCTTTTCCCATAAATGTAACCTGGCCTCTTGAGTATTATCAGCATTTTACATTCTTATTTTAGACTATAGATACTCCTAATGATTTTAAATTTCTTAATCAAAATCTTCAGGAAATTCAACCACTGGTAATAAAGCTTCTTCCCATGCACAAATGCACTACTGGTAGTCTATCCTCATTGACAAGAGAACGTACACATATGGGCCTGGTCTTTCTTGATACAAGAGAAACTAACAAGCGAGCACTGAAGTTGGCTCACCTGAAGGTTAGACTTGATCGTGAAGTCCAAGTACATTAGTATTAGCTTCCATTAAAAGAAGATCATTTCTTCTTTCTGTCTGGTTACTGTTATATTTTATTGAAAGAAGTATCGCACACCTTGTTATTGTAATTAACATCTCAAAACTTAGCACTCCGTTACCCAACTGAGAAACACAAAGATGGCTTAGAGTTATTTGTGTCATAACCTACTGAATTAAGGTAAACAGTTACCTGCAAAGTTCAAAAAGTTTAAAAAAATGTTTGTGTCTACTCACAAGAGAGCAGTTTGTCTCATTTTTCTCATCGTGCACTTTTGGCATTGAATGCTGAAAAGACAACAGTAATATTCAATGCAGCATATAGCTTCACTGATAATATACAGTTCTAAAATATGGTAAGACTTCTTATCATACTGTTGGACTCTGAACTATATGGGCCAAATTACATCTTTTTCTTTCAACCCTTTTGAGATGCATGGCTTTGTTATGGATAAACCCCACAATCAATATCAACGGCTGTTAATTTCTAAAGACTCTGATTATTAATTTTTTTTTATTTTAGAGGTAGAGCAAGGTAACAGGACCTTCTGGTTCAACGAGCCCATGTCACCCAATTACACCCATGTGACCAATTAACTTACTAACCCGTATGCGTTTGGAATGTGGGACGAAACTGGAGCACCCGGAGGAAACCCGCGTGATCACAGGTCACAGGTGCTGACTCCCCACAGACAGAGGTGGGAATTGAACCTGCATTGCTAAAACTGTAATAGCATTACACTGCCCACTATGCTAATGTGCTGCACTTAATTGTTACATTCATTTGTATTTAATACATGAAGCACAAGAGGATATGATATACACCACTCCCTAAATGGCACTTGTGATGAGTGGAAAAAGGGAGCAGTGGGTCATGACAGCACAACTAGAGTTTTGACCAGTGACCGATCCGGGCATCAGAAGTTTAAGAGGAGGTGGTTTCACTCAGGTCCACTACCTGAGCTTTGACCAGCGATCAATTCATGTTTGAGTTTGATTAGCAAGAACAAATTAAAGGAAGCCAGGGACAAGCACAGCAACCATTGTCGCAGCAGCTGTCGTCAGAGTGGTGATCTTGGAGCTTTAGCACTTCGAGGCTTCAGCAAAGAGAAAGCAAAAGGAGAAAAGCTCTAGGTTGTTTATTTTCCTTCCACTTCTTTATATCTACTCAGCTGGAACAGTAGAGATGCCAGGAAGGATAGTGGAATGCTCCTCTTGTGGGATGTGGGAAGGCAGGGAAACCTCCAGTGTCCCTAACGTCTACAACTGCGAGAAGTGCACCCAGATGCAGCTTCCAACAAATCGCGCTAAGGAGTTGGAGCTAGAATTGGATGAACTCCGGATTATTCGGAAGGCTGAAGGGATGGTAGATAGGACATATAGAAAGGTAGTTACACCCAAAGTGCAGAACACAGGTGTCAGGTCAAGTCACTTTTATTGTCATTTTGACCATAACTGCTGGTACAGTACATAGTAAACATGAGATAACGTTTTTCAGGACCATGGTGTTACATGACACATGCTTCACTAGATTACAGACTTACACAGGACTGCATAAAGTGCACAAAAACAGTGCAGGCATTACAATAAATAATAAACAGGACAATAGGGCAAGGTGTCAGTCCAGGCTTCGGGTATTGGGGAGTCTGACAGCTTGGGGGAAGAAACTGTTACACAGTCTGGTCGTGAGAGCCCGAATGCTTCGGTGCCTTTTCCCAGAACTGCAGGAGGGAGAAAAGATTGTATGATGGGTGCGTGGGGTCCTTCATAATGCTGTTTCCTTTGAGGATGCAGCGTGTAGTGTAAATGTCCATGATGGCGGGAAGAGAGACCCCGATGATCTTCTCAGTTGACCTCACTATCCGCTGCAGGGTCTTGCAATCTGAGATGGTGCAATTTCCGAACCAGGCAGTGATGCAGCTGCTCAGGATGCTCTCAATACAACCCCTGTAGAATGTGATGAGGATGGGGGATGGGAGATGGACTTTACTCAGCCTTCGCAGAAAGTAGAGATGCTGCTGGGCTTTCTTTGCTATGGAGCTGGTGTTGAGGGACGAAGTGAGATTCTCCGCCAGGTGAACACCAAGAAATTTGGTGCACTTAACGATCTCTACCGAGGAGCCGTTGATGTTCAGTGGGGAGTGGTCGCTCCGTGCCCTCCTGAAGTCAACAATCATCTCTTTTGTTTTGTTCACATTAAGAGACAGGTTGTTGGCTCTGCACCAGTCTGTTAGCCGCTGCACCTCCTCTCTGTAAGCTGACTCGTCGTTCTTGCTGATGAGACCCACCACGGTCGTGTCATCGGTGAACTTGATGATATGGTTCAAGCTGTGTGTTGTAGCACAGTCATGGATCAGCAGAGTGAACAACGGTGGACTGAGCACGCAGCCCTGGGGAGCCCCCGTGCTCAGTGTGATGGTGTTGGAGATGCTGCTCCCGATCCGGACTGACTGAGGTCTCCCAGTCAGGAAGTCGAGGATCCAGTTGCAGAGGGAGGTGTTCAGGCCCAGTAGGCTCAGTTTTCCAAACAGTTTCTGAGGGATGATTGTGTTGAATGCTGAACTGAAGTCTATGAACAGCATCTGAACATATGTGTCTTTTTTTGTCTAGGTAATAGTCAGGACAGGGAAAGGAGTTAAGTAGCCAGTGCAGAGTATCCTTGTGTCCATCATCCACAACAAAAGGTATATCACTTTGGATACCACTGGGGTAGTGGGGGGGTTGACCTTACAGAGGAAAGGCACAGTGGTCAGATCTCTGGTACTGAGTCCAGCTCTGTAATGCAGAAGGGAAGGGGGGGTGGGGAATAAGAGGCACATTGTGGTGATAGGAGATTTGTTAGTTCAAGGAACAGACAGGAGGTTCTGTGGGCAAGAACGAGATTCCCAGATGGTATATTGCCTTCCAGTTGCCAGGGTCCAGGACATCTCGGACAGAGCCCTCAGCATTCTTAAGTAAGGGGGTGAATAGCCAGAGATCATGTTCTATGTAGGTACCAATGACATGGCTAGGACGAGTGACGAAGTTCGGCATAGGGAGTTCAGGGAGTTAAATGCTACATTAAAGGGCAGGACATCCAGGATTATGACCTCAAGATTGCTACCTGTGCCACGTGCTAGTGAGGCCAGAATTAGGAAGATTATACAGTTTAATACATAGCTAAATTGGTGTAGGAGGGAGGGCATAAGAATTGATTAGAAAGTTTAAGGTAAAAGAACCCTTGGGAGCAAGCAACCATAAGATGATCGAATTCACCCTGAAATTTGGGAAGGAGAAGCTAAAGTCAGATGCATCAGTATTACAGTGGAGTAAAGAGAATTACATGAGCAAGGAGTTGGCCAGAATTGATTGGAAAAGAACACAGGACAGGGATGACGACAGAGCAGCAATGGCTATAATTTCTGGAAGCAATTCAGAAGGCACAGGATATAGACGTTCCAAAGAGGAAGAAGTATCCTAATGGCAAGATGACACAATCGTGGCTAACAAGAGAAGTCAAAGCCAGCATAAAAACCAAAGAGAGGGCATATGTAGAGCAAAAATTAGTGGGAAGTTGGAGGACTGGGAAACTTACAAAAACCAACAGAGGGCAACTAAAAAGGCATTAAGGTAAAGGTGGAGTACAAAGTTAAGCTTGCCAGTAATATTAAAAGGGATAACAAAAGTTTCTTCAGATACATAAAGTGTAAAATGGAGGCGAGTGTTGATATTGGACACCGCTGGAAAACAATGCAAGAGAGGTAGTAATGGGAATCAGGGAAATGGCCTACGAATTGAATAAGTATTTTACAACAGTCTTCACTGTGGAAGACACCAGCACTATGGTGGAAGTTCCAGGTGTCAGGGGGCATGAAGTGTGTGAAGTTACCATAACTAGAGAGAAGGTTCTTGGGAAACTGAAAGGTCTGAAGGTAGATAAGTCACTTGCACTGGATGGTGTACACCCCAGGGTTCCGAATGAGGTGGCCTCGGTGGTTGGGAAAAAGTTGGAGTCAATTGTGAAGGATGAGATCTCAAGTTATTTGGAGACATACAATAAAATAGGCCACAGTTAGCATGGCTTCCTCAAGGAAAAATCTTGCCTGATAAATCTGTTGGAATTCTTTGAAGAAACAACAAATCAGAATCAGAATCAGAATCAGACTTTAATCGCCAAGTACCTATGCACATACAAGGAATTTACTTCCGGCAGATGTTGTCTCTCTGCTCATAACAATAATAATGATAAATATAAATGAAAATATAGATTATACATACAGGTAGTGCAATCCAAGTAATAGTTAGCCAACAGTTAACCGGCAGTTAACTGTTCAGGAAAGTGACCGCAGTAGGGAAAAAACTTCTCCAGTGCCTATTAGTCTTAGTCTGGAGGGATCTGAAGCGCCTACCAGACGGAAGCAGATCAAACAGTCCGTGCGCAGGATGGGAGGAGTCCTTTATGATGTTCCCCGCCCTCTTCTTCAACCTGGAAGAGTACAGGTCCACAATAGAGGGCAGGGAGGCTCCAATGATGCGCTCGGCAGTCCTCACTGTGCGCTGTAGTCTGGTTCTATCCTGCTTGGTGGCGGCTCCAAACCACACAATGATGGAGGTGCACAGGACAGACTCAATGACTGCAGTGTAGAACTGCAGCAGCAATTCCAACAAAGGAGAATCAGTTGATGTTGTGTGCTTGGATTTTCAGAAGGCCTTTGACAACATGAGACTGCTGAACAAGCTACGACACCATACTAGAGGAAAGATTCTAGCATTGATAAAGCAGTGGCTGATTGGCAGGAAGCAAAGAGTGGGAATAAAGAGGGCCTTTTCTGGTTGCAGCAACACGTACAACAAGCTGGAGGAACTCAGCAGGTCGGGCAGCATCCATGGAAACGAGCAGTCAACGTTTCAGGCCGAGACCCTTCGTCAGGACTGAAGAGGGAGGGGGCAGGGGCCCTGTAAAGAAGGTGGGGGGAGGGTGGGAAGGAGGAGGCTGGTAGGTGCCAGGTGAAAAACCAGTAAGGGGAAAGATCAAGGGGTGGGGGAGGGGATAGGCAGGAAAGGTGAAGAAGGAATGTAAGGGGAAAGCACTATGTGTATTAGAAGAAGGCAGAATCATGAGAGAGGTGATAGGCAGCTGGAGGAGGAGGCAGAGTGAAACTGGGATGGGGGAAGGGAGAGGGAGGGAATTACTGGAAGCTGGAGAATTCGATGTTCATGCCAAGGGGCTGGAGGCTACCCAGACGGTAGATGAGGTATTGCTCCTCCAACCTGAGTTTGGCCTCATCATGGCAGTAGAGGAGGCCATGTATGGACATATCCGAATGGGAATGTGAAGCAGAGTTGAAGTGGGTGGCAACCGGGAGATCCTGTCTGTTGTGGCGGATGGAGCAGAGGTGCTCAACAAAGCCGTCCCCCAATCTGCGTCGGGTCTCGCCGATGTAGGAGGCCGCACTGGGAGCACCGAATGCAATAGCTGACCCCAACAGGCTCACAAGTGAAGTGTTGCCTCACCTAGAAGGACCGTTTGGGGCCCTGAACGGTGGTGAGAGAGGAGATGTAGGGACAGGTGTAGCACTTAGACTTGCAGGGATAAGTTTCTGGGTGGCTGCTTGTGACTAGTAGTTTTCCACAGGGGTCTGTGTTTGGACCGGTTCTGTTTATGTTAAATGTCAATGATTTGGATGATGGAATGGATAGCTTTGTTGCTAAGGTGGAGCAGCAGATTATTTTGAGGAAGTAGAGAGGCTACAGAAGGACAGACATATCAGGAGAATGGGCAAAGAAGTGGCAGATGGAATTCAATGTCGGGAAGTGTATGGTCATGTATTTTAGTAGAAGAAATTACAGGATAGACTATTTTCTAAATGGAAAGAAAATACAAAAAACTCAGGTGCAAAGTGACTTGGGAGTCTTTATACAAGATTCCCTAAAGTTAATTTGCAGGTTGAACCTGTGGTGAGGAAGACAAATGCAATGTTAGCATTCATTTCAGGAGGACTGCAATATAAAAGCAAGGATGTAACATTGCAACTTTACAAAGCACTGGTGAGGCCTCACTTGGAGTATTGTGAGCGGTTTTGGGCTCCTTATCTTAGAAAGGATGTGCTGAAACTGGACAGGGTTCAAAGGAGGTTCACAAAAATGACTCCAGGATTGAATGGCTTATCATATAAAGAGCGTTTGATAGTTCTGGGCCTGCATTCACCAGAATTCAGAAGAATGAGGGGTGACCTCATTGAAACCTATTGAATGGTGAAAGGTCTTGATGGAGTGGATGTGGAGAGGATGTTTCCTATGGTGGGAGAGTCTAAAACCAGAGGATACAGCCTCAGAATAGAGGGGTATCCTTTTAGAATGGAGATGAGGAGGCCATCTTTAGCCAGAGCGTGGTGAATCTGTGGAATTCTTTGCCACAGCCAGCTGTGGAGGCCCAGTCCTCATGTATATTTAAGGTAGAGGCTGGTAGATTCTTGATTGGTCAGGGCTTGAAGGGATATGGGGAGAAGGCAGGAGATTGGGGCTGAGGGGAAAAGTGGATCAGCCATGAAGAAGTGGCAGAGCAGACTCGATGGGCCAAATGGCCCAATTCTGCTCCTATATCTTATGGTCTTATGGAATCAGTTAGAATGCATTATCCAGGATATGTTCGCATTGCTGTTATTTTATTGGACTAGCATCAAGAAGACCTGGACTATTGATCCAGATACTAAAGATTGAAATTTTTTTTTAAACTATCAGTAACGGTTACAGTGAATCATGTTTTGTTATAAGAAACTATTTCAATCACCACTATCTTTCTGCAGATAAGCCATTCTAAAACAATCTTCCTATATGTGACTCTGGACCCAATATGATTGACTCTTAATTTTTTTATATAGGTGAGCGACAACAATGTCATCAGTCAGAAGGCAGAAGCAAAACAGGCTTGTTACACGAACACTGCACATCAGAGTACCTATTTTGAATTTCATAAGGTGGTAACTGCAGAAAGAAGATATTTACCATTACCAGAAGATGTTCAACATTGGTAGAACGTGACAGAGGAACAAAATTAACATAACTCTAAATGCATAGTGTAGAATGGTGAAGTGGAGCTGGAATATTACAACGCTGCGTGCTCTGTTGAGATGTACTGCTAACCAACCGAATGGTTGGTACTGGCTCTATGTAGAAATCATTACAACAAGCAGGCTGACTGAGCTGACATGGCATCTACATTGCAAACCAGCAAGGTTCCCTCTTCCTAGAAGAGTTGCTTCAGATTTGCTCCCACCCGAAGTATATTTTGATGAGATAAAATAAACTTCTCTTCTATTCCTTCCAAATTCTGGAATTGTCTGCCATTTGCACAGTTCCAGTTTTGTCAAAACTACCGTAGAAACCATCATTCATATAAGACAGCAAATGGCTCTACTCTTTTGGCTATTACCCCCAACATCTGGAAAAACTGTACCTTTTAGGGCTTTCTAGTTAAAACTTATTCACATCTATCACATACTTCAATGGTTTCATTAGAGTTACTCACCAAGTTCAAAACTGAAATGACCAATACAACAATTATGACAATGAGAGTCAATGGTAGCCGTAATATTGGTTTTGTTGTAATAGCTTCAGAGATGCCAGTGAATGGATTTGAAGACCAACAATTCTTCCATTGCTTTTGCATGGAACAGAAAAGAAAGATGAATTGAAGTGCTGACATTCTTTAGCAAATTGTAATGAAAATTTTCCAATGAATGCCAAATAAAAATTCAAAACTAATTTAAAGTTTTGAAGGCTCGCTACAGCACTGAATACTTAATATCACTTTGGACTCATTTGTCTCCATTTCTCCAGTTCAAATTTGAGGAAACACAAACATAGAAGAACTGCTTGTTCAAGCAGATCAAATTACTATTCCAGTCTGTTAAGAAACAGTAATTACATCAAAAGTGATAGTGACAATGCCAATGGGAATAAGCTGATAAAAATATTGGTAGCAATTATCATCATGGGAATGCTGGAGTAACAAAGGTTTCAGTACCGCAGAATTAAAAGAAACCTTTGAACCAAGGCCATAAAGGCCAAGCTACAGGAATTTGTAGTCTGATCACACGGAGCAAAGTAATAAAACCTTAGTAAAAATATATATTATTGAGTGAAAACTTAGGCTTCACATAATAAGAAAGACATTGATGTTTTAGAGAAAGCACAATGAATAACTCGTGCACCATCTAGTCTGGGAAAGTGCAAATGAAAACTTACAGGATTTTGGAATCACAGTTAAATATGTTTAAAATAATGAAAACACAGGACAGTGATGGTAGAAGCAATCCACCTTTAACAATTTAAGCAACAAGAACATTTGGCCATGAACACATGATTAAATGCAAGAAATTGTAAAAAAAAATGGGAGGAAGTATTTTATGCAGAAAATTCCGGAACACTGTGGCAGAAACTAATTCAACATTCAACGTGAGACGTTTTGGATGGATTACACAGAATGACAGGTAACATGAATTATGTGGATAAATACATGGTTAGACTATTTCTTCACAGAGGAAAAACACAGATGTGAACTAGTTAGCCCAAATAGCCTGTATCTAAGTTGGTATTATAACTCCAATAGGTATATTGAACTGAGTATGCATTCAGACTTCCTTTAAAAAAGCAAACACGAGGAAATCTGCAGATGCTGGAAATTCAAGCAACACACACAAAATGCTGGTGGAATGCAGCAGGCCAGGCAGCATCTATAGAAAGAAGCACAGTTGACGTTTCAGGCCGAGACCCTTCGTCAGGACTAACTGAAAGAAAAGGTAGTAAGAGATTTGAAAGTAGGAGGGGCAGGGGGAAATCCAAAATGATAGGAGAAGACTGGAGGGGGTGGGGTGAAGCTAAGAGCTGTAAAGGTGATTGGCAAAAGGGATACAGAGCAGGAGAAGGGAAAGGATCATGGGACAGGAGGCCTAGGGAGAAAGAAAGGGGGAGGGGAGCACCAGAGGGAGATGGAGAACAGGCAAAGAGTGATTGTGAGAGGGGCAGAGAGAGGAAAAAAGGAGGGGGGGAATAAATAAATAAATAAGGGATGGGGTAAAAATAGCACATGGTTTTAAACCGATGTTACAAAGAGTCAGCAATTCATTAATGTTACAAGGGAAAGTTTATATGACAAAATTAATGGATTATTTTAGCTACAATTTTTTGATTCAACTTACCTTCACATAACCAGCAAAAGAAATGAAGAGAATTATCAGAAGAATAATGGCAGCAATTCCAAATGATATCCCCAGTGTATCCGTTCTATTGAGAAAAACATATTTGGCTGAAGTTAGGTTAAAAATATTTAAAAATTTTAAAATATATTTGATTCCAAATACAGTACTTACCTTGGCATAACTAGCAAGTGGATCACAAATATGCAACAGAATATCAACATGGCACAACCAGCATAATACCTCATGGAACGAATACAGACTGAACGATACTGGAAAGAAGAAAAAAGGCAGCCAATACATGAAATGATAAACATTTCTCTCCGTTTTGTTTTCCCTTTCTTAAACAGAAACATAACACAAGCTACTCAAGAGATGTATCAAAGTTCAGAAAAACGCCCATCAGGAGAACTGAAGAAAATGGCCATAGTTGTGATTGAAAATATGGATTTTAGAAAAAGCTTACAATAATGAAATGGCACAATTTTGTGGAGAAAGCTCTAGTAAAGATATGTCAGAGTTGTATTTATGCAAAATAGTTTAATTCAGATTTAATCCATAACAGAGAAGATTTTCTTTAACATCTTCGTTCTGAAAATTCTTGTTACCTTAATTTGTCAAGCATGTTTCTTAGTATAATCCCTCATTCAGCTGAATTGTGATGAACACTGTACTGTTAAATGTTAAAACCAATGCTTCAAGAGAATTGCAAAGATATATGTTTGCATTCTATTAAAAATAAAATTGACTTCTAGTTCCTCAGATATATGCTGCAATGCACATAAATTCTCATAGAGATTATCCAAATTACAGTTTTTTTGAAGAACCAAGAATAAAGTACTAATAATATGCTTAAAATATTGTTATTTTATGTAAAATTGTTATTTCCCATGATTTTGTCATTTTAGTTGTTTTGTGAACCAACTTCCAAGGTCAGTTATTTTTCATGAAAATTCTTGGACCTACAGCTCAATGAACACACCCTAGAATACTTACTAATCTTTCCAGACCCTTTTCATTGAATGAAGGCATCAGATGGGCAAAGATGCCACATTTAATTGATTCTCTGTAGAAAGAAAAAAGTTGTAAATATTACTGTTTGGTATCAGAGCTCTCACAGCCTGGGGGTGGAAGCTGTTGTCCAACTTCTCAGTCATTGTTCTTATACAGAGGTACCTTCTGCCTGACAGAGGTTGGGCAAAGAGATTCTGGGAGGGATGGACATAGTACTAATGGTATATATCCTGGAAAGAGGAAGAGAGACCCCAATGATGCTCTCCGCAATCCTTACTGCTCTAGAAGTAATCTAGGATGTAGATCATGAAAGGCTCTCCTACCAAGCCAAACTTTTCATCATGCAATCCATCCTTATGATCACCTAATGCTTATAATACTTGCAAATCCTCTGAGCGTATTTAAATTTTGTACTTTAAACAAGTTGAATGAAGTTGTTAAACCCTCACCACCTTCGTCCTCTCACTGGCACCCACCTTCTCCAAACTCACAAAGGATTTCCCACCAGAACTTCTGCAGAGATGACTGAGGAACAACAAAGGCTTTTATTCTAGGGTTTACAATGAATTGGAGTAAGATATGCACCTCAGCTTCAGTCATGTATCATTTTAACATTGGTTAAAGTCATCAACAAAGGAAACAGGGAAATGAGATGAGTTATATGTTCACATCTTAAATGTACATTCAGCAACAAACTTGTATTCAACAGTGACCTCAGCTTCTCTGCATCCTTAATGGTGCATTAAAAAAATCTTCATATGATGAAAAGACTACCATTTTATCAGTGGGGTGGCCACAGAAAGGTCCTGTAGTGTCTGAAGCCCTGTACATCACCCACTTGATCACATATCTTCAGAGGCTACGGAGTGTCCTTGAACAAAGCTGACTCTGGGGGCGTGGGTCGAGGGAAAAGAAAATCAGTGAGTGGTGAGGTGAGTGGAGGACAGGGCAATGGGTAGCATTGTGTGTATTACCAGAAATTGAAAGCTAATAACCCTAAAGTAGACATCTGTTCTGGTAGGGAAGTGGGGGGGAGGGGGGTGGGCACAGATCATGGGAAGGTGTGATGGAGCCACATGTACTTATCTCAAAAGGGTTTCCAGAGCTGGGCAGGACCTGTTCCTAAAGACCCCTTTTAAGTACATGAGACTGGAAATAGTTAACACTCCTCTGAACAATCTAACCTAATTTACCCAGCAACACTGCAAAATACAGTTGAAAGAATAATGCCAACACTTGCACAAGTGAATCTAACATCACATCATCTGTATACAAGGCTGGTTTACAACGTCAATAGCCAGTCAAAATTCCAGAGTGGCGCAATTTGGTTGAGAAATGCACACACATCTGCATTCCACTCTGGAAATCTGATATTCTGACTGAATGTTTTTGCCAACTGAAGTTCCACAAGTTAAAGCCGTGACCAAAATCAATCACTGAATAACTATCAAGACCTTTGATGCAGGACTTAAAGATGGGGAGTTCTGTTAATTTGAAAAGAAACTTGGCTAGTCCACACTTAAAGTACTGCATATAATCTGTTCTCAATCTCATAAAATGTAATATTGAGGTATTGGATGTTAAAATACAATCAAACTGATAACAAAGCGGAGAAATTATTTTTACCAGATCATGAATTTTCATCTCACTTCTACTCTGCTTTTGGTCTCCTTCACTGTTCCAACACATGTTGCATTACTAATGTTATTTTTCAATACACTGTAGGGCAATATTTTAATGTACTGTTCTATATTTGCATAATGCCCTCAGAGTTTTGAAGCAACAGATATTTGAAGAGAATATCAGCCATATCAATTTAACCTCTATCCCAAAGCAACGTCAGTGCATTTAGACTAGACTCGATGAGGAAGCGATGACTTTTTATTCTTGAAAATCTATCCTGCTTTCGTTATCTCTCTTCTATTAGCAATGGAAATTTACACCGAGATAGTCACTCCTCACATCTCAGCCCATGCAAATGATTGCAATGGGGTGTACATGTACACACATGAAACAGGATTGTTGCCTTATTCTGGGGATTGAAAAGTTTGTTTAACTTCAAGTGATTGATCAATGTCTGAAGGGTTCTAAATCACATTGTGAAAGAAGCATTGAAATGTAAATGGTACATACTTTGGTGAATTCATCCCATTGATTGTCGTTATCATTTTTTCACGCAGTTCCTCTTCAAATCGTCTCTTTTGTGATTTGTTTCTAGACAGTGAAAACTGCAGTTAAGATGCTGTACACACTACACGTGATATCTAATTAACATTCAAAGCTTTTCATCCTGTCTGTGAGATAGATTGTTATTCATCATTTTTATATCATAGAAGAATTGTATGCACAAAGCTCTATCAAATGTAATTTGGCAGCCTCCTCTGAAGACTGGAATGAATGAGAACTAAAAGGGGATCAGTGTGGGTGTTAGTTAATACAGTATACATCAACATCTCAGAATGTATAGAGTGTGACAACATGATATTAAAACATATCTATATTTTATAACAGTGAAAATAATTAAATTCAGAATTGTTGGACTGAAAATTTGTATCCCACCAATCTGATGTGCACTATGCTGCACTAAGCTCTTCAGCTCCCAGGCACTGCCACTGTGCCCTTAGCCCTGGTGTCAGCAACAAGTTTCAGGATGCAACAAAACATAGAATTAAGGTCTAAAACTTCACCTTAATTTTTACTCTATATTCAGGGGAGAGCTAACCCTCATTATGCAGTAGTCGAACTCTGTGCCTGTACATTTTAGAAGATAGGTTAGGGTAAACCGCACTGGTAGGTCTGGAGTCCGATCTGAACCACGTTCAGCAGGAACGGCTATTTTCGTTTCCTAGAGGATGGTTTTAAAACAATCTAGGAGCTTCACAGTCACCATTATTCCAGTTTATATAAGTGAAGTTAAATTTCCCAGCTTCCATGGTGGAATTTGACTTCTGCCTCTGAGTCTTTGGTCTGCCATTCAGCAACCCAATCTTGCAGTTACCATATCCCCAGGGTCCAACAGAAAGATAAATGGCAAAAAAAAAGGATTTTTTTTGTTAACTACTTTCTTTAAAGAACCAAATTATGCAAGATAGTCTGAGAATTATCAAATTCTAACTAAATATACTATAGCATCAATCTGCAAATGTTGTTCTCATGCAGCTGACGGAAACCCACCGATCCAATGTCCTGTGGTGCCCAAGAGGATGCGCTGGGATTTCCTAGAAAGATGGGAGGAAAGAAAGGACTGAGAATGTGTTGATTTGTTTCATCAATAGTACAAGTCTTCCACAGCATCCATGTTTTCTTTTTTTACCTTCCCAACCTTTCCGCTCGGTGCTGAGATTTCAGAGGTAACATTGTCCCGTTGCTGAAAGTGGGCAAACGGTTTTGCTGCACCCCACGACTCCAGGTATCGCGTCATGCGGACAGACGCTCTCATTTTTAGTCCATCGCTAACGTGTCTTGGCTTCGGCAGGTGTCGACTCTTTGGGCTTTGCTGGTTTGTCTGTTGATGATATAACATTGGCACGGAATCTATAGTGTAATCATTAAGGCGTAAGAATAATGACAGTAAAACATATCAGTGAAGTTGGACTTTGTGGATCTACAAAATGAATAGACAGCTTATGATCATTTCCACAGTCATTTCACAGGTCTGGTGTGAAATTGACTGCCAGTTTGTTTTGAGTATGTTTCACTCTATTAAAGAAGGTCAATTTTGTCCCTTTGCATGAGATTTACTTTTGAATATACTGGAAGTGTAAGTACAATATTGATGCAGAAAGATCAGGTAATGAGGCTTCAAAGTTCAAAGTAAAATTTATTATCAGAGTACATACATGTCTAAAGTAAGTACATGTTCAGCACAGCATTATGGGCCGAAGGGCCTGTATTGTGCTGTAGTTTTTCTACATTTCTACGTCACCACGTACAACCCCGAGATTCATTTTCCTGCGGGCATACTCAGCAAATCTATGGAATGGTAACCATAAACAGGCTCAATGGAAGAGCAAGCAGAGCACAGAATTTAACCAACTGTGCAAATGCCAATAGCAATAAATAACAAGAGCATGAAATAACAAACTAAAGAGTTCTTCAAGTGAGATCATTGGCTATGGGAACATCTCAATGGATGAGTGTAGTTATCTTCTTTTGTTCAAGACCCTAATGGTTGAGGGATAGAAACTGTCCTTGAACCTGGTGGTGCGAGTCCTGAGGCACCTGTACCTTCGACCTGAAGGCAGCAGCGGGAAACAAGCATGGTCCGGGTGGTGAGGATCTTTGATAAGACCATAAGAGACAGGAGCAGAATTAGGCCATTCAGCCCATCAGGTCTGCTCTACCATCCCATCATGGCTGATCCCAGATCCCACTCAACCCCATACACCTGCCTTCTCACCATATCCTCCAATGCCCTGACCAATCAGGAAATGATCAACTTCCACCTTAAATATACACATGGATTTGCCCACCACCGCAGTCTGTGGCAGAGCATTCCACAGATTTACTACTCTCTGGCTGAAAAAAAATTCTCCTTTCCTCTGTTCTTGAGAGTCACCCCTCAATTTTGAGGCTGTGCCCTGAAGTTCTCTATACTCCCACCACAGGAAACATCCTGTCCACGTTCACCCTATCTAGTCCGTTCAACATTTGGTAGTTTTCAATGAGATCCCCACGCATTCCAGTGAGTACAGGCCCAAAGCTGCCAATCGCTCCTCATGTGTTAACTGCTTCATTCCTGGAATCATTCTCGTGAACCTCCTCTGGACTCTCTCCAATGACAACACATCCTTTCTGAAATATGAGGGCCAAAATTCTTAACAATATGTCAAGTGTGGCCTGACTAGTGTCTTATAAATGCTCAGCATTATCTATTTGCTTTTATATTCTATTCCCCTTGAAATAAATGCCAACATTGTATTTGCCCACTTTACCACAAAATAACCTGTAAATTAATCTTCTGGGAGTCTTGCATGAGGACTCCTAAGTCCCTCTGCACCTCTGATGTTTGAATCTTATCCCCATTTAGATAATAGTCCACACTTTTGTTCCTTTTACCAAAATTCATTATCATACATTTCTCCACACTATATTCCATCTGCCATGTTTTTGCCCATTCTTCCAAATAAGTCCTGCTGCAATTGAATTGCTTCCTCAGCACTACCTACCCCTCCACTTACCTTTGCATCATCCACAGACTTTGCACAAGGCCATTAATTCCATTATCTAAATCACTGACAGACAATGTGAAAAGCAGCGGTCCCAACCCTGAGAAACACCACTAGTCACCGGCAGCCAAACAGAAAAGGCCCCTTTTATTTCCACTCACTGCCTCCTGCCTGTCAGCCATTCTGCTATCCATGCCAGTATCTTTCTTGAAACACCATAGGATTTTATTTCGGTAATGGATGCTGCTTTTCTACGGCAACATTTCATGCAGATGTGCTCAATGGTGTTATCCATGATGTACTGGGCCAAATCCACTACCTTTCATAGGATTTTCCACTCAAAGGCACTGATGTTCCCACACGAGGCCATGATGCAGCCAATCAATACACTTTCCACCACACACCTATAGTGGATGTGCTTGTCAAGGTTTTTGATGTCATGTCGAATCTCCACAGTCTCCTAAGTAGAGGTGTTGTCAAGCTTTCTTTGCAATTACAGTTATATGATGAGTCCAGGACAGGTCCTCAGAGATAGTGACACCCAGAAATTTAATGTTAGTAACTCACTCCACCTCCAATCCTCCAATGAGGACTGGCTCACGGGTCTCTGCTTTCCCTCTTCTGAAGTCTACTATCAGTTTCTCGGTCTTGCTGACATTGAGTGAAAGGTTGTTGTTATGACATCACAGCCAAATTTTCAGTCTCCCTCCTGTATGCTGATTTATCATCCCCTTTGATATAACCCACAACAGCGGTGTCATCAGCAAACTTGAATATGCTATTAGAGCTGTACTCAGCCACACAATCATAGGTGCAAAGCGAGTAGAGCGGGGGGCTAAGCACACATTCCTGTGGTGTTCCTAAGCTGGAGATTGTGGAGAAGTTTCTGCCAATCCAAACTGACTGGGGTCTGCAAGTGAAGAGATCCAGGATCCAACTGCACAAGAGGGTATTCAGGCCCAGGTCTTGGGAGTTTACCGATAAGTTTTGAGAGGACGATGGTGTTAAATGTGGAGCTGTAATTGATAAACAACATCCTGGTGTATGCATCTTTGCTGTCCAGATGTCCCAGGGTCGTCTGAAGGGCCAATGCAATGGAGCGGATCCTAATCGCCACTCAGACAGGAGCTGACATGTTTCAACACAAGCCTCTCAGAACACTTCATCTCTGCGCCTGGGGTCTGCAAGTGGGGAAATCCAGAATCTGGGCAATAGTCATTGAGGCAAACTACCACACTCTTCTTGGACACCAGTATAACTGAAGCAGGAGGGTACCACACACTGCCAAAGTTGAAGATATCCGTGAACACACGAGCCAATTGGTCAGCACAGGTCTTCGGTACTCAGCCAGGTACTCCATCTGGATTGGATGCTTTGTTTTTTTTTAAACTTTGTACCAGAGAAAAGGACAGATACAGGAAATGACTTGGTCCCATTGAAGCTGCACCTATTCTACTGAAGGACATTGAATCTATTCCCACAACCCTACAAATGCCCTGAAAATTCTTCAGAGGTGGGCTTCTTACTTCAATCACCTGACTAATCATGTTTTGCAACTCTTCGATGAAAGGGAGCTACTTACACCCCTGCATACCCTTTCCCTGTTCCTTCTCCCACACATTGGATATCTCCGTGAAGCTCCATCATCATGTACGGAACTTCTGATGCTTGTTCGAATTATTGACCTCAGCAGCCTTTTTTAATTTTTGCCTCCTATAGCTGAGGCTAGAGAAGGTCATCACCCCAGTGGATTCCGTTCTACCAAACTATCAATCACTGAACAAGTTATTTCTCAGTGTTTTGGTACTATACCACCAAGTAGATTTACAAACGTTTGTAGTTCCATCCAAACAGCATCTAATTCATATCAAAGAAAGGTCTTCGACTTGAAACATTAACTCCCATTTCTCTTTCCACAAACACCACGTGATCAGCCAAGTCTCTCTTACACTTTCCTTGTCTGAACCACCAAAAGAATTCCGCACAGTGAAAAATGCGAACAGTCAGTTACAGCATTCTTCATCCAGGGAGTTGGCAAGTATTTTAATCCCCAGACCAGTGAATTCAAACTAGCCACATATTAAAATCAATTCCAGGAATATTTAACCGAGAAAGTCCCAGTGAAATCCATTAGTCACCAGACCAGAATAATATACAAATCTAACCTAACAGTGGGAGACAAACAGAAACTGTAAAAAAAAATTAACAAATCAGTCCTTGACTTGATAAATACAGCACAATTAGCACTCCGCAACTCTAGCATAAGCAATAATGTTAGTTATGCTGTCAATATTCTTTTACAGCATATTTATAATTATGATTGATTCCACAGCCAAGATATGTAAACCAATTAAAATGTCTTAAAGTTTAAAATGAATGACACTGTTTCAGGCTCTCCTAGGTCAACCACTTAGCATTTGATTATATCATCTGTGCCAGCCTTCCACCTATGCTGCAACTGAACCTCAGCTATAAATCAGAACATTGCATCCACTTTGAAAAGGTTCATTACAAACAAAACGTAGAAGTCAGCAGAACATTGTGCATAATGCACGTTTCTATTCTTAACAGTACAACGATCTTTAATAAAGTTTGTGCATTTGGGACTTAATGATGGTGTTCCAGAATTTCCCCAGGTCACATTTGACAAATTGAGTGAGCTGTAAACTAAATCTCCATTTAGACTAAAAAGCTGCTTATCTCACCAACTCCAAATTCTCATTTAGCCAGCAAATTTTCATGATTGCATGTATCACTCATCAGCCTGTGTCATTTCTAGGCATAACTGTCAAATTAGGACCACTTTTTCACAGGATTCTTACAGCTCTCATATAAAAGATAATTACTAATTCAGGTTGGATACAACCTATTGATGAGAGGTGAAAGATATATGCTCAATCTACACAGTCATTGTTAGGCTGAATAAATTTTTCCTTCGTAGATTATAGAAGGAGCAACTCCAAAAATGGCGTTTACATTCTCCACTTCCAGCTGTACTCTCATAGCAAATATTAACCAAAATGGCACAACTCCACAATCGTGAATTATCAGAAGGCCCATTCATCTCACCAACAAACAGGAATTTAAACCTGCTCCTATGAATCAAATGGTAATGTTGTGACAGAGCATATTTTACCTAAAGTGCTGCAACTACAGACTGTTTAGCTATGGGTCTGTACCAGCTCATTCCTCACTCTGAAAATGTCCAAACCTATTAAAATCAAATTCAGAGGAAATTCACTTTGAGTTACATTGGCTTATCCTCTAATAACTATTTACATAACTTCACTCCAATCCCACACATTTCCTGAGAGATCCTTGATTTAACATAGAACTAATAAATCAAATTCCACAAATGTTTATTCAAGCATGCACATTATAAATGCTCTTACCCAAGAAATTCAAACAGGTTTATTTCTGCAGATACATCACCACCATTACTCCATTACAATACATATGGACGTTAAGGATATAAACCGCAACGGTCCTGGTACAGGTCGATGGGAGTAGGCATTTTAAACAGGCTGGCATGGACTAGATGGGCTGAAGGAGCATTTCTGTGCTGTACTTTTCTATGACTCTATTACTCATAAATTAACTGTGTTAATTAACAGCGTGTTAACTAAATTGTAACACGCTGTAAGGTTTCACTGCTAAGGCCTATGTAATGGCTTCTAAATAATGCTCCACTTCAGGTAATGGTTTCTCTGTAGCAGCAATGTTTGGGTTATGACTAGAGATAACGGGACTTTAGAATTCAGTGGCTATCCAATGGGAGAAATGTTGATCTTTCTTGAGTGTCTGGGAGCCAGGTTATTCATGGACTTTTATCAAGGAGAGATGAAGAGGGAAGACGTGTATGGAGAGAGCTGGTAGACCACCGGACGGAGTGAACTGGGATCTGAGGGTCCGAAGGTCGGCAACGATCGGAGGAGACCGATGGTGGAAGAATGACTACTGAGTGAGGTTCAACATAATTTTGACTTTGACTTGGGCCCTTTTTTTGTTTAGTTTATTTTCATTACTAACCCTATATTCAGATTAAGATTCATAAGGTCTATCATTTAATTGCATCAGGTGTACTGTCTGATATTTTGCTGTGAAGAGTGAGGGTTCTGAGTTGGCATCAGCCCTTACCTCCCTGGCGAATAAGTGGCCCAGTGCACAGGCAGCGGGTCCCTGCCGAAAGCTAACAATTTTCTCTGGAATAAGACCCACCCCTGAGGGGGAAGAGGAGTATGAGGTGTAGGTGGAGCAGACCTCTCAGATGAGTGGCAGTTCTCTGATGATGTAAAGCGACAGAGATTAGTTGAAAGTTTGAGGGCATTGGTGGCTGATGTAGTAAGAGGCATGACAGTCAACCAGGCCTTTGCTTCCCTTGCTGAGTATCTAGATGCGCTAGAGCGCGCTGATGGTATGACAGGGAGCACACTGGAGCTTATGGGCCGGGGGGGGGGGGTGGTTTCAAAACATGCGTCAGGAGAAGGGGGAGAAGCTTACCGTGTACATTTTTTGGCTAGAGCGACAGCTAAATTGTTTGTGGCACCAGGGGGTCATTCAAGCAGCTGAGGTGAATAAGTTAAGGATGGACCAGATAGCCAAGGACGCCCTGCCCCAAGACATGACTGCTTGAGGTCTCCGACAGTCCCGTAAAGCGTGCCCCCCTTCCTTCATTTGTTCAGCGGATTAGAGAGGCGCAAGAGGAGGAGAATGTGTTGAGGTCGGAAGAGGGCTCTGTCAGCAGGGTACAGTCCTTGGTAGTAGCCCCTGGTGGTGAAGTGACCGGGCCCAACCCAACCCAGGAACTGGTAAAGGAGGTGGTGGCAGAGCTGAGAACTGAGATGTCCCGGGTGTTAAGAGCGGTGTGGACCCTCCGTATGATAGGACTGGTAGAGAGGGCCCCCCCCAAGGGGATGGATCACGCAGAGGGCTGCAGGTGGCTGGGGTTCTGCGAGAAGAGGGGCGGCCGGTAGCGTGTGCTATCACTGCGGGGAAGAGGGACACTTCTGGCAGGGATTTGAGTGGCAGGAAGCCGCCGAGTATCTAAGAAGGGAGAGGTGTCGGGAAACTTAGAGGAGACCCAGTGAGGGAATGGCCTGGTGTCTCTGGGGGAACACATTCCCAGCAATGTACCACGGAACTCCCAAAAGCAAAAGACCCTATTCCTGCAGAGTGTGTCTCTACAGATAGAGGGAATATACGCTAAAGCCATACTCGACACCGGTCGCAGTTCACGTTACTGTACCGTTCATTTTACAACCATTATCTGAAGCATTTACCCTTGACACCATTCAGTGCACTATCAGTGCTGGTGATTATCCATGCACAAGATCACAAGACAAAGGAGCAGAAGTAGGCCATTCAGCCCATCGAGGCTGCTCCATCACTCCACCATGAGCTAAACTATTCTCCCATCTAATTCCAATTTCTGGCTTTTTCCCCATATCCCTTGATATCCTGATTAATTAGATACCTATCAATCTCCTCCATAAACACCCTCGATGATCGGGCCTCCACAGCTTCATGTGGCAATGAATTCCATAAATCCACGACCCTCTGGCTAAAAAAATTTCTCCTCATCTCTGTTTTAATTGGGTACCCTCTAATTCTAAGACTGTGGCCTCTTGTCCTGGACTCACCCACCAAGGGAAACAGCCTTTCCACATCTACTCTGTCCAACCCTTTCAACATTCAAAATGTTTCTATGAGATTCCCTCTCATTCTTCTATACTCTAATGAATACAGTGCAAGAGCCAACAAACACTCCTCATATGTTAGCCCCTGCATTCCAGGAATCATCCTCGTAAATCTTATCTGAACTCTCTCCAACATCAGTACATCCCTTCTAAGATAGGGGGCCCAAATCTGCACACAGTATTCCAAATGAGGTCTCACCAGTGCCCCACAGAGCCTCATCAACACCTCCTTACTCTTATACACTATTCCTCTTGAAATGAATGCCAACATAACATTCGCTTTCCTTACTGCCGATCCAACCTGGTGGTTAACATTTAGGGTATCCTGCACGAGGACACCCAAGTCCCTTTGCACTTCCGATTTTTGAATTTTTTCCCAATTTTATAATAATCTGCCCGATTATTTCTTCTTTCAAAATGTACAACCGTACATTTATCAACATTGTATCTCATCTACCATTTCTTTGCTCACTCTCCTAAACTGACCAAGTCTCTCTGTAATCTTTCCGTTTCTTCAACACTTCCTGCTCCTCCACCTATCTTAGTGTCATCCACAAACTTAGCCACAAAACCATTTAACCCATAATCTAAATCATCAATATACAGTGTAAAAAGAAGCGACCCCAACACCGACCGCGGCAGAACACCACTAGTAACCGGCAACCAACCAGAATAGGATCCCTTTATTCCCACCCTTTGCTTTCTGCCTATCAGCCAATGTTCCACCCATTCCAATATCTTTCCTGTAATTCCATGGGCTCTCATTTTATTAAGCAGCCTCTTCTGTGGCACCTTATCAAAGGCCTTTTGAAAATCCAAATACACAACATCCACAGCCTCTCCCTTGTCAAATTTACTTGAGTTTACCTCAAAAAATTCCAATAGGTTAGTGAGGCAGGATCTTCCCTTCATGAAACCATGCTGGCTTGGGCCTATCTTGTCATGCACCTCGAGGTATTTCATAACCTCGTCCTTGAGGTCCAACTCCAATAACTTTCCAACTACCGATGTCAGACTAATAGGTCTGTAATTTTCTTTTAGCTGCCTCCCTCCCTTCTTAAACAGTGGAACTACATTTGCAACCTTCCAGTCCTCCAGAATCATGCCAGAGTCTATTGATTCCTGGAAGATCATTTCCAATGCCTCCACAATCACCAAAGCCACCTCCTTCAGAACCCATGGATGCACCTCATCCGGTCCGGGAGATTTATCTATCCTTAGTCCATTTAGCTTCCCATGCACTTTCTCTCTAGCAATCTTGACTGTACCTATTTCTATTCCCTGAGACCTCTGGCTATCGGGTATGTTGCTAATGTCTTCCACTGTGAAGACTGATGCAAAATACTCATATAGTTCCTCTGCCATCTCTTTGTTACCCATTATAATTTCTCCAGCATCATTTTCAACCGGCCCAATATCTACCTGTGTCACTCTTTTACTCTTCATATATTTTTAAAAACTCTTAGCATCCTTTTTTATGTTAATTGCCAACTTCCTTTCATAATTAATCTTTTCTTTCCTAATGACTTTCTTAGTTTCCTTCTGTAAGTTTTTAAAAGTGGTCCAGTCCTCAGTTTTCCCACTAATTTTTACTTCCTTGTACGCCATCTCTTTTGCTTTTATTTTAGCCTTAACCTCTCTCGTTAGCCACATTTGTGCCATTTTTCCATTCATGATTTTCTTATTTCTTGGAATATATTTTTCCTGCACTTTCCTTATTTCTTGTAGGAATTTCATCCAATTCTGCTCTACTGTCCCTCCATCTAGCTTACTTTTCCAATCAGCTTGGGCCAGTTCTTCTGTCATACCAGTGTAATTCCTTTTGTTCCACTGAAATATCAATACACCTGATACCAGCTTCTCCTTTTCAAATTTGAAACTGAACTCAATCATATTATGATAACCATGATATGACGGTTATTTGTCAGTGAAACTGGAGTTCTCGGACGTGGGAGTGTCTGAGGTTCTTGATACATTGGTGCTGGTTTGTCCGGACCCTGTTGAGGCGGGCGGCATTTCAATTCTGGTGGGGACCAACACCCCTCTTGTGAGGAGGCTCATGGGGGCCTGCAAGGAGAAGGTGGGTGGGAGCTTTTTGGGAACATTGTCTGTGCACCCGGTATTTCGAGCTGCTTTTGAGGAACTGCATGGCAGCATTGGGCCGGATACCGAATTTAAACGAGGGATTGTGTGGTTCACCCAGTCAAAGCCAATGGTGGTATGGCCCGGGGAAGTAATGAGAGTGATGGGGACCCCCAAATTTCCTGGAATGCCTGAGGGCCAAGCCCCCGTAGTGGATGCTCTGGAAGACCACGAGGGGGAATCGGGATTTCTGGCTGGGGTACTGGTGAGGCCCGAATTGCAGAAGCCCTCGGTTATACAGGCAAGCAGATTGGCAATGATTGTTAGGAACACCATGAAGAGGGAGGTCACCTTCAAATGAGGGATGCCCCTGGTGCATTTGTTCCCAGTGACGTAATGTCTAGTGTCCCTGTGAGGCACGCCGGGGAAAAACTATTGGAAAAGGGGGGAAAGTTGACCGCTGATTCATTCAACTTCGGGGACTCCCCTGTGCCGCCAGGTTGGACGAGGAGGTGGTAGAGAAGATGTTGAAGCTGGAAGGTGTCTTTTCCATTGATGAGTTTATTGTGGGTTGTTCCAAGAGCACTCATCACACTATCCAGGTGACCGAGGACACCCCATTTAGAGACAGGTTGTGGCGACTGGCCCCTGCAGATGTGGAAGACGTGAGGTAGCATTTGTGTAAGTTGAAGGAAGCTGGGATCATCACTGAGTCCCGAAGCCCCAAAGTGTCTCCAATAGTAGTGGCCCGGAAGAAGAACGGGAAGCTACGCATGTGTGTGGACAATACGACTCTGAACAGGCACACCGTCCCTGACCAGCATATGGTCCCGAGGATCGAAGACGCCCTGGCCTGTCTGAGTGGTGTGCAGTGGTTTAGTGCACTGGATTTGAGGAGTGGATATTACCAGATCCTGATGAGTGAGGGCGACAAAGAGAAATCGGCATTTATATGTCCACTGGGATTCTTCCAGTTCGAAAGGATGACCCAGGACATATCAGGAGCCCCTGCCACCTTCCAGAGGGTCATGCAGAAGACAGTGAGGGATATGAACTTGCTTGAGGTGTTGGTGTATTTGGATCCACCTTGGAACAACATGAAGCGAGGCTATTGAAGGTGCTCGGCCACCTGAAAGCTGAAGAGTTAAAACTTTCCCTGGACAAGTGCCAGTTTTGCAAAGTGCCTGTTAGCTATGTCGAACACATAATCTCACGGAATGGAGTAGCTACAGACCCGGCTAAGATAGAGGCGGTGACCACTTGGCCAAGGCCCCAGACTGTGAGCGCTCTGCACTTGTTCCTTGGGTTTTGTGGTTATTATTGGAGATTCGTGAAGGGCTACACCAAAGTGAGCCACCCCCTTGAATCAGCTTCTGTGTGGTTACCCTCCCTTGGGGAGGAAAGGGAGAGAGAAAAAAGGACAGGAGATTGGAGAATATCTAAACCCATCGGAGCCCTTTGGACCGAAGTGGGATGTAAAATGTGAGGAGGTTTTTCAGTCGCTGACCCAGGCACTGGTGCTGGCTTTTGTGGAGCCCCGATTGCCGTATGTATGGCACACAGATGCCAGCCAAGAGGGTTTAGGGGGTGTCCTGTATCAGGATCAGGGCTCTGGGTTGAGGCCGTTTGCGTTTGCCCTCCGAGAAAAACTATCCCATGCACAAGTTGGAATTCCTGGGGTTGAAATGGGCGGTGGTGGATAAGCTGAGTGACTACCTCTACAGGGCCAAGTTTGAGGTGAGGACGGACAACAACCCCCTAACTTATATCCTGACCTCAGCGAAACTGGATGCCATAGGTGGTTGGCAGCACTGTCTCCCTATGATTTCAGCCTGAAGTACCGGCCAGGGAGCTGGAACACTGATGCTGATGCTTTGTCCCAACGAGTGCATGAGGGACTGGATAGGGATGAGGAGTGGGAGAGCGTTCCTGCCCCTGGGGTGAAGGCCATGTGTCAGTTTGCCATCAATGTGAAGGCAGAGGAAAAGGAGAGTCAGGATTGAGCAGTGGATCAATTGGGGGCTTCTGATGATGCCATACCCCATGTTTACTGTAACCTGACTGCCCCGAAGACAAATCAGCTGCCAGATTTGAGTTTTGGGGAAGTGGCAGCTGCTCAGCAAGATGATCCGGGCATTGGCACTATTTGGTTCACGGTTGAAAAGGAAGACAGGACTCAGGCGGAGAAGATGAAACACACTTCGGTTCCTCCATTACTGAGAGAATGGCCTCGGCTGGAGTTGCGGAACCAGATCTTATACTGGGTCACGTCAGCCCCGGACTGACCTCGGCAATGCCAGCTGGTTCTGCCTGAGAAGTATCGGAGGATTGTGTTGAAATCACTTCAAGATGATTCTGGACATTTGGGGGTTGAAAGGACATATGGATTGCTCAGAGACCGGTTTTACTGGCCCCGAACGAAGTCGGAAGTTGAAGAATACTGCAAGTCATGCATTCGCTGCATATGACAGAAGACACTCCCTACGCGAGCAGCTCCCTTGTCCCACTTGCAGAGTGCGGGGCCTCTGGACCTGGTATGTGTGGATTTCCTGTCAATAGAACCTGATGCCAGCAACACGACGAATGTCTTAATCATCACGGACCACTACACCAGATATGCTCAGGCTTTTCCTACCAAGGACCAGAGGGCAACTACAGAGGCAAAAGTGTCATGGGAGAAGTATTTCATTTATTATGGCCTCCCCATAGTGACCAGGGACGGGACTTCAAGAACAGACTGATTAATGAGTTACTGGGCACGCTTGGAGTCGCGAAGTCTAGGACCACATCCTATCACCCGCAGGGCGATCCCCAACCTGAGAGGTTTAATCGGACCTTGCTAGACATTCTCGGGACCCTGGAGATCAGCAAGAAGAGCAGGTGGAGTCAACATATTGGGCATCTGGTTCATTGTTACAACTGTACACGAAATGAAGCTACTGGGTACTCGCCATATTATCTGATGTTTGGGCACGAGGCGAGGTTGCCCCTTGACCTTTGTTTTGGGACAGATGAGGGTGACTTACCACCGAAGTATGTGTCTGACATGAGAAGAGAGCTGAAAAGGGCTTATGAATTGGCTGGGGTTGTGGCCGCCAAGCAGAATCAAGGAAATAAGAGGAGGTATGATCAGAAGGTGAGGTTCTCCCAACTCCTGCCGAGAGACTGAGTCCTTATAAGGAATTTGGGGCTACCTGGAAAGCACAAGTTGGCTGACTGCTGGGTGGCTACGCCCTATGTGGTGGAGAGTCAGATGCCAAACCTACCAGTTTTCTGGGTGAAACCAGAGGATGGGAATGGGCCTGTCAAGATTCTCCATCAGAACCACCTGTTGCCCCTGAAACAAGAGGTTCAGGTAGACCCAGAGCCCGACTTGGAGTCTACACCTAGTAAGAGGACTCTGTGAAAACGCGGGGTGACTGCAGGGCCCCTAGCGGGAGAGGCTGGGCCGGGCCCCACCCATGAGAGGGATACTGATTCGGAGGATGATGATCTGGATGTGTGGTACATGCTGCCATTCGCTAACTCCCCATTGATTAAGGAAGAGACTCCCGGCCCTTCTCCCACTGAGTCAGGTGAAGTTGGGAGGGGCTATCTGTGGGCAGCCTGGATTACAGCAGGACCCTGAAGGAGAGGAAGCGGGGCTTGGACACGGGACGGGGGCTCCAAGTTGCAGGGGGGCATGAGTGAAAGATCGAGGGAAGATTCGCCAGGTAGACCCGAAGTACCTCCAATAGCGTCTGAGCCTGAAGAGTTAGCTGAGGAGATACAGAGAATTAGGAGACCACCAGATAGGTTGGCCTATGTACTGCTGGGGAACAGGGCATGATCTCTACTGTTTTGGGGAGCTATGTCACTGCCTTTTACACCTGGATTGGGCTTTGTGTTTTGCAGGAAGGGTTGGCGAATTATCTCAACGTCATGAGAACGTGACTAAATTTGGTGGGGGGAGAATGTAACACGCTGAAAGGTTTCACTGCTAAGGCTAATGTAATGGCTTCTATGTACTGTTCCACTGTTCAGGTAATGGTTTCTCTGTAGCAGCAATGTTTGGGTTATGACTAGAGATAACGGGACTTTGGAATTCAGTGGCTAGCCAATGGGAGAAATGTTGTTCTTTCTCGTGTGTTTGGGAGCCGGGTTTTTCATGGACTTTTGTCGAGGAGAGATGAAGAG
Source organism: Hemitrygon akajei (assembly GCF_048418815.1). NCBI lineage: Eukaryota > Metazoa > Chordata > Chondrichthyes > Myliobatiformes > Dasyatidae > Hemitrygon > Hemitrygon akajei. Next base: position 46,215,680 of record NC_133140.1, read on the forward strand.
GGAGGATGCGTATGGAGAGAGCTGGTCGGCCACTGGACGGAGTGAACTGGGATCTGAGGGTCTGAAGGTCGGCGACGTTCGGAGGAGACCAATGGTGAAGAATGACTATGGAGTGAGCTCCAATGTAATCTTTACTTTGACTTGGGCCCTTTTTTTGTTTAGTTTATTTTCATTACTAACCCTGTATTCAGATTAAGATTCATAAATTCTGTGATTTAATTGCATCTGGTGTACTATCTGATATTTTGCGTTGTGGGTTTGTAACGGGGGGACGTTACACAGCATCCACACAAACGTGATTACCCCGTTTGGCGGGGCCGAAGGCCGATTCCCCTAGATGTACGCCAGCTGGGTGAGCCTGAGAGTTACAAATTCTTTTGCAGATTCTTTTCAATAAATATTCAACAGGAGAATCCACATTAAAACAAAATAATTACTTCAATGCCCTGAATGACATTCCTCTATCCAGTATCTGACCAAGTTTCCACAAGTGGACGCTGGAAAGCGATATCTGGAGAACCTCAAGCTTAGTGTCTAAGTATTACTATGTTTAAGTTATAGATATAAATTTCTGAGATGCAACTACATTTGCAAGTTGAAGTTCAGCACATAACTCAACCTATAAATACATCAATTTTATGACTCTAGTTATTTCTTTCCTTTTAAAAGCGGAGGGAGTGTGGTGTACCATCTACAGCCGTCAAGGAAATCTACCCTAAGGTTGGTGGATTGCTACTACCTTAAGAGATTATGTTACTTCGTTGATAAACCTTTAAAAAGCTGCAGATACTGGAAATAGGAATTAAAAACAGAAAATATTAGATGCATTCAGCAGATCAGGTAGCAGCTGTAAAAAGAAACAAGAGTCAACCTCAATTCCCTCTCACACCATCCCCCCCCCAGCCCCAACAAGTACTGTCTGACCTGCTGCCTTGTTCTAGCATTTTTGTTTTTATGTCACATGGTTACCACATTTACCACTGCCTGTTTCAGTTGCAAAGTGCCTCAATAAATAGCTACATTTACTTAACTCTCTGTGTCTAAGGGACAGGATGTGCAAACTAGCTCTGGGAACCAGTTTAAAACTCACATATCCATTATCTAACTAATCCTTGCCAGCTTTCCCCTCAGCAATCAGAGATGAGAATTCATTCAATCAATATGTCAATACTTGACATAAATTGCTATACATCACTATAGATCTCTCAACCTATCCAGTTTTGAGACTTAATTGCAATCAGATTGGGGTTGGATATTCTGGCAGGAAATTTAGATTTGTAAGCAAACTAAAGACCATAGTAATGATTCTTTAAACACGGATTATAGTGATCCAGACTGATTGAATGGACTCTCGTACTCTTACAGATCATTCCAATCCACAAGATTACATTCCAGACCACAAGTGAGCTCGATTATCTGATGTATAGGAGATGATCCCGTGTAGAAGAATGTGGTAAATATGCAGTCTAGCCCTAACATCTGCACTTTCCCTTCTTAATACATTTCCATTCTGATTCAACATATTTTAGTCTTGCTTACAACAAGTAAACTTATCAGAATCTAAGGTTTCTGACACAATGTGAAAAATTGAATTGGTATTAAGGCACAAATAGCACCTTTTGCAGCTCAGACGATTGAAGAAGTTTGATATCCCCCACCCACAAAATTCTAAGAACTTTCTATAGGGGCACGATTGAGAGCATCCTGACTGGCTGCATCAATGCCTGGTATGGAAACTGTACCTCCCTTAATCGCAGGACTCTGCAGAGAGTGGTGCAGACAGCCCAGCGCATCTGTAGATGTGAACTTTCCACTATTCAGGACATTTACAAAGACAGGTGTGTAAAAAGGGCCCGCAGGATCACTGGAGACCCGAATCACCCCAACCACAAACTGTTCCAGCTGCTACCATCCGGGAAACGGTACCGCAGCATAAAAGCCAGAACCAACAGGCTCCGGGGACAGCTTCTTCCACCAGGCCATCAGACTGATTAATTCATGCTGACTCTACTGTATCTCTATGTTATATTGACTATCCTGTTGTACATATTATTTATTACAAATTACTATAATTGTACATTTGAGCAGAGACGTAACGTAAAGATTTTACTCCTCGTGTATATGAAGGATGTAAGTAATAAAGTCAATTCAATTCAAATACTCACCCTTGGATCAATGACTAGGTAAGTTTTAAGCTTCAATTCATTGAGGTAGGCATTTCTTTGGTGTCCATTTCCTTCTTCAACTTCATAGGCCTTATGCAAAGAGCTCAGCGTTGCCGCAGTGATATGTACACGACTGATAATAGGACAAAATATCATCAGTAAGCTCATTTATCATTGAAACCACACAAAATGCTGGAGGAACTCAGCAGGCCAGGCAACATCTATGGAAAAGAGTACAGTCAGCGTTTCAGGCCAAAACCCTTCGGCAGGACTAGAGAAAAAAAGCTGAATAGGTTTGAAAGGTGGGGGGGGGAGGGGAGAGATCAACGGCAGGCGATAGATGAAACTTGGAGGGGGAGAGATGAAGCAAAGAGCTAGGAAGTTAATTGGTGAAAGAGACAGAAGGCCATGGAAGAAAGAAAAAAGAAAAAAAGGCCTCATTCTGGTGCTCTCCCCTCCCCCCTTTTTTTCTTCCATGGCCTTCTGTCTCTTTCACCAACTTCCTAGCGCTTTGCTTCATCCCTCCCCCTCCAATTTTCACCTATTGCCTGGCATTTATTTCTCCTCTCCCCCTCACCTTTCAAATCTACTCCTCAGCTTTTTTTCCCTCCAGTCCTGCCGAAGGGATTCGGCCTGAAACATCAACTGTACTTTTTCCCATAGATGCTGCCTGGCCTGCTGAGTTCCTTCAGCATTTTGTGTGTGTTGCTCGGATTTCCAGCATCTGCAGATTTGATTGTTTGACATTTATCATTGATACGGTTTTCCAGCAATAGAAAAGGATGTATTTTGGGTCAGACAAGGTTTAAACTAAGAAGCTGTAGCTATTGAACACCAAACTATTTTTGGTGTTGTGACAGGATTTATCCAAAAGAGTGAATTAACCAATTCGCTACTTAAATTAACCTGTGAATTATCAGCTCCAATCATGTTCTCTGAGCTCCGCAATGCAAAAAAGGGAGAGAAATAAACAATGAAAGACAAAAATAATTGGAAATATAATGGTATAGAGAAGTTTAACTATAATACAGCTGCTTATACCTACGGCTTGCAGAACAGATTGATAAGATTATTCAGAAGGTCGACAAGATACATTCATTCATTGTCCCAAGGCATATTAGCAACAGGGTCAAGCTCAAAGTAACAGAAGCATCAGATAAGTCTCACCTAGCATCCCACACAAAATTTTGATTATCATCTAATTGAAATGATATGATTGGAATTGATGATACTGAAGAAAATTATGGGATCTTTGAAAGAACTGAAAATGTATTAAGAAAGATCAACATTTTTCTTGGAAACATCAGAGGCAAGGGAAAATTTATTCAAGGAGTATAAAGTTATGAACGGCTAAGGATAAATGAATAGCAAGTTCTTACTTCTCTTGAAGTGATTAATTATGAGGTAGCTGGTAAAAGGGAAGTTGACAGCGTGATTTTCCCCTGATTAGAAAAGGATGTATGAAACTCACTCTACAAGGTGGTAGAAACCTACATCACATTGAAGAAGTATCTACTGAACACTTACAAAACCACAGACCTTGAAATGGGATTAACATAAATTGTTCTTTTTCAGTTCTTAAGGCTAAATGGCCTCCTTCTGTAGGATGCAATCTTGCTTATTTGCCAGTTTGAACAGATAAATTGATTGTTAAGAGTATAAAGCAATGTTTTTCATATTAAGGACCGGCTGCTACCATAGAATTTCATTTTTCCTATTGGCACAGGAAGAGAATATTTCAGCCCCCTAATTCCATAGCAACAATCCATCCAATCACAATCCAAGCAACAACGCCATATTTTTTCATTCATGCAAATCTCTTTCTTCAACCTTCTTAATATTTTCCTAATTGGTAGCACTCTGTTTGACTCTGAGTGAGCAACGAACTTCATATTAAGATTACTTGTAGTTAAATAAGACTATCTTGTGGAAAAGTTGTCTCATATCAGAGACAATTACGGCAAAAAACAGCAACACACACAAAGTGCTGGAGGAACTCAGCAGGCCAGGCAGCATCTATGGAAAAGAACAAACAGTTAACGTTTCAGGTTGAGACCCTTCATTAGGACTGAGTCTTGATGAAAAGTCTTGGCCTGAAACATTGGATCTTTACTCCTTTTCCATAGATGCTGCCTGGTCTGTAGAGTTTTTCCACCATTTTGTGTGTGTGTTGCTTGGATTTCCAGCAGATTTTCTCTTGTTTGTGATTTGACGGCAAAAGAAAATGCTTACCCAGGCACTCCCCCAGATTCCATGTGATTGGCTAAGGTTACGTCATGTGACCATACATCGTACTGCCACTTCCTCAGCCCAATTACACCACACAGTACATTGCCAGAATGTACTCCAACTCGCATACTGATGTCTACACCTGTTGCATCCCGCACTTGCCTGCAAAGGACAAGAGGAGATAATTCACTCACCGTTAATACATGAGATCAGGCAACACAAGTAATAGAAGCAGAAGCAGATCAGTCAGCCCCTGTGCATGTTCCACTATTCATTTAGGTGTCAACTGGCATCATACTTCCTTCACTAACCACACTTCACTCAATTTTATCAAAATCTAAGAATCCACTAAATTTATTTATGGAAATCCCAGTCTCTGAAGTTAAATTATTTTAAATGAACTGTCCATTACCAGAAGTGCAAATCAGCTCCACAGAAAACAACTAGCAAACTGCATCATAAAGCTTTATATGCAAAGTGCTTTCAGATTTAAACACTACTATATCTCAGTGATGCAACTTTTTTTAGGCTGCCAATTCATACATCATATTTTCTCTGTTTAAAAAAAAAGCATTTCTTTAATTGCCTTAAGTTTATATCCTCTTAGTATTAACAATTTTGCTTCCTGTTCATTCTGTCTATAGCTCCCAAAATTCTATACATCCTGATTTAATCTTCCCTCAGCCTCTTTTTCCAAAGGAAATAATCTCTCCCTACAACATGGTGGGAATTGAGCATGCTCAGTTCAAACAGTGGAAGAGCGAGACAATTAAAAATGAACAAGTGCAGAAATATTGCTGATGTCAATAGGACAAAAATAGCTAAAAATTAGCCATTACACTATCTTCTCTAATGGATAAAACAATGGTTTCTGCATTCTCATTTTCTGATGTGCTCGAGAGCTAACAATAGATTTTCCTTCAAAAGACAGGAGATGACATTGCCAGAAGAAGACATTTAGACATTGACAAATTTTACATTTTAAGACATTCAGATAACATTAACCTTAATGGAGCTACTGAGGAATAATCAAATACTTAAACAAATAAAGTATATGCCAATAATTGGGTTAAGTTAATATTTGATGGAAACTGGATACAATCAATTCACAGTTCAGTTGATATGATCAGTTGTAAGTTCCAGTGACTTTCTGTTAAGTTTTTTTGATTCACTGTGTCTACATATATCACTTGGTGTAAATTTTATCAGATTTATAAACTATATTTTCATTTTAGCTTGAATTTTTTAAGATTCAATCCAATGTACATAAGATTCTGCAATTAAATGAGAACCTACAAAGTCAAAACAAAAGATAAATCACATTGATTGAAATGCTTCTCAGACAACCACCATTACATACTCAATAGCTTCGCACATGTCAAGTCCCATTTTAACGCAATTCTTGGCATGCTTTGGTAAAGATACGGGAAGTCCTGAGACGCAGTAATAGCAATCACCCAGTATTTTAATCCTCATACATTCGTTCTCCTGCAAAAAACAAGCACGGTAAGCAATATTTGTGTACATTTATTACATAGTAGTAAATAATGCAATAAACCATCCACACTAAGGAATACATTCAGCTTGTTTTAACTTCTGAAATTGTTAACAATGATAATCTTTTAAAACTATTTAATTTTATATTCTACAAAATAATATATTAGATATATATATTTAAAGTAACAGTGAAAATATCCAGATATTGAACTATAAATTTAAAGAGTACCTAATAATTATGGTTCCCCACCAGGAATCTTTTGGATCTTTTACCTCAAATCCCATGAACACATCTCTGTTTCAGACATTTCATCATTTCCTGGCATAATCACTGCATGGAGCATTTTACTAAAACATAATATTCCATCTCTATAGAAAGAAATCCAGGGAGATTTACTGGCTAGGTCACAAACCCTTTCTGACAAAGATGAAAAAAATTAAAGAGAATGGGTGGAAAAGGGCAGAAAGAGAGACATAGGAAATAAAAATAAAATTATACATGTCTTTGTGATATTACATTATTGAAAAGAAACCCCCAGATTCATTGAAATTAAGTTATTCCTTAGGAAAAGGCAATTAATCACTGGGTCCCATCACAAGCTTTTGAGAAAAGGATGCAGCCAGCTTCAGACGATTCTCTTTGTTCACTTGAACAAAGTAGAATTGAGGCAGACATTTCCAGCCTCCCAGGCAACCTCAACCCACCACTTCACCTACTGGCAAAACAGGTCAATGGCGGACACCACATCTCTGGAGCATCTGGATATGAAGACTAGAGGATGATAGCTCTGCCCTCAGCACATTAATTCTAAGCAAACATCTCCAAGTTCCTAGACCTGATACTCAATGGGGTCCTTGACCACAGTCAATAAGGCTACATAGCCACACTTTTGCCATGATCACCTTCAACAGCAGTCCCCCATGAGGCTGGGTACTCAGCCCCCTAATCTACTGTACAGGTTTGCAGATGCCTCTGCCACAGTGGGCGTCATCTGAAATAAAGATGAGTCACAGTACAGGAAAGAGATAGAGAGCTTAGTAACATGGTGCCATGACAATAATGTCAATGTCAATAAAAGTGCTGGTCATTGACTTCAGGAAGCAGGGTGGTACACACACTCCTGTCCACATTAATGACTCAATAAGAGCGACCATCACCAATAGCCTATCCTGTTCCAACTAACCAGACGCCACAACCAAGGAATTTCACCCACAGCTTTATTTTACCAGCAGGCTAAAGAAATTGAGCATGCCGCTGTTGGCCATCACCATAGAGACTCATTCCACCAAGATGCAACACTGAGCGCCATAGGAAGTCATTCCTGCCTGTGGCCATCAAACTTTACAACTCCTCCCTCAGAGTGTCAGACACCCTGAGCCAATAGGCTGGTCCTGGATTTATTTCCACTTGGCAGTATTTACTTATTATTATTTAATTATTTATGGTTTTATATTGCTGAATTTCTACACTATTCTTGGTTGGTGCGACTGTAACAAAACCCAATTTCCCTCGGGATCAATAAAGTACGTCTGTCTGTCATAGACGCAGCATAGAAAGCATCTTGTCCAGATGCATTACAGCTTGGTATGCCAGCTGCTCTGCCCAAAACCACAAGAAATTACAGAGAAACAAAAAACACAAAATGCTGGCAGAACTCAGCAGGCCTCCTCCCATAGATGCTGTCTGGCCTGCTGAGTTCTGCCAGCATTTTGTGCTTTTTATTTATTTCCAGCATCTGCAGATTCACTCGAGTTGCCCTAGAAATTACAGAGAGTTAGGGACACAGTTCAGCACATCAGGAAAGCAAACCTTTCCTCCATGAACTCAGTGTTTACACTTCTCGCTGACTCAATAAAGCAGCCAACATAAGCAAATAACACTCTCTTCCCTGAATTCTCTCTTCTCTACCTCCCATCGGGCAGGACATAAAACTGTCTGAAAGCATGTACTACAGGGCACAAGGGCAGCTTCAATCTAGCTGTTATAAGACAATGGGAAGGACTTCTTCTATGGTAAAATGGACTATCTCACAATCTACCTTATCATGATCTTGCACCTTGTTGTCCGCCTACACTGCACTTTCTCCATAATTGCAACTCTATATTCTGCATTCTGCTATTGCTTTTCCCTCCTACTACCTTGAAGTACGACCTGGCATGATGAAATAATCTGCATGAATGGTATGTATTTCAAATTTCCACACAAAATCTTCCATGAATAGGTCAGAATTTTAAAACATTCTGATCAAGACCATGGTTCAGAATGATTAGTGGAATAACCTGGGCCACTATTTTTGGTTCAATTTTAAATACAACAAAAAAAATTTGGTTACGTGCAGAAATACCTGAGAAATACTTGTCTCCCAAAACTCACATATGAGGCATCCTGTTCTTGCAAATATTGAAATATACAAATCCTAAAATCATGTCAAGTTCACATGCTCATTGTTCCCAAATATCTCACCCCCTCTGATGGGCGTTCGCTTACACATACCTCATGAGTTTCTTTCAGGTGCACCACTGCAAATCAAGAGTGGCACGACAGTGAAGAGTAACAAGGAATAGTTTTCTGGTGCATAAACACATCGACATGCCTACCTTAGCAATTTGGTCAAACTTCCCAAACAGCTCATTCAGCATGACAACCAGCTCCTTGGGTGAACAGTCACTAGCCAGACGGGTAAAACCAACAATATCTGCATAGAGGATGCTGTTAACAATAAATGTAAAAATGGAAGAAAATAAGTCTGATAATTAAATAAGGCAACGATAATTAGAAATTGAGGTAAAATAATTTCAAAGATAAGAAAGCGACCAAGAAATGAGAGGTAAATACAGACTTTTTTTTAAATGGCTATATGTTATTTGATGTTCTTCTAGGGAGCTTTGTTCTGATGGTGTACAACAAATTAGCAAATAATTTCATATGGTTGGAAATCTATCACCGGAGACGTGGAAAACCGCTATGTTTTAGTTTGTTGTATTAAATACAAATGACAGCTATAGACAGAATAAACAAATTCAAGATACAATTGGAAATAGAAGGCATGTTCTCTAATCTTTGTGAATACTACCAAGATGAAGAATATTGACACTGTACCTGACATTCTGATGTCTCTTCACATACAAGCTGTGGAAATTATCACGCTTGTGTGGGTAGTAGTTATTCTCTTTCAAACGCTCAATAATAGATAGTTTCATTTCCATTGATATATAAACAGGCAGCACAGATAACAGCAGGCTTTCCTGGAATAAATACATTACAAGAGTGCTCTGATATTTTTATTGCTACTAAACATCTACCATTACATTAAGCATTAAATTACGCAAGTGTAATTGATTTTAATTGTTTAAGAAGCATGCTAGTGCCAGCAAAAGACAACTTTCCCCAAGTCATAAACGTTCAGCACACCCAAGACAGGAATAGAAGAAACTAGCTTGCTGTAATCACTCCAACAATTTCTGCACTTACAATGAAGATAACCCTTCAGACAGCGTTGCAAATGAACTGCCAATTACACACAGTCTTGTACCTTGCAGATACCAAAGGACTTCTTAGGTACTCTAACATCTACCTAATGTCTATACACTTCCAGAGGGAGCACTACCTATCAGGGGTGTGTATTGGATGTGCCAAGGTACAGGGCCGAAGATCTTGTAACTACTTGCTGCTTCACCCTAAATTTTGGTGTTGTGTGCATATTTGGGGAAAGCTCTTCATTGCAAACAGAGGCCACTCCTAGATTAGCAAACAGCTGCAGACTACTGTCTACACATCCATTAGTCAAGCCTCTTAGGGATTTGAACACTTCTGCATCCAGGTGTGCACACGTCAAGATCACCGGCAATGGTGAATCTGTTAAAAACCTCTGCCACTGAACTTGATGCCAAGCATAAGTTTGCTGAGAGTTCACAGTGTCGCCACTGAGGAACCTGTTCACTGATCTCACACTAGTGATGCACATCTTGATGTCACGCTGTGAACCCAAGGCTAATGAATAGTGTAGACTCTTCAAACAAAACAGCTGCTGACTAAGAATTGATGCATACATTGACATGAAAGGCAAGCAAGCTTATCTAGTCCTGTTTCAGTAAGGTGTTTAAGACTAGAATTTTATTACAGGTAAATCTGCCTTTCTAGTCACAACTGCGGTTTCACGTTGTCATCCTACTGTCTCTATCACTCATCCTTCTAATTCCCAGCACCAACCCTTCACCCCACAATGCAGACCAGATTATATAGCTAACCCCTCCTTTCGAGGCTCTATTTAGTTGCACCTCAGATTCTCCTATCATTTATAATGTCAGAACTCCTAAACTCTGCTGTTCTTCAATCCTCCATGTGGTATCTTCTCCCAGTGCTGGCATGTCTAAAAATACCCCTCTCCTGATAACAGTCTTTCTCCACTCTATTCTTCAACACCAATCTCAGTTATCTCCCTGTCCTTTCTACCCACCCTTAACCAGTGAGAGCAGTTTGAGGTAGGATCTGACCTGATGTAAAAAGTAGTAGCTAAAGGATCATTATCTTGACACCTCCACTCAACTGTATTCTCATTTACAGTCTTACAGAATGAAATCAGGCCCTTCAGCCCAACTGGTAAATGCTGACCAAGATGCCCCATCTAAGGTTTTTCCATTTGCCAATGTCTGATCTAAATCTTTCTAATCCATGTATGTGTCTAACCATCATTGTTTTATTTTCCCCTTTGCTTCTCACAAAATCCGCAACTGTACCATTTCAGGCCCTGAGTCCTATCCTAAATGCACTTTAAGGCTTCCACTACTCCAAGACCTTGGTTAAGGCTTTATGATGCTGAAAACTTTAAGAAGTATCTCAACAATAGGAGACACTGAGGAACAACCAAGCCAAGTCTGTCAGTATAAATACGATGCTGTATGAGTTGACCACACTGTAGCCTGTGTATAATTATCACTGTTTTCATTACTCAGATGTGTTCTCTACTTGATTTGGTCAATAATGATTTTACAACTGCTGGATAATATAATTTTAACCTGTGAATGGCATTTGAATGTACAGTTACCTTAGTACAGAGTCATAATCACACAAATTACACTACTCTCAACTTTGAAAAATTGTTGGGAATGCTTTATCATACTTCTTGTTCACAATCTCTTCAAGCTGAAGTTTAGAAACTGAGTCAACAATGCATTATTTTCTTCTGTGAACATTTTTCCCTATCTTAAGGGATGGAGAAGAAGTTGAGAAGATGCCATCCTCACCTGCTGTTTTTTCTTCACATCCAACTGCATCCTGATTTGGATACAACTCAAAGTATCCTCGTAAGTCTGTTCCAGGGCGTGTTCCATTGAAAACTTGTGAAAAAAGCCAACCAAGCAACCACACAAAAATATCACAGCATTGGAGATCAGCTGGAAGACCAAAACAACAGTGTCAGGTCTACAACAAAATCAACCATGATGGAATGGCAGATCAGACACCATGGCCCAATTCTTCTCCTATGTCTTATGATCTTCTGTAACGTAAGAAGTATCAAACCTTATCGCGTATTGAATTTCTAAACTTTACTGGACCTGATATTACCTTTCTGCTTTAAAAATAAAGTGAAACTTCATTTTAATTTGTGTAAGAAAGATCAGTGACTCATTGGGTGGAGGAAGAAATGTTCTATACTTTATAACATTTTACACATTTTTATGTTTGGCAGGTGGTGGCCAAAGCAAATGCAGTAAACAAGTATTAACAAAGAAGTGTAATCATTTCACTTGGGCCTGATTTGGCAAGTTAACTAAGCTCCGGTCTCAGGAGGAGTTGGGCTGGGAGAGCTTCAGCCAGTTCATCTGCAGAGAAGAGTTAAAGTAACCACTTAAAAGAGGAAATGAGTACCCAGAATGTTGTGGCTTTCTGAATTGCAAAGCTGCTTAAGATCATTGACATAGTCATGTTTTGTATGTCATTTTCAGGTCAAAGTGCAGAAGGTCATGACCTATCTCCTCCCACCTTCTCACTTCACCCCCTCCCCACCTATCAGCTGCCACCTTGTACTCCTTCCCTCTCCCCCCCCCACCCGACGTGCAAAGTGAATGACATATAGCATTCATTATCATTTGCACAAACTTCTCCTGTTCAAATGAGGCCCAGATGACTGGTGAAACAGATTGTAACAGGAGGGTTGAGGCCTACTTTTGCATTAAAAGACTCTGCCCTATTGTTAAGTCCAGTGTAGGTATGTTCACTTAACTGTGCAGTATTATTGATTGCCTCTGCAGTCCCACTATCACTTTTTAAGTTTCTGTCCTTCTGCCACATCCCATAAAATTTCCCTACATTAAGTGTTGCAGGTTATTTGCCCAAATGCCCCATCAACTTCCTGACCTCACCCATTATAAAAGGAGCAATCCCACACAAATCAGCATTAACTCAGTCCTCAACCCCACCGACCTTCTATTCTCCGACCTTGACGACTACCAGACTGGAGTTGTCAAGGATTAATGGAAGACCACCAACCTTCAAATGGCCCCAAGAAACACATCATTGTCTAGCACAACCAAAAAAATAAAGAGGGGATAAGCTGCATTCCGAGGACAAACACTTCACATGTTCTATCTAGGCGCACAACACCGACAGTACCAATGTGACATGCTGGGTGACTGAGATGACACAGAAGTTAACAGGCTCAGGATGACAATGTCCTTCACCTCTCCAGTCACTGCAGTCCAGACATACCCGCGTGGCAGACTGTGACAGAATACCTTCCTACTGCCTGGTCCTTGAATAACCAACTGAAGGCAGAGTGTTGGAATAAATGGGCGTTTCACTGGTTGGCTCCCAATGGTTAGTGGAGTGCCAAAGGGGTTGGTTCTGGGCCAGCATCTGTTCACAATATACATGAATGAGGGGACCAAGTGGAGTCTATCTGCATTTGCTGATGTCGCCAAAACGAGGGGAAAAGGAAATTGTACGGAGATTACAGATTACAGAGATTGTGCGGAGAGGTATAGATAGGTAAGTGTCTATCAGATGGAGTACAATGTTAGTAAATGCGAGGTAATCCACTTTGTAAGGAAAAATAGAAGATCAGATTATTAAATGAGTGGTGAATGATTGCAGCATGCTGTTGTGTAGAGGAATTTGGGAGTGCTTGTGCATCAGTTGCAAAAGTTTGGTTTACAGATGTGACTAGGTTATCAAGAAGGCAAATGGAACGTTGGCCTTCACTGCTAAAAGGATTCAATTTAAGAGCAGGGTGGTTATGCTGCAATTATACTAAGTACTGGTGAGCTCACACCCGGAATACTGTGTGCAGGTCTGGCCTCCTCTCTTGAGGAAGGGTATACTGGCTTTAGAGGAGATGCAGAGGAAGTTCACCAGGTTGATTCCGGAGTGATGGGGTAACCTATGAGGAGAGATTAGGTGGCCTGGGACTATGTTTCCTGGAATTCAACTTATAGAAACATATAAAATCATGAAAGATATAGATAAGATGGAGATAGGAAAGTTGTTTCCACCAGAAGGTGAAACTCAAACCAGGGGTCATAGCCTCAAGATTCAGGGGAATAGATTTAAGCTGGAGATAAGGAGAAAGTGCTTTTCCTAGAGAGCAGTGAATCTGAGGAATTCTCTGCCCAGGGAAGCAGTAGAGGCTACCTCAGCAAATATGCTTAAGGCACAGTTTGATAGATTTTTGCATAGCAGGTGTATTAAGAGCAATGAGGTAGAGTCAAGCAGGTGAAGTTGAGACGATACCAAGATCATCCGTGATCTTATTGAATGGCAGAGCAGATTCAACAGGCCAGATGGGCTACCCCTGCTCCTATTTCTTATCTTCTTATCACTGGATATCTAACGTTTATCTCTGAAGTATCTTAGGGAGCACTTTCCTAACCTAACCTTTTCTAGCCCTCCCCCACTCAACAGCTTAAGATATTCTTTTGAAAGGCAACTTGAAAGATTGTCAACCTAATTAGTTAGTTCAGACTTTGATCTCTCCTTAGATGCTGCCTGATCTACTAAGAATTTCCAACATTCACTTCTTTCATTTATGTATGTTATCCTTGCCTCTTGGTCCTCACCCTTTCTCCTGGTTGTTCTGGAGAACCAATGATTGGAGCACCCATTTTTATGCAGGGCTCTCAAATTATTAACTGTAATGTTAACATATATAAAATGGCTTCTCTGTAGCATTATAATGAAATGGCTTCTTTTGTAGGTAACTGATCAGGTAATGCTCTGTTTAGTTGAAATGTTTGGGTTATAATTATTGATAACGGAGGATCTGACCAATGGAAGCAATGGTGTTCTATCTGGATGTGTGGGAACCTGGAGTGAGTGGCGGGTTTTTCGGGAGGAGAACCAAAGAGGACAGGTGTGTTGGACGCGCTCTGGTCGACCACCAAGGTTGGTCCCAGGCAGCGGGTCGAGGAGGTCAGAGGAGATCGAATGGTGGACAGAAGGCTTCGATAACTGAGCTCCAACAGTTGCACACGGACTGATTGAACTCTGATAAGTTTTGGCGCCCTTTTCTTTCTTTTGATATTGTATCGCTATTAATTACCTAATTGCAGTCAGATTTATAAAGCGTAATCTGTAAAACGTACATTGTGAGCTGTCTGATATTGTATGTGCGAGTTTGTACCAGTGTGCATTACACAGCATCTATGCAAATGGGTGACACGGTTTGGCAGGTGGACAGATTTCCCCTTAGACAAACACAAGCTGACAGCCCTAAGAGTTACATTTAAGTTAAATGAAATAACTCTGAGCTCAAGCAGAAACTGCCATCAATGGTCATCTTGATTTCTGAATTCAGAGAATGAAATTATGTGCAAACCCAGCTGACAACTCAACAGGCGATTTGAGATCCTTTAAACAGGGCAGATGCAGAAATGTCTCCTGCAAAGACTTGGCACAGCCTCCACTGCATTAATGGTATTTTGTGAAGCAGCTTGACAGCTGTCAGTAAGACATCACACAGGGTCAACATCACTGCGCTTCACTCCACTTGCTGCACCCACATTCAGCATTTCTATTTCACTCTTTTAGTTCCTGACTGGGTAAGACGACTGACTTTGCTCTCCAAATCAGCTTAGACTTGAATTTCCAGTCCCCCGAGATAAATATAACAGCCTACGTTTCATTTGACAACGTACAATTAACTTAACTTAACCTTCCACTTGTGATAAAATACCATTTTATCCTAACATATAAATAGGTCTGTGTCTAGACTTACATACTTGTTTGTACTCTTGGACAAACTGGTTAAGGTTCATGCAGGGCTTGAGGTTTGTGGCTGACATTTATACAAGGCATGAATCTTTTAGTTTTATTAATTAATAATTTTTAAAAAGCAAAGTAAATCCTCTACAATCTCAGTTTTTCTTTTCACTAATAAAATTCCACTTCATTTACTTTGAATTGAGTGTGTCATAAAATGCTTTAAAGATATTCACATAGAATACAGATCAATGCCATTAGTTTGGGGGATGCACTAACCAACACAGCAAACGGTTAGAAATGAAACAGCAGAAAAGGAAATGACCAGAAAGCTGTTCTCCATAACACTAAAGAAAACTAAGATCCTTTTCAAGAAGTAATTAGGGCAAAGTTTAAACGAATCTTTCGATGCATTACTATTTATTTCAATTTACTTATGTCTTACAGAAATTAAATGGGTGAAATTAAAAAATATACAAGTACCCAATTTTGCTAAAATACTAATAGAAAACCAAACTGAATCAAAAGCTTTATGTAGAGTATGTTCAAGAATGCAAAGAAATGAGAGTCTAGTCACAGAAACTATTTGTATGATATAATTAAGTATTACTATGTTCCACTTAAATATGTTTACCATAGACATTATTTATATGATTTTTCAAAAAGATAAAAATTTACTACATTTCCTGAGGTGTGGAAAGTAAAAGTAAGCTCATTATTATGTATGTTGCAGCATCCTGCCTCCTGTTTAAAATTAATGAAACAAAGATTATTACCTTTTACCCAATTAAAAAATGAGGTTCTGATTTGTACCTACAGGTGGTCAAAAATCAGGGTAACAGTTAAAAATTTAGTAAAGGCGACTCACCTGATGAGCAAGGTAGATGGGTGGTTTCGGTGAAGTTGAGAGGTAAATACTGAGCGTAACTAAATGAGAGATGGACGACAGGAGACTGGCAATGATGGCATCCCGCATAGATAACGGCAGCATTGTATATAAAACAAAGACAATGTACAAAAAGAATGGCACCTTAAAGAAAACAGAAACTATCTTATTGTTTAAATTTTTAACTTATCTCCACCTACAAATTGTACCCTCCCAACAAACATAATTATCTTTACATCATCAAAATTCAGCCTTTAAAATGCATCTTGCTGATCTACACCAGTGAAAGCAAAAATGAAATTTACTCATAAGTATTTAAAGAGTACTTCACAATTTTGCTTCTCTCCTCTCTGAACTCACATTTTATAAATAAAAAAAAATAGTTCTATCAGCTGATTCAGGAGACCTGCTTCCCTAATTTTTGAGCAGAGTTCAAAACACCAATTTTGCAGTACAAGCATCACTACAGTAGGTATTTATTTATTTATTTTGTGGATCAATGGAAAAGTGGCAGATGCACAGGCCCTGCCAAATGGATCCTCACACCAAATATCATTCCCTAGAGATAACACAGCAGGCATTTGAAAAAAAACAGATGAAATTTTGTACCTTCCACCTACAAAAATATCTACAGAAACATAACTAAACATTGCATAGCTCAGCATGTTATAAAATCACTTAGAAACTTCTGTTTGAAATAACTTTGTAATGTACAGGATGAGCTTCCCTGGGCAAGCCCAGCAGTCATTTTGTTGTAAGCTTGATCCAATAAACAAGAGATTTTTTAAAATGGGAACTTAATCTGTGGTCAGTTTGTTAAGAATGTTGATCATGACGCAAATGTGGTCTTCTTTGTAATTCTGTTGCTTCAGTAAGAATCAGTTTGACAGCTCATTCAAAGGATGGGCCTTTGGTAATGCTGCACACACACTCTGCTTCAAGAATGGGACTTACTAATCAATCAAACCAAACTGATACTACGATAAAATGAACAGAATATTCATGAGAGTCAACAGCATCAAATTCCTTTTAGCATTCTTCCAATCAGAACACCTTTTGCCAAAATTATCAGGAGAAACTTAGCAGAAATTCTAACCCTATTCGTTTACAGATACCACTATAACTGAAATTGAAAACTGAAATGCGTCTTACCTGGTCCCAAGCAGAGATAGCTTCACCAGTGAAAATGAAAATATACCCCATGATAAGAAGGCAAAGCCAAATAAACAACGCAAATATCTTCATGCATCTTTGAAATAATGACTCAATGAAGACCAGAACAAAAATGACTACAAATATCCCCAGAGCGATGCACAATGTAACAAAAAAGCGAAGATGATCCAGAACTGTCTGCATGAGAAAAAGATGAAACATGGACATGAAATACAGATGACCCCCCTTTCCATTTCTGTGTAAAGTTATTCAGCACTGTGCATGCATGAAATTATTGAAGAGTGCAAAATGAACTTCAGCTCATATCAAAGTACCTCATCAATTTTCAGTAATTCAAAGAATTATGTAACATGCAGATTTACAGTTAATGAATTCCTATGGAGTCCTCAAAACTCCATATTAAAATTAATAATAAAAGCTTCCAAACTGGCTAATCAGCTTTCCGAATTTGACAAGCAAACTATTCATTAATTCTTACAGTATAACATTTTACAAATAAGAATAATACAAAATTCTTTCATTCTTTTTTGAAACAAATGATTATATTAGGTTGTACAATAATGTCAATTCAGATAATATGCAGTCTTATCATTTTACTTCTTATAATGACACAGAACTAATCAGGCCCTTGCTGGCTCCATGGAGTGGAATCCCAGTAGTACCACTCCTACTTCACATTTCCCTGTATCACCTGAATATATTCCCAAGCACTTATGTTCCTCCTTTGATGGACACTCACCTTTGATTCCCTCTGCCATTAATCTGCACAGAGGGTAAATTTATAGCAGCCAAATAACCTACCAATGTGAGGAGGTGTGAGGGGATGTGAGGGGATGTGAGGGGATGTGAGGGGAAAGTGAAGCCTTCAGAGGAAACCCAAGGTTCATATAATATGCTGGTCCCTGGAGATGGGAACCAGAAACTCTAACTGCTGACACATGAAGCTGTCCCAAAAGACAGAATAAGCCTTCCTTTAAAAATTATTTATTTTTGTTCCTAATTAACCTCCTCCTAAAATCACAGAAATGCCCGCACCTTAATACCATTTGCATGAAACTGTTTTCCTTAGCGAGCGATTCGTAGAGAACAGAACAGAAACTCCCTTATTTCAAGGTAGTACTGACAAAATATTAGCTGTAGACAAGAATTAACTAGTTTATCAATTTTCACTTTTTTTATTAGATTTGAGTGGATTTCTACAACAAGGAAGTTTCAGAACTGCAGCACTAAGTAACATTCTTCATCTTCAATACAGTTATTTGTATATACAGTCGGCCCTCCTTATCCGTGAATCGCAAAAACCCGGAAGTGCTCTTCCAGCACTTGTTGTTCGAGCATGTACAGACTTTTTTTTCTTGTCATTATTCCCTAAACAATGCAGTATAACAACTATTTTACATAGCATTTACATTGTATTGGGTATTATAAGTAATCTAGAGATGATTTGAAGTGTATGGGAGGATGTGCCTGGATTATCGTGGATCAGCATCGAAAAAAATCGGAAGTTCTCTTACTAAGTAAGTCAGACCAGGTACATCTGGTATTATTTAGCATCAGTTAGTCAAATGTTTGCATTTATATATAGTATATATTTTACCTTTCTATGCATATAAAATGCTTAAGAACGCATGTTTCAGCGCCAGGCTCGGGAAGTTCCCGAGTTCAATCTAGTGACAGATCACTATGGAGTGCACTCTCCACCATGCCGGATTGATGTGGAGGATCAAAAACCCAAAATCCCAAAACCCAATAATTAAATCACTGCATTGCTTAGCAGTAATTGTAGCTTTCATCGGGGTACAGCCTTTCTCACTTTATCCTTTAAAATTGTTCCAATCATTGACCGATGTAGCATAACGCTTTTCCAATGACCGATGGCATTTCACCTCTTTCCGATCACTTTATTATTTCCACTTTATTTTCAATCGCTATCGTGATTATTTTTGTGAACAGAAACACTGCAGATTCAGATCTCTGCCACTGGGTCCTAAGATCCACCGCACTGAGACAGGCTCAATAAGGTCTTGGGTTCCACTGGGTCCTAAGATCCACCGCATTGAGACAGGTTGAATAAGGGACTTGAGCATCCATGAATTTTCATATCCGCGAGGGGTCCTGTAATCAATCTCTCATGGATAAGGAGGGCCGACTGTATTTCATCTACAGATTTCAGCATTGGCAATTGAATATTCAAATCCCAAGCAATCACATAGTGGAAAAATAAGTCATTCAGGCTGTTGTGCTAATACCACTGTTCTGCTCTCCCTATAATCTCTATTTTTCTCTCTAACATTAAATTAATTATTGAAGTTGATTCCTCTGCCTTTTCATACAATGATGTCTTTGTCATAAATTGTCTCAGGATTTTAAATAAATCTTTTCAATGTTAATATGCTTACTACAAACTGCTTGAAATTCCACTAACTGCTGATTTATATAGGTGTTAACTCATATAAGTGGACTCCCAGAAGAAGCAGCTTCCTGAAGAGTAAAACAAGCAAATGTACTTGGGAAAAGATTTGTTCTTCCCACCTTCAAGATCTTTCTGCCAAAACTTAAATTTAGAAACTGATTATTGTTTACTCCCTAGATGATTTGCTGAATTAGCATTATATGCAGCCTCTTTATTCACTTGCAGTTTCATTCTTCCTCTTTTAACAAAACATTTATCTTTCTAAATATTGCCCAGGAATCATAACTTCCTTATTACAACTAAAATCCCATCTTTGACATTCCACTGTAAATTTACGTAGCTGAGTTCATAAAGTCAACCAGCTGTGAGCTCCCGACTCCTCAAAGACCAACATTCTCTTGCAAGTTGTCACCTGCCAATATCTAGTTGCAGTGACTATGGTCATAACTACATATATTCACGCTCACTATTAATGTATCTTAAGCACCCTGTGGCATGATAATACCATGAAAAATAGGCGGGCAGATTGTAATACAGCAGTTAATTTGCAAACAGTAAAATTTCACAGACAACTGTGTGACTATAATCAGGTAATTATGTTTTTGTAACGCTGTCTGAGAAATTAATTATTGTTCAGCATGTTGGAAAAACTTTCTTAATTGAAACTGTGCCAATGGAGTCATCTTTAATTCAAGGAGTGCCTTTGGGTCCCCTTTTTCATATAATTCTTTGAAGGAATGATGCACAGTTATGGGGTTTAATTTCTTATTATCTCGGATTTCAAAATATATAAATGTGTGTGTGCTCAAATATTTGGGAAGGGACCCGAACCTACAACCATCTGACTTAGAGACAAGAGAGCAACCAAGTGAGGCACACCTAATGGTAAACAACACCCCATAATTTTCTCAATCCAAAAAGCCTACATTACATCTTATAATGACACTGAATCCTGTCAAATCTAAACTTTAGCACAATGGGTTAAGCAAATCTTCTCCTTAGCAACAGAGTCTCTGTTGGCATTAACAGTTCATAGAGACAGGTATTTAAAAACATACAAATGATCTATAATTTTCTCCTGGGTACAATACTTTTCTACAAGAGTAGCCTCAGCGCTCAAATATCAGGCTCAAAGTTCCACAAAAGCATTGGCAAAGAGTTGTTGTAAAATCTTCTAAAATGAATTAGCTTGTTTCCCCTTTCCCACCTGTGCTCCGTGTCAAAATACAAAACTAAGAGTACTTTTTAATAGGCTTATCCTGTAAGTGTTCTTCAGTAAATTCTTAAGAGAATAAAAGATGGTGCCCCAAAAAGACATGGAAAATGAAGGATTAAAGTAGTACAATTACCAGCAATGGTTGATAAGTGTACAAAGAACTTTTAGAAACATTCATATACTGTATTGTTTAATCTACACGCCCCCCCCCACAGTGATGCAGCAAAAGAAACAATATGATTCAATTATTGATTTTTTGCCCAACAGATTTTAAGGAATTCTGCTCTGACAACAAACACTGGCATCAGCTTCTGTCACATGTAAATATAAATAAAGTCTACAAGTAACAATCATGAAATTTTTAAAACTGAACCTGTAATTACACTTCCATTAAAAATTGCAGCTGAAATTCAAATTCACAATGGTTAGAATCTATTTATTTGTTTTTAGCAAAATCAGAATTTATTGCCCATCCCCAGTCACCTTTGCTAAGTTGGTCCCAGATCCATATCTGGCATTTTAATTTTATTTGTTTATTTATTTGAAATACTGTGAGGAATAGGCCCTTCCAGCTTTTTGAGCCATGGTGCCAGCAACCCACTGATTTAACCCTAGCATAATCACAGGACACTTTGCAATGACTAATTATGAAGTAGTTAAAACAAGTACCCTATTGTATTATTAAAGAGGGAGCTACAGGATTTTCCCCAAACTTATTGAAATATTAAATAGTACATTATGTTACAACTGTGCACAATTTGCCAGGGAGCATGCTCCTGCACTTACAGTAGATGCAGAGGGCACAAGTTTACAAACATGGCCTGTGACCTTTGATCCAGTCCCGTTTCTTAAAATGAAACTCTAAGTGAACAATGTACTTTAGGACTCAGTTTTCAAATTACAGTCTATCATATAGTTAGTGAGCCCCATGTTAAAACAATACTGATACTAAAAACCAACATTAAAAAGCAAATTTTCCTTTGCTCTGTCATTTACAGTGCATAGACAAAACATTTTCAACTTACCAGTTCAATGGCAAAGAAGGTGATAATCAGGGCTATACAGGCCACAGTAATAATCAACAGGAAATGAAAAACAAGTGGGAATTGCTGGGTTATGCAGAAGTAGGTCTCAAAGAGTGAGTCTGTTCTTCGACGAGTTTCATTTTCATTAATAAAGTACTTCCCTCTGGACGGCATTGTTTATAATTCCAAGTTTTCTTCTTTAAGGTAAGACTTTGGTAGTTGGCAACTCAGGGCTCCCTGTTAAAGGTATTTTTTATTGTCTGGCAAAGAAGGCTGTTCATTCATTTCACTCTGTCTAGTGCCTTCCCTTGTGATGTAAAACAAGAGAGGGTGGGGATGGGTTGCGGGAGGGGAGGGATGGTGGTAGGGGAGTGGTCACTCTTCCCAGTTTGTTCTGACGTTCAAACCCACCACGTGCACTTCATCAATTGAGCTGAGCATGATCTTTCAGTTTAAAATAATGTTTTTTTTCTTTTAAGCGCTTCAGAATTATCCTTGCCAGACAATTATTCTTCTTAACATCCGGGAATGGATATTGACGATGTTCTCGAGTGGCATTAGTCCTACGAGGAAGAAGAGATAAAGGGGTTAAAGAGAATCAGCCACGTGTTTCACTTCACTCAATGTGCTTCCATTAACCTTTCCTTTGTGAACTGCACAAGTATTATGCACCTGTCCTTTGAAATCTTCCACTAGATTTCTTCAAAAATAACATAAATATGCAACTATCTTATCTTCTGGGATCTATCAGATATTTAACTGATTTTTACTATGGGTCTCTTTGAATGGAATAATATTGTATATACAAATTTCTCTACACTTGCACTGACTCAGTCGTGTTAGGCTAAAATACCCGAAGTCTTCCCCAATCTACAACAGAATTGCCTATTCTGACACTGCATATTAGGATATAAATTAAAATGCAATTTCACGCTTTCTCGTTATCGGGGACAGAATGTGTGTTAGCCCTTACACATTTAATTACAAACAGTTCCATGGTGACAGCAAGGCACGGAGAACAATGAACATTTAGAGTTGGCAAATATATTTAAAGAGCAATGACCAACAATTTATGAGTGGATGTTTCAATGATCTCTTTTCAGCACTGCGGAAACTGCGGTATTGTGACAGTAGCATGAAGAATAGGATTCTGGTAACAAGGGGTGCCAGAAGAGAAGAATAAATTGAACAGAACATTTTCATTCCTAAATTACAATCACCATAGCAGTCTCTGACCGGTCCTCAGAGAGAATAAATACCAATGACAATACTAGCACTGAATTCACAATGACAGGACTGTTTCAATCACCTACACATACAGCTGTATTCATTAAGATTAAAGAGAAAACGTGAACAAAATGGATCAATTTGTATCCATTAGGAAGAATTCTAAGTTTTGTTTCACTGCAGGGGTTTAGCACCAAATACAGAACTAGAACTATGGGTGACTAGCAACCAAGTAATTCAAGAGTGAAACTGTATTTTGTACAAATAGCCCAATACAAGATGCAATGTTTCGTTTATATCACAGGATGATCGATCATCAGAGCTACTCTACAAATCAACAGCAGTGTGCTTGCTCTATCAAGGAGTGCAGTAGCAATAGCAACTGGTATCAAATAGCCATTGTTTTGCTTTTGTATTAATTACATACAAAGTGGGAACTTCAACCTAATTATGCAGGAATTTGTAACTTTGGGCCAAATGTCATTATATGGATAATATTATCTCTTTGCCATTCTGAACTTTCAATTTCCTGTTCAATTATATCAGAAGGCTCACCAGGGTTCAATCCTTTGCTAAATCCCATTTGACTTCCATGTTTGTTCCTTTAACAACATCAAGTCAAGTCAATACCTTATCTCCCGCCTAGGTAGCCTCCTACCTGTCGGCATGAATATTCAACTCACAGACCTCCATTGATACCCCTGCCCCCCCCTTACCCCATCCCTATCTATAATTTTAGTCTGGTTCTCTTTCTCTCTCTTTTTCCCCCCTCACTATAATCTCCCCCCAGCCCTACCTTTCTTTCTCTTTTATTTCCCATAATTCTCCACCTTCCCCTAGCCCATTTCCCTTCAGCCTATCACTTCCCAGCTCTCTACTTCATCCCTCCCTCCACTTCTTATCCCCCCCCCACCCCGACCATCCCATGTTACTTCACTCCTGATGAAGGGTTTCAGCCCGAAACGTCCTCACTACCTCCTCCCATAGATGCTGTCTGGCCTACTGAGTTCTGCCAGCATTTTGTGTTTTTATTTATTTCCAGCATCTGCAGATTCACTCGTGTTTTCTATCATCATTTAACTATATACATATAATGTATATAGAAACAAGGACCGAAAGAGGCTGCAGAAAGTTGTAAATCTAGTCAGCTCCATCTTGGGTACTAGCCTACAAAGTTCCCAGGACATCTTCAAGGAGCGGTGTCTCAGAAAGGCAGCGTCCATTATTAAGGACCCCCAGCACCCAGGGCATGCCCTTTTCTCACTACTACCATCAGATAGAAGGGTACAGAAGCCTGAAGGCACACACTCAGTAATTCGGAAACACCTTCTTTCCCTCTGCCACCTGATTCCTAAATGGACACTACCTCACTTTTAAAAAAAATATATAGTATTTCTGTTTATTGCACAATTTTAATCTATTCAATATACGTATACTGTATAAAGTATACTGAATAAGATTTATTTATTATTACTATTATTTTAATTTTTTCTTCTATATTATGTATTGCATTGAACTGCTGCTACTAAGTTAACAAATTTCACTTCACATGCTGATGATAATAAATCTGATTCTGATAGTGCTACTTTGAATCAAGGTGTAAAACACAGTAGTACACATAATACACACATCACGCAAAAACACATCAGCTTCATTGACATATGAACACTGTACTTTTCCCAAATCTGAGCAGATCACAATACTTGTCCAACACTCATGAATGAACAGAAGTATCTTTTGCTTCATCATTAGAAGGCAAAACTCATTGTCTTAGACACACAAAGTACACTGCAGATGCTGTGGTTAAAGCAACATGTACAACACGCCGGAGGAACTCAGTAGGTCAGGCAGCATCCGTGGAAACGAACAGTCAACGTTCTGGACCGAGACCTGATGAAGGGTCTCGGCCCAAAACGGTGACTGCTCATTTCCACAGATGCTGCCTGACCTACTGAGTTCCTCCGGCGTGTTGTACGTTTTGCTCATTGTCTTGGAACCTTGTTATATCCTCTGTTCTGTATCCACTAACTCTGTGCCTCCCATTAGGCCATGAATGAGGATGAATCCCAGCATGTCTAATCTTGGAATTCTGTTTGATGCTGAACCAAGATACTGACCACATATCTATACCATCACCACATCAACCTCTGCCTTAAGTACATCCAACAACCTGGCCTCCACAGCTGCATATGGTAACAAATTCCACAAATTCACCACCCTTTGACTAAAGAAATTTCTATGCATCTCTGCTTTAAATGGACACCCCTCTATCATGACACTGTGCCCTCTTGTCCTAGACTCTCTCACCACAGGAAATATCTTTTCCATTTGAACATTTGAAAGTTTTCAATGAGATTCCCACTCAACCTTCTAAATTCCAGTGAGTACAGACCCAGAGCCATCAAACATTCCTCATATGATATCCCTTTCATTCCTGGAATCATCCTTGTGAACCACCTCTGGACCCTCTCCAACGCCAGCACATCTCCTTTGATGAGGAGCCCAAAACTGTTCACAATACTGAAGGTGAGGCCTCTCCAGTGCCTTATAAAGCCTCAGCATCACATCCCTGCTCTTGCATTCAAGACCTCTTGAAATGAATGCTAACATTGCATTTGCCTTCCTCACCACCGACTCTAACTTCAAGTTAGCCGTCAGGATGTTCTGCACAAGGACTCCCTTACATCTCAGATTTTTGGATTTTCTCCCCATTTAGAATATAGTCTGCACAGTTATTTCTACTACCAAAGTGCATGACCATGCATTTCCAACATATTTAATTTGCAACTTTCTTGCCCATTCTCCTAATCTGTCCTAAGTTCTTCTGCATCCTCCCTGTTTCCGATCACTACCTGCCCCTCCACCAATCTATTTTATCATCTAATTCATCTATATATTGCATAAAAAGAAGTGGTCCCAAAACCGACCCCAGCAAAACACCACTAGTCACTGGCAGCCAACCAGACAAGGATCTTTTTATTCCCACTTGCTGCCTCCTGCCAATCAGCCAATGCTCTAACCATGTCAATAACTTTCCTGTAATACCATAAGCTCTTAACTTGGTAAGTAGCCTCATGAGTGGCACCTTGTCAAATGCCTACTGGAAGTCCAAATATACAACATCCACTGCATCCCCTTTATCTATCCTACTTGCAATCTCCTCAAAGAATTCCTACAGGTTCCTCAGACCAGATTTTCCCTTAAGGAAACCATGCTGACTTTGTCCTATCTTGTTCTGTGTCACCAAGTAACTCCATAACCTCATCCTTAACGATTGACTCCAATATCTTCCCAGCCACTGAGGTCAGGCTAACTGGTCTATAATTTCCTTTCTGCTGCTTTCCTCCTTTCTTAGAGAGTGCAGTGACATTAGCAGTTTTCTAGTCCTCTGAGACCATGCCAGAGTCCAATGATTTTTGAAGATCCTTACTATTGTCTCCACTTTTCTAACGCTACCTCTTTCAGAACCCCAGGGTGCAGTTCATCTGATCCGGGTGACTTATGTACCCATGGGTCTTTCAGGTTTTTGAGTGCTTTCTCCCTTGTAATAGTAACTGCACTCGCTTCTCTTCCTTCACACACTAGAACATCTGGCACATTGCTAGTGTCTTGAACAGTGAAGATTGATGCAAAATACTCATTTAGTTCATTTGCCATCTCCTTATCCCCCATTATTTCTCTGGCTTCATTTTCTAGTGACCTACGTCCATTTGACTCTCCTTTATTTTTTTAAACATACTTAAAGCTTTTACTACCCACTTCGATATTTTTTGCTAACTTGCTTTCATATTTCATCTTTTCCCTTCTAATGATTCTTTTATTTGCTCTCTATAGGTTTTTAAAAGCTTCCCAAACCTTATTCTTCCTGCTAATTTTTGCTTTGACATGAGCTTTTGACTTCTCTTATCAGCCACAGTTGTACTATTTTGCCATTTGAGTATTTCTTCATTTTTGGAATATATATATATCCCTGACTGCAGCTCCTTTGGCCAAATCCTCTCTTATACCGCTGTAATTTCCTTTACTCTACTGAAATACTGCTGTGTCAAACTTTACTTTCTCCCTATCAAATTTCAACTTGAACTCAATCATATTGTGATCACTGGCTCCTAAAAGGGCTCTTGTACTTTAGGCTCCCTAATCATCTCCGGTTCATTACATAACACCAAATCCAGTATAGCGGATCTTTCAGTAGGCTCAATGACAAACTGCTCTAAAAAGGCATCTCATAGGCATTCAACAAACTCACTCTCTTGAGATCCATTACCAACCTGATTTTCCCAATTGATCTGCATGTTAAAATCTCCCCTGACTATATAGGATCAGAAGATGTGGAATCCTTGTGGGTAGAGTTAAGAGTAAAAAGATCCTGATGGGAGTTATATACAGGCCTCCTAACAGCAGACAGGATGTGGGCTACAAATTACAATTGGAGATAGAAAAAGCTTGTCAAAAGGCAATGTTACAATAGTCATGGGGGGCTTTCAATATGTAGGTACACTGGGAAAAGCAGGTTGGTGCTGGATCCCAAGACGGAATTTGTAAAGTGCCTATGAGATGGCTTTTTAGAGCAGCTTGTGGTTGAGCCCACAAGAGGAAAAGCAATTCTAAATAGGGTGCTGGGTAATGAAACAGAACTGATTTTGGAGCTTAAGGTAAAGGAACCCTTAGGAGATCATAACATGATAAAATTCACCCTGCAGTTTGAGGGAGATGCTAAGGTCAGATGTATCAGTATTACAGTGGAGTAATTGGAATTACAGAGGCATTAGAGTGGAGCTGACCAAAGTTGATTGGAAGGGGACAGCAACAGTGATGAGGGCAAAACAGCAAAGGCTGGAGCTTCTGGGCAAAATTCAGAAAGTGCAGGAAAGATACATCCCAAAGATGAAGAAGGGGGGATGATGCAACCATGCCTGACAAAGGAAGTCAATGACAGCATAAAAGCAAAAGGGAGGGCATATAATATAGAAAGAAAATAATGGGAATTTAGAGGATTGGGAAGCTTTTAAAAGCCAAAGAAAGCAACTAAAAAAAAGCCATGAGGAGAGAAAATATGAAGGTAAGCTAACTAATAATATAAAAGAGGATACTGAAGTTTTATCAGATTCATAAAGAGTAAAAGAGGAAAGAGTGGATATCAGACCACTGGAAAATGGTGTTGGAGAGGTAGTAACAGCATGAACACGTATTTGTGTTGTGTAGTGTCTTCACTGTGGAAGACACTAGCAGAAAGCCAGAAATTTGAGAATTTCAGGGGCAGAAGTGAGTGTAGTTACTATTACTAGGGAGATGGTGCTTGGAAAATGGAAAGGTCTGAAGGTAGGTAAGTCAACTGGACCATATGGACTACACCCCAGGGTTCTGAAAGAAGTAGCTGAAGAAATTGTGCAGACATTAGTAATCACTACATTCTAGAAAGATTCCAGAGGACTGGAAAGTTAAAAACCTCACTCTTTAAGAAGAGAGGGAGGCAGAAGAGAGGAAATCATAGGCCTGTTAGCATGACTTCAATGGTTGGAAAGATGTTGGAGTCAATTATTAAGGATGAGGTTTTGGCGTACTTGAGGCACATGAGAAAATAGGGCAGAGTCAGCATGATGAAATCCTGACAAATCTGCTGGAATTCTTTGAGGAAAAAACAGGCAGGATAAACAAAGGAGAGTCAGTGGGTGTTGTTTACTTGGATTTTCAGAGGCCTTAGTCAAGGTGCCGCACATGAGGCTGCTTAACAAAATGAGAGCCTATAGCATTACAGGAATGGTACTAGAATGGACAGAAGATTGGCTGATTGACAAGATGTAAAAAGTGGGAATAAAGAGGGCCTCTCCTGGTTGGCTGCCAGTGACTAGGGTCCACTTCATTTCATACTATACGTCAATGATCTGGATGACAGAATTGATGGCTTTGTGCCAAGTTTGTAGATGATATGAAGACAGGTAGAAGGGCAGGTAGTGTTGAGAAAGCAGAGAGTCAGCAGAAGGACTTAGACAGATTAGAAGAATGGGCAAAGAAGTGGCAGATGGAATATTGGTAGAAGGAATAAAGGCATAGACTATTTTCTAAACAGATAATTTTTTTTTAAATCAGAGGTACTTGGTGAATCCTTTGCAGGATTCACTAAAGGTTAACGTGCAGGTTGAGTCGGTGGTAAGGAAGGCAAATGCAATGTTTGCATTCATTTCAAAAGAACTAGAATATAAAAGCAAGGACATAAATGCTGAGGCTTTATAAGACATTGGTCAGACAGCCCCTGGAGTATTGTGAGCAGCTTTGAGCCTCTTATCTAAGAGATGTTCTGGTATTGGAGAGGGCCAGAGGATGCTCACAGAAAATTTTCCATGAGCAAAAGGATTAACATGTGAGGAGTGTTTGATGGCTCTGGACCTGTGCTTGCTGTATTTTAGAAGAATGAGGGAGGATCTCATTGAAACCTACCGAATATTGAATGGTCTAGATAGAGTTAATATGGA
The DNA here is from genome assembly GCF_048418815.1 of Hemitrygon akajei. Lineage (NCBI taxonomy): Eukaryota > Metazoa > Chordata > Chondrichthyes > Myliobatiformes > Dasyatidae > Hemitrygon > Hemitrygon akajei. The sequence continues at coordinate 46,245,180 of NC_133140.1, forward strand.
GAGGATGTTTCCTATGGTACTGGAGTCTAGGACTAGAAGGCACAGCCTCAGAATAGAGGCACGTCCATTTAGAACAGAGATGAGAAGGTGTTTCTTTAGCCAGAGGGTAGCAAATCTGTGAAATTGATTGCCACGGACAGCGGTAGAGGTCAAGACATTGGGTATCTTTAAAGAGCTGGTTGATAGTTTCCTGATTAGTAAGGGGTTCAAAGGTTACGGGGTGAAGGCAGGTTTGAGAGGGATAATAGATCAACCATGATGGAATGGCGGAGCAGACTCAATGGGCCAAATGGCCTAATTCTGCTCCTATGTCTTATGGTCTTAATGAGCTGATAAAACCCACACCTACATTTCTGTTATCTCCAACGCTCTTTCAGTCAGCCTCCCAACACCATCCACTGTAAATAAGCTCATAGCAAACAACATCTCCCCTATCGAACTGTGATAACTAACCCCAGTTTCAAATCTCTGTGCTTTCATCCATCCCTTTCTCTGTGACATCTTCCAGCCGAATAACTGTCTTTGCCCAGTTTCAGGTTAGCATCTTTAATTCTCATCAATCCAGCATGGGTGGTCATGTCTTCAGCTAGCAAGGGAAGCTCTTGAAACTATCCCCACTTTACCTTTCTGTCCCCAATTCATTCATAAAAGCCTGGCTTTTCTAAAGCTTTTTGGTCCTCTATCTTAATACTTCTTTATAAATGTTTCATGTAAAATTTTGTTTGTCTTTAGTGTAAGAGTAGGTCCCTTTGGCCACTCACACATGCCCCATCATTCATTACAACTGTGACTACCCCGACACTCATGTCCTCCACTATGCCAGTTCCCCTTGGTCCAATACTCCCCATTCTTTCAAATCTTTATACACAAATATCTCCCATGATCTGGCCACCTCAAGCCTCCAGGATAGAGAATGTCAGAGCTTTACCACCATTGCTTCACACCTGAGCTTTAAACATGTGCCTTCTAATCATTCCTCCTTCAAAGGTCACCCATTCATTGAACCATCTCAACATTTACCTGTCGTACTCCCTAGCAATTGTATCATTTTTCAGAAAGATCATCGCCTTTCCCCTAAACTCCACAGAATGTAGATTTAGTTTCTTCAGCTGGTTGTAAAAGACAAAGAACAGTACAGTAAAGAAACAGGCCCTTTTTGGTTTATATCCCCTTATTCTCTACTGATTATGTTTCTTAAACATTACCATTGAATCTGCTTCTACCACCTCACCTGGCAGCAAGTTTCAAGTTTAATGAATGTGTTTTTTGGACTGCCTCCAATGCCAGTATATCAGGGAACTAAAATCATACATTGTACCCAAGGAGGGGCCTTACAACTACTATGACAAGTCCCCATGAATAAACACCAACCTTCTTGCAACAAAGCCATTTGCCCTCCTAACCACTTGCTGTATCTGCTTGCTAACCATTGAGATTCATGCACAAGACGACTTAAATCCCTCAGTACTTCTCTCACCTGCTACCTTTATCCATTTAGATAAAAGTATTCCTTCAGATTCCTCTTACTGAAGTGCACATCCTCACACTTCCCCAGAATGAAGTCCTGTTGCCAAGATCCTGCCTACTTTCTCACATGACCTATACCCAGCTGCAGAGTCCACATCGGATTACAAAATGACCTCTCTCATATACACACTTCTATGTCATCAGCAAACTTGAATACATCACATGTCCTCTAGATCATTAATTGGAAATAATTAGGGCACTTCACATTAAATCCTTTATGAAAAGGACCCATTTATTCTGCCTTTCTGTTATTTATACAATAACCTATATTAAATATGTTCTAATGCATTTTCCCTAATACAATGAGCTCTTACCACGTGTATCAGCCTTTTTAATGGCACCTTGTCAAATGCCTTCTGAATATCCTAACGTTACACTTACAGGTTCCCTTCCATCAACTCTTGTGACTTCCTCAAAGAACTCCACTGAAAATCTAATTTTTCAAACTAGATTCATCTTCAGAAAACCATGCTGAAATTGATTTGTTTACATCAAGTGTCTCCGAATGACTGGTTATTTCTTCATTATAGACAGCGGCAGATGTTAAGCTAACAGGCCTATAATTATCCACGTTTCCCTTTTTTCTCTCTTACATAATGGAGTCACAAATGTGGTTATCCAATCCACTAGTACCTTCCTGAAACTCTGGAAAGAAAAAAAGCCTCAACTAATGACTCAATATTTCTGCAGTTGTTTCATTTACATAAAACCCCTAGGAATAACCCTCTGTGATCTGGTGACTTGTCCGCCATTAGTTCTCTAATACCTTCTCCTTTAAGATAGTGACGATTGCGAGTTCCTCCACAGTATTTGCAACTAGCCTGTCAGAAATCTTCAGGTTATTTGCATTGTCCTTTACAGTAAAGACAAATGAAAAGTGTCAATGTAACCTACCTGTTATTTCACAAACAAGAGAAAATCTTCAGATGCCAGAAATCCAAGCAACATGTACAAAAATGCTGGAGGAACTCAGCAGGCCAGGCAGCATCGATGGAAAAGAATACAGTCGAAGTTTCGGGCCGAGAACCTTCACCAGAACTGGAGTCAGAGAAAGAAAGTGGACGGAGGGGTGAAATAAAGAGCTGGAAAGTCAATTGGTGAAAGAGATACAGGGCCGGAGAAGGGAGGAATCTGACAGGAGAGGACCGAAGGCCATGGAAGAAAGAAAAGGGGGAGGAACACTAGAGTGAGGTGATGGGTAGGCAAGGAAATAAGGTGAGAGAGGAAAAATGAGGATGGGGAATGGTGAAGCAGAGGGGTGGGGGGCATTACCCAAAGTTGGAGAAGTAGATATTCATGCCACCAGGTTGGAGGCTACCCAGATAGAATACACGGTGTTGCTCCTCCAACCTGAGATTGGCCTCATTGCGACAGTAGAGGAGACCATGGACTGACATGTTGGAATGGGAATAGGAAGTGGAATTAGAATGGGTGACCACTGGGAGATCCTGCTTTTTCTGGCGGATGGAGCATAGCTGCTCGGCGAAGCGGTCTCCCAATCTAAGTCATGAGATGTCCTCCTCCTTCAAAGAAAGGGACTTGCCTTCCTCCATCAATGCTGCCCTCAACCACATCTCTTCCATTTCGTGCACGTCTGCCCTCACCCCATCTTCCTGCCACCCCACCAGGAATAGGGCTCCTCTTGTCCTCACCTACCACTACACCAGCCTCCATGTCCAGCACAAAATTCTCCGTAAGTTCCACCAGGATCCCGCTATCAAGCGCATCTTTCCCTCCCACCCAGCCACTTCCAGCTTTCCGCAGGGATCACTCCCTACACAACTCCCCAGTCCATACATCCCTCGCCACCAATCTCCCTCTTGGCACTTACCCTTGCAAGCAGAACAAGTGTTACACCTACACCTCCTCCCTCACTACTATTCAGGGCCCCAAACAGACCTTGCAGGTGAGGCGACACTTCACTATGAGTCAGTTGGGGTCATATACTGTATCCGGTGCTCCCGGTGTGGCCTCCTGTATATCGGTGAGACCTGATATAGACTGGAAACTGCTTCGCCGAGCATCTACGCTCTGTCTGCCAGAAGAAGCGGGATCTCCCAGTGGCCACCCATTTTAAATTCTACTTCCCATTCCCATATGTCAGTCCACGGTCTTCTCCACTGCTGCGATGAAGCCACATTCAGGTTGGAGGAGCAACACCTAGGTAACCTCCAACCTGATGGCATGAACATTCACTTCTCAAACTTCCAGTAATGCCCACCTGTCCTCACCCTCTGCTTCATCATTCCCCATTCCCATTTTTCCTCTCACTTTATCTCCTTACCTGCCCATCACCTCCCTTTGGTTCTCCTCTCACTTTTCTTTCTTCCATGGCCTTCTGTCCTCCTATCAGATTCCCCTTCTCCAGCCCTGTATCTCTTTCACCAATCAACTTCCCAGCTCTTTACTCCACCCCTCCCCCTCCCGGTTTCACCCATCACCTCGAGTTTCTTCCTCTGACTCCTCATCTTCTTTTTCTCCGGTACTGATGAAGGGTCTCAGCCCGAACACATCAATTGTACTCTTTTCCATAGATGCTGCCTGGCCTAATGAGTCCTTCCAGCATTTTGTGTGTGTTTTTTATTTCTTTTGTTTCCCCTCTATTAATTATCCGAATCTCACTCTCATTGGTTCTCACCCTTATCCAATGTACCTTCTTCCATTTTATATATCCATTAGACACCTTGCTGAATGATTTAATATTACTTACTAATTTTCTCCCTTTTAACTAGAATATTCATCTCCTTTGCTAATTATAAGCTGATTGATAAGCTACGGAACCTGAGCCTCTGTACCTCCCTCTGCAACTGGATCCTCAACTTCCTAACCAGAAGACCACAATCTGTGTGGATTGGTGATAATACCTCCTCTTCACTGACGATCAACACTCAGAGATTCAGGAACAGCTTCTTTTCCTCTGCCATACGATTCCTAATTAGGCATTGAGCTCATGAACACCACCCCATTTTTAAATATGTATTATTTCTGTTCTTGCTATTTATACACACACACACACACACACACACACACACACACACACAAACACTTACTGAAATTGTTTTACTTTTTTCTCTTTCTATATCATCATGTATTGCATTGTACTGCTGCTACTAAGTTAACAAATTTCATGACACATGCTGATGATAATAAACCTGATTCTGATTAATCTAATTCTTGTAAATTTCCTCACCTTCTGGTTTACCTCCAGCTCTTACCAGTTCATATATTCCGGTACTGAGTATTTTCTTTGACCTCCTTTGTAACTGTGATGGCTCAACCTTCTCCTGTGAATCACCTCAGTACGTTTTGCTAAGTTATGGCCTCTTTCAAAATGAGTTGTTATTCACGGCTGAAATTATTGCTTTCGTATCAGAATACATCTCATGATCAGAGCGTAAATAGAAAGCAGTTTGTTAAATGCTGCAGAAATTTTCAGTCAAGCTGCAATTAGAACTTAATAAAATTATTGAATTTATTTTTGAAGTTGTTCCAATATAGTGCACACTTGATAAACACTGAAAAAGGAAACAGTCCACTTGCAATGATGATTTGAATACTTAACTTTCCAATTAATTCTTCATTATCCAATTTGTTTTCATTATGGAACAAGCACTCAAGTACTTCATTCAGTAGTTTTCTTTTAAGAAAATAGGAGCTCATAGACTCATACAAGATGATTTAATCTCCACATCAAAAACAGAAATGATAAATGTAACTATAAATTGAAACAAGCACACTTTAATAAACTTCCAAATGGCATTTCAAATCATAAACACAAGAGGTACTACAGATGCTGGAAATCCGGAGCAACGTGCAAAAAAAATGCTGCACGAACTCAGCAGGTCAGGCAGCAACTATGAAAATGAATAAACAATCGACGGTTTGGCCCAAGACCTTTCTTCAAGGTTACAAAGGAAGCAGGATGCCTGAATAAAAAGGTGGGTGGAGAGGATGGGAGGAGAAGGACTAGCTAAAAGGTGACATGTGAAGCCAGGTGAGGGGGAAAGATGAAGGGCTAGAGCAGGAATATGATGGGAGAGGAGAGTGGACCAGAGGAGAAAGGGAAGGAAGGGCACCAGGTGAGGAGAAGGGATAAGAGGCCAGAGCGGGAAATAGAAAAAGAGGGAAGGCAGGAGAAAATTTTTACTTGAAGAAGAGATTGAAGTTCATGCCATCAGTTTGAAGGCTGCCCAACATCCTTACAAGTTACCCAGATTGTTTATGTTTCAAATTTATAAATAAATTTATAATCTTAGCTTAGTAGGAACTTGAACACACATTCCACTGTGTTTTCAACCAGTCTGCAAATTATGGTAGTGATCCATTTTCTCTCTTTGTTCCTGGAGGTGTGCAAGTTTTTTAAGAGAAGGAATCACACAGTCTAAAATTCAGCCTAACTAAGCACAGTCATAGAGAAACACACACGAATAAAGGTCATTCAGACCAATTAGCACACACCAACCATGCTGTCCACCCAGCTAATCCCAATTTCCTGCCCCTCCACTCCATGTACCTGCTTCGACTACTTCCTCTGATGGCTTGTTCCACACACTCAACCCCCCTCTGTGAAATAGATGCCCCTCAGGTCTCTTTTAAATCTTTCCCTTATCATCCTAAATCTCCACTCAGTGGCTGTTGCTTTAGCCCATCCATTTCAAGGCTCAACGTATTGTGTGTTCAGAGATGTTGTAAAGAGCGGTTACCTGAGTTACAGTCATGTTCCTGGCACAGTGAACTAGTCTGCCCATTCTCCTCTGACCTCTCATTAACAAGGCATTTTCACCCACAGAACTGCTGATCACCGGATGCCTTTATTTTTTGTTTTTTTTGCACTATTGTCTGTCAACTCTAGAGACTGTATTGATCTACCTCTTGCACCTACCAGTTTCTTAATTCCTCCTCCCCTCCCTCACCTACCCACTCTCCCTCATCTGGTCTCAACCTGTCACCTGCCAGCTTGTTCTCCTGCTGCGAGCCCATAAGAGAACATCCCCCTCAGCAGTGTCAAAGGGGGTATACCTGTTGGTAAGGGAAATAGCTGCAGAAGGCCCCTAAACAGATTGCTGATTCCCCTTGCTTGTCCGAGTGTTTGCCCAGCTATTTGAAGCCCAAATTCTGAACTATTAGAATGTATTCTCCATGTGATGAGCATTGAATACCTGGGGCTAACAGCTGAATACACAAAGTGAGTGTGATCTAAATTTTATTCACAATTCATATTAATCATACATATAGCATAAAACTATTTTGTAAACATGAACTGAGGCAAAAGATTAAAAGTAAACTGTCCTGCCTGCTCAGTTTCCTCATTTGAAGATCACAGAAGTGAAGTGGTCCCAATGGCAAAATCAGTTTTCGATGAACAAGTAAAAACAGATAAGTTTTGAACAACTTTTCCTCAGCTTTCCCTCCTGTTTTAGCTTGCAGCAGCAATCCAACAGAAATAAAAAGGATGTGGCAACTTCCCAATCCCTCAACTAGCTGGCCATCCACCACAGTGAATTTACTTTAAAACGTTGGCAGGCTAGTCCCTCGTTGAGGTATCACAGCTGTTCCACTTCTGCTCTGAGCTAATGTCTCCATTTGTTTATTTTAAAGTAACAGGCAGTGGATGGTCATCCACAGCCAGAACTTTACAGCCCCAAATCTTGTAGAACTCTACTCACTACTTTAGGAGTAGAGGAAAACAAAGTAGGAGATATTTAAAAGCAAATCTGTTCTCTTAGATAAATAAATCGGCATGCTTAGATTTAACTGCAGGTATAATCTTAAAAGATATGAGCCCTTCCCCTCCGCAAACCTTTGATAAATTAATAAACAATTAACAAAACACATAACCTGTTAAAGAAAATACCTAGTGCAGACACCAGGAGCTGCCGGTTTGCATATGTTGGCATATTAACTGCACTAGAATAGCTATTCAAATCAACTACATGTTAAATAATCAAATATATATTTTCTGAAAGCCACTGCGATAAAACATTACCAAAGATTTATTTACATCAAAAGACATGATGTTGGCTGACTTGCCCATTGCTCCACTAATGGACTGCAGTGGAGGAAAATGTGAGGTCATCTCTTGTAGACTCAAAGCAAACAGAACAGAGTACTTACTGAATGAGCAATAAATTCCAAAGAGGCTTAAGGATCATGTAACTACTGAAGGATAACAAGTTCAAACTCCATCAAAGCAAGAGGATATGAGGGGAGAGAAAATGCTTTGAGGACTTTTCAAAGCCTTCTTGAAAAGATGTACCATTCTCACTGACTCATGGAGACTGATATCTCTGGCTTTCACGAGCAACCAGAAAGACACTAAAATGATTCGGTCTTTTTGATGAGAGCATGACAAGGTCAAAAGAAAACTACGGAAGGAGTTCAGACACATTGAAAATAGACGCAGAAATTGGCCATTTGGGGTTTTTTTAAACATGCTCCACCTTTCAACATCATTGTGGCTAACCACTTGATCCTGCATTCTTCTCATACGTTAAGGGAGATCTAGACTCCTTCATAAATACATTTAATTTCTTGAGCTCCATTGCTTTTTCTAGTGGAGAATTTCACAAATTTCATCTAGTCTCTATTCTCAAGAACCCCATACCCTCAAGCAGTTCTGGACTCCAAGCAATTAGGATCACCCTCCTTATGTTTAGGAAAATCCAATTAGACTTGGATAGGTTTTTGATGTCCTTCCCCATTCTTCTAAATCCCTATGAATATATGCCTAATTGACTCATTCCCCCCTTTTATATCACTCCAGCCATCCAAGGAAGAATAGCTTTCAGCAACTGGTGAATAATTTTATAATTTCTCTTTTCCCAATCTAGCATGACTCAAATATATTTGTGCTTAGAACAAAAAGTGATCACCTCGCATTTATCTGCATTAAATTGCATCTGTCATATATTTGCCCACTCACCGATTTGTTGAAATCATAATGAAACTCCCCAAATGACCCGGGTAACCATCCTTCCTTCACCCTCTCTGGCAGATTCTGTTGATCTCATCAGCCACCTCAAAACCCCATCAAACTAGAGTGGATACAAGCCATCCATGACTATGAAAGACTGTGTAGATCATAATGATTGTCAGTTCCTTGCCACTCATACTTTTCCACCACCATGATCATTTTTCTACCTCCTGAGGGAGACTGCTTCATGGTGAAGAGTTGTATGGTGACCCTCAAGTGAAGACTGCTTAGTCACGGCAGATATCTGACCAATAGCAAATTGCATTGCTTAAAGCCCTACCCGTAACAAATCATCACCATTTCTGACCCCCACAGACATCAATAACTGGGTGCAGCAGAACTTCATAAGTGCCAGAATTTCTTTTGTTTCTTATATGGCCCTTCTAGGAATGTCAGCTGCAGTTATGGAGAATACTATCTAAAGAAATTTCCTCCAACTCTCTTTTCCTTTTCAAGTAAGAATGGACAATATAATAGATATCTTCCTTTCATCTGCAATACAAGAATATGAAGGTAAAGTTTTATGAAAATGACAACAACATCAACAAAATGACCAATGTTTCTATATTTGAATAATTCTTTGTTTTCTTTTTAAGAGATACAATGCAGAGTAGGCCCTCCCAGCCCAACGAGACACACCGCCCAGCAACCTACCTATTTAACACTAGCCTAATCACAGGACAATTTACAATGGCCAATTAACCTACTAACCAGTACATCTTTGGACTGTGGGAGGAAACCAGAGAACCCAGAGAAAACAACGTGGTTTACGGAGATAATGTACAAACTCATTGCAGAGGGTGCCGGAATTGAACTCTGAATTCGGTAACCACCCGAGCTGTAATAGCATCGCACTAGCCGCTACACGAACATGGCGCCCATGTTGAAAGTAATTTACAAGCACATAAAATTGGTTGCTGGATAATTCATATATTGCGGCATGGCACAACTTGAGTAGCAGCAGTACTCTCAATGGATACGATTAAATATTCCCGTTTCAGCCTGATACGGCTAAAAAGCACGCCTGCTTCCAATGTCAGTACAGTCAACAAAGATGTTTTAATACGTTTAAATGAACTATCGCTGCTTAAAACTGATGGAAACCACACCGATTGTGGTTGGAAGCGCCCACGTAGGATTCCACAGAGGAAACGCGGGTGCAGAGTGGGGTTACAAGTGCATTTAAGGAAACGGGGTTTAAAGCTCCTACCATCTTGCTGACAATCATGCAGTCTCTTGTGACTAAAATTGATGATCTCAGAGCCAGGGTGCTGAGTCGGAGGGACATTAGGACCACGTGTATCCTTTGTTTCACGGAATACTGGTTAACCCCTTCCATACCAGATGCAGCAATTCGGATCGACAGGTTTACTGTACACCATCAGGATAGATCTGTAGAGTCTCTCAAAAGCAGAGGTGGAGGAGTATGCCTCATGATCAACTCTTCTTGGTGCACAAATATATCAGTTTTGTCCCAATTCTGCTCACCAGACCTGGAATATCCAGCAGTTAAGTGTCGTCCTTTTTACCTAGCACGGGAGTTCTCTGGGGTCATTTTAGTAGTGGTATACATTCCACCTCAGGCCAATGTCAAGCAGGCTTTAGATGATCTGAGCAATGGGATCAACATGCATGAAACAACACACCCTAATGCCTTCACCATCGTTTTGGGAGATTTTAACCAGGCCAGTCAGAAAAAAAACACTAAAGAATTACCATCGACAGATCACTTGCAATACCAGAGGAAACAACACACTGGACCATTGTTACACCACCATCAACAATGCCTACCGTGCTATTCCACACCCTCACTTTGGGAAGTCTGATCATCTGGCTGTACTTCTACTCTGAGTATAGGCAGAGACTGAAGACAGTAGTGAGGACCAAGAAGGTTTGGACACGGGAAGCACAGGAGCGCCTACAGGACTGCTTTGAGTCAGTGGACTGGACTGTATTCAGGGATTCATCTTCGAACCTGGATGAGTTTGCTGCAGTTGTTACTGACTTCATTAAAACCTGTGTGGATGAGTGTGTGCCTACAAAGACTTACTGTACATTCCCAAACCAAAAGCTGTGGATGAACCAGGAGGTATGTCGTCTGCTGAAGGCTCGATCTGTGGCATTCAGGTCTGGCAACCCAACCCTGTACCAGAAAACCAGGCATGATTTGCGGAGGGGTATTTCAAGGGCAAAGAAACAATTTCGAATGAGGTTGGGGGTGATATCAGATGCATGGCAACTCTGACAGGGTTTGCAAGACATTACTTCCTACAAAGTGAAACCCAATAGCATGAATGACAGCGATGTTTCACTACCCGATGAACTCAACACCTTCTATGCCTGTATTGAAGGGGAGAACACAACTACAGCTGTGAAGGTCCCTGCTGCACCTGATGACCCTGTGTTCTCCGTCTCAGAGGCTGATGTTAGACTGTCTTTAAAGAGAGTGAACCCTCGCAAGGCGGAAGGTCCCAATGGAGTACCTGGTAAGGCTCTGAAAACCTGTGCCAGCCAACTAGCGGGAGTATTCAAGGACATTTTCAACTTCTCACTGCTACAGGCAGAAGTTCCCACTTGCTTCAAAAAGGCAACAATTAAACCAGTGCCTAGGAAGAATAATGTGAGCTGCCTTAACAACTATCACCCGGGTAGCATTCACATCGACAGTGACGAAATGCTTTGAGAGGTTGGTCATGACTAGACTGAACTCCTGCCTCAGCAAGGACCTGGACCCATTGTAATTTGCCTATCGCCACAATAGGTCAACGGCAGATGCAATCTCAATGGCTCTCCACATGGCTTTAGACCACCTGGACAACACAAACACCTATGTCAGGATGCTGTTCATCGGCTATAGCTCATCATTTAATACCATCATTCCCACAATCCTGATTGAGAAGCTGCAGAACCTGGGCCTCTGTACCTCCCTCTGCAACTGGATCCTCAACTTCCTAACCAGATGACCACAATCTGCACAGATTGGTGATAACATATCGTCCTCACTGACTATCAACACTGGCGCACCTCAGGGGTGTGTGCTTAGCCCACTGCTCTGCTTTCTATATACACATGACTGTGTGGCTCGACATAGCTCAAATACTATCTATAAATTGGCTGACAATACAACCATTGTTGGTAGAATCTCAGGTGGTGATGAGAGGGCATACAAGAGTGAGATATACCAAATAGTGGAGTGGTGCCACAGCAACAACCTGGCACTCAATGTCAGTAAGATGAAAGAGCTGATTGTGGACTTCAGGAAGAGTAAGATGAAGGAACACGTACCAATCCTCATAGGGATCAGAGTTGGAGAGAGTAAGCAGTTTCAAGTTCCTGGGTGTCAAGATCTCTGAGGATCTACCTGGTCCCAAAATATCAATGTAGTTATAAAGAAGGCAAGAACAGCAGCTATACTTCATTAGGAATTTGGAGAGATTTGGTATGTTAACAAATACACGCAAAAACTTCTATAGGTGTACCATGGAGAGCATTCTGACAGGCTACACCACTGTCTGGTATGGAGGGGCTACTGCACAGAACTGAAAGATGCTGAGGAAGGTTGTAAATCTAGTCAGCTCCATCTTGGGTACTAGCCTACAAAGTACTCAGGACAACTTCAGGGAGCAGTGTCTCAGAAAGGCAGCGTCCATTATAAAGGACCTCTAGCACCCAGGGCATGCCCTTTTCTCACTGTTACCATCCGGTAGGAGATATAGAAGCCTGAAGGCACACACTCAGTGATTCAGGAACAGTTTCTTCCCCTCCTAAATGGACATTGAATCCTTGGACTCTACACAACTTTTTCTTAAATGTACAATATTTCTGTTTTTGCACATTTTTAATCTATTTAATATATGTTTACTGTAATTGATTAATTTATTATTTTTTTCTTCTATATTATGTATTGCCTTGAACTGCTGCTAAGTTAACAAATTTCATGTCACAAGCCAGTGATAATAAACCTGATTCTAATTGTGTTTATTAATGCTGTCTCTACTTTCACTTTGATTTGATTATAGCAAATCAGTCTTCGACATATTGAAGAGAATATTTCAAGCAATAAACATTTTTAGAATATATTTTTAACACTCATAATTGCACTGGTTCATGGCCAGTTTGAGACACTGAAATTTGCAGGTTTCAGGGAAAAAATAACATTTCTCAAAGTTAGTCAGCTTCGACCACATTTTGTACAATTGTAACACGTGCATCCATAATACAAATCATTTAGAAAGTGATAGATGGTTTGGGGAACTTCATTTGCATGATGCAAGCCATATTGATCATAGCTCAATTGCAATCCTGTTTAAATCTTATTTGAAGACAACTGCAGCCCGTCCTGCAACAACACAATTTTTTTTAAAACAGGCAGCGTCTTAGGAATGTAACTATTGCATCATAGCAGAGATGCCCTAACTTCATTTGGCAAATATGCCCAAATTGGAAACTGCACACCATAATTTATCTTGTTTGTGCAACACAATACTTTATAATTTTGATTATACATTTGTTACTGTCCTGAGCAACTATGTCTGGGTAATAATGAGTGATGGAAAACTGAATTGATATTGGTCACTAAAACAAATAAGAATGAATTTATATATCACCAAAGTTCATTCCCAATATTCTATCAAGTTAATAGATTTATTGTAAACTGCACATAGTACACTGCAGTCAAGTCAAATTTAGTCTACTGCCACACACAGGTGTGCACAGGTGAAATGAAAAACTTCCATGCAGGAACACCACAGGCCATCTCCATGAAAAACAAATTATCCAAAATTGTCTACAAAAAGAACACAATTAGAAAGAAAATAAAAGTCCTTTGCAGTACAAAATACTGTGGTCATGATATTGCTGCCCTGAGACAGTGATGTGCAGGTTGATTCAAGAACTGAGTGGTTAAATTGTCCAAGTATGTAGCATTCTGAAAGTGGCAATACCGGTAGATACGGTGGTGAAAAAGGTATTTGGTACTGTAAACTTAAATTTACCGGACCAAATAACCACAGCACAAAAAGATCGTTACTTATCTTTTCACCAGTTTATTTCTTCGAGCTCAGCCGGCAGTGGAGCTTGGTCCCGACATCGGGGGAGAAGCATTCTCATCCCTCTGGCGGTCCAAACAAGTTCACTGCTCACCTTCCAGAATTGTTACATTTTATATGGCCACCGATGCAAAAGAACAATCAGTTCGATAGACATTCCAGCTACTCAAATAGAGCAACACTTAATAACTTAGATAAGAGACTCCACCAAATTTAAGCTTTGATTAAGAAAGGAATGTCTGTCTTATCTCTATCAGCAACCGCCTTCTGTCGAAACCAAGAGGTATGAAAAATCAGGAGACGTCTTTTGTGGATCTGTGTGAGCTTTAACCCTTATCTCGCTCCAAAGGGGCAGCTGTGAGACATCATCTTAAACATGCTGTAGCTATTCACAAACCAGAATACACAGACACAGTCGGTACTCAACCTTAACCCATTATTTACAGGAATCTGAGACTCCCCCAATTCCCTTAAAACTTTATCAGTACACTTTACCTTCAGAGTCATGGCATTGACTTGGATAGTTGTGATGCATATGACATTGGCGAGACATTACTTAGAGTATCATGTGCAGTTCTGGTCACATAAGAAGATGTCACTTACCTGGAAAAGGCGCAGTAAAGATTCACAAAGATAATACAGGGACTGGAGGGCTGGAATTATGAGAGAATGGATAGTTTGAGCCCCAAACCCCACCCCCCCCCCAAAGTGTAGGAGGCCAAGAGGGGCATGGATTAGGTCTTTCTCTAGGAATAGGGAAGTTAAAATTTGCCAGAGAAAGTAATAGAGGCAGGTACAATTGCAACTTATAAAATGCATTTAGACAGGTTCTTGGATAGACAATAGACAATAGGTGCACGAGTAGGCCACTCAGCCCTTCGAGCCAGCACCACCATTCAATGTGATCACGTACCCCGTTCCTGCCTTCTCCCATATATAGATAGAAATTTTTAGAGGGATATGGGCCAAATGAAGGCACTTGGAAAATAGGCAACTTGTTCAGTACGGAGGAGTTGGGCACTGCTGTCTAACTCAATGACTATGTAGTTGTTAATGTAGATAAAGAAAGCAACCAACAATACACATCTGAATCTCTTATTAGAAAAAACGAAGTAAATAAGTGGTTAATTTGCTTCATAGAAAAAGGTAAGAACAGAACTTGCTCTTCAAGTCACCCCTTGGAATCAAGTGTCTAGCTCAACTATTAGATTGGCCATGAGCAGAGCCTCAGCACAAACATTTACGACCACACCACTCTATCAAAATGCCCATTTGAACTGGGTGCTCAAATCACTAAATGGAGTTTGATTCAAGAGTCTTTGACCCAAGACAGACTAATTAGCAGCAAAGCCAAACTGAAACAAAGAAAACGAAAAAACTCTTCCCCTTTTCTGCTAGCCTCCATGCCTATTTTTAATAGTTTTGTTTGTACATTTATCTAATTCCAAGGCTGATATGCAAACAATCTTGAGGGCATTTAAGCACTGGAAAATATATGACATTTATTAAACGGAAAATATCACCTTTTGATTTCACAGAAGTGGCTCATAGACATTTTAACAGATAAATCACAATCTGGATGAGCAATTCGGGCTTAGCTCCTTTTAGAAAACTAGCTGGCAGAATAATTAAGGAACAAAGTTGAAACTGAAAACTTTTGCTTTCAAAGACAGATTCTGCTAGCATTAAGCAGAATACAATTTAGAACACAGAACAGTTCAGTACTAGAACAGGCCCTTTAACCCACAATGTCTGCACTAAACTTGATGCTGAATTAAACCTGATCTTCTGTGCATGTAGCCAATCAATTTCCCGGCATATTCCAACAGCTCTTTAAATGCCACTTTTGCATCTGCTTCCACCACAATCCCAAGCACCTACCATTCCGTGTGAACAAAACACTTACCTGCACATCTCCTTTAAAAATTCCCACTTTCCAGAACTTGATATTTCTATCTTGGGAAGAAGATACAGACTGACTACCTTATCTGAACCTCTAATGAACTTCTATCAGATCTCCCCCTTGGCACCACAGAAAATATAAGTTTCTTTCCAACCACGCCTTAAAGCCCATACCATCTAGATCAAGTTTCCTGGTAAACCTCTTTCTGCACCCTTCACAATGCCTTTGATCCTTCCTGTAATGGGTTGAACAGAATTCAACACAACACTACAAGTGCGGCCTAACCAAGGTTTTTTTTATAGTTGCGACATGACTTCCTAAGTTATACTCACTGCAACAACTATTGAAGACAAGCATCTTAAACATCCTACGTGTACTACAGCCACTTCCTGAATCTAACGACTCGGACCACACGATCCCTCTGCACATTAATACTGTTAACTGTTTACTTTCCCCTTGTGTTTGACATCCCAAAGTGCAAAACTTCACACTTATCCTGATTAAGCTCTTGTCATTTCTCTGCCCATGTCTATAACTGATCAATATTCTGCTGTATTCTTTAATATCCTTTCACACTGTCAACAATTTTGTGTCATCTGCAAATTTACTAACCCAATCATCAATATTTTCATCCATGGCATTCATATACAGCAGTAGAGGCCCCTGTACCAATCTCAGAGTAACTTCAAACAACACACACACAAAATGCTGGTGGAACACAGCAGGCCAGGCAGCATCTATAAGGAGAAGCACTGTCGGCGTTTCGGGCCGAGACCCTTCGTCTTGAAACGTCGATAGTGCTTCTCCTTATAGATGCTGCCTGGCCTGCTGTGTTCCACCAGCATTTTGTGTTTGTTGTTTGAATTTCCAGCATCTGCAGATTTCCTCGTGTTTGCAGAGTAACTTCAGCCAGAATAACTATTTTTTACTGGAAGAAGTCAGTAAAGAGTATATTAGAGGCAGACCCCAATGATTCATGTGAGTAATTAACACACACTGTTCCAAAGAAGTCTAAGGAAAAAGTCAGAAATACATTTGTTAAATTTGAAAGAGAAAAATATAAATATTTTGAAACCGAGGAAAGTAAATGACACAAGACAAATTAAAAATCAGGAATTTGTTAAACATCCCTTGTCAAAAATAGCAAGTGAATTCTTGAGAGCATGTTGTGTGCTGTTAACTTCATTAACTTTCTGCCCAACTTGCCACTCTTCTGTGCTGAACAAATTCCACAGGGGCACATTGACTTCAGAACTTCTAACCATACAGTGATGACTCAGGGTCTTGACTCTTTTTTTTACACATTTTAGGATTAAATGCTCGAGATACAGGATATCTCCATCACACTGAGAAGGTGTCAGCCTTTGTAGAGAATTGTAGCGCTGGTGTGCAGAGTGGAGACTTCCCAACATTCTGGGACTGCCTACCCCCCTTTCAGAACAACTTTACCAATATATCAGGTCAGTGGATGCATCCTGACAAATGCATTTTTGATTAAAAAAATTAAAAGGGATATAGTCATTGAACATCACAGCACTCACCGCAATAATGTGCGTTTGTGTACTACATTTAATCTTTAATTTGGTGATAAAATGCAAAGATAAAAAAATTGAGTCCAAATGTTTAGTCATTTTGAGCACTTCCCTGGTCATTGAATGGCTGAATGGTTGATATATGTTAAGTAAACATTAACAAGCTAAATTCATATACACATGAAGAGTCCTTTTCAGCTGAGGTACATATAGCAAAAAAATCTGCTGCAATGGCCACGCCTATAGATTACAAAATGAAATTTACTATCGTATGCACGGGTACATTATGCACTGGTGAAATAAAAACACTTAACAGCAGCATCACAGGCACATATTGAATTGGAGTTGAATTGAATTGGCTTACTGTTGTCGCTTGAACCGAGGAACAATGAAAACGCTTATCTCGCATACTATTCATAGCAGTCAAATCATTGCAAGGTACAAGGTAAAAGGTACAAGGTCAAACAGTAACAGAAACACAGTATCAAATAGGCAAAATTCACAAGCAGTACAGAAGTGATGCACAAACTAATTGCGAGAATGAACACAATCAGAACAGAAAAAAATCAAAGACCATTTTAGTGTGAAGTGATCAAGGTGCTAACAGTCTTGCTAAACTGTAGTGATGAGGGTTTTGCCACTTGGTTCAGGAATTGAATGGCTGAAGGGAAGCAACTGTTCTTCAGCCCAATTGTGTGGGACTTCAAGCTTCTGCATCTCCTGCATGGTGACGGCTGAAAAAGTACAGCTTGCAATGTTTAGGGGCAATACTGTTTTAAACCTCCATCTTCTTGCCCTTCAGACATACAGAGTTTCCTTGTTTTTCACTGCCTTCGATGGGAAGAAATTATTCCTCTGATAGTAGCCACATTAGATCTATCATACATACTAAAAGATCGTTTGAATCAGGAGCGATATGAGCCTTTTACTAATCCCTTTTGCCTTCATCGGGTCTATATCCCACACTGCCTTTCCCAATTAACTATCTGTCTAAATGCCTCTTAAAGGTAATAACTATACAGTCGGCCCTCCTTATCCGCAGGGAATTGGTTCCGAGACACCCCCCCCCCCCCCACCACCACCACAGATACCAAAAAACGCGGATGCTCAAGTCCCTTATTTAACCTGGCTTAGAGTGGTGGTCTTCAGGACCCAGCGGAACCCCAGACTTTATTTAACATGTTCAGTGTGGTGGACATTAGGACCCAGCGATGCAGCTCTGAATCTGCGGTGTTTCTGTTCACGAAAATAATCACGATCACGATTGAAAATAAGGTGGAAGTAGTAAAGCAATCGGAAAGAGGTGAAACGCCATCGGTCATTGGAAAAGAACTAGACTACAGTCGATCAACGATCGGAACAATTTTAATGGAGCATGTGAAAGGCCCTGCCCCGATGAAAGCTACAATTATTACTAAGCAACGCAGTGGTTTATTATTGGAATACATTTGGTTCTTAAGTGTTTTATATGCATAGAAAGGTAAAATATGTACTATATACTAAGAAAAACGTTTGACTAACTGACGCTAAATAATACTGGATGTACCTGTTCCAGCTTCAAATCCGATTTAAAGACGGACTCAGGAATGGAACTCATTCATAACCTGGGGACTGCCTGTACTTTTAAGTCATTTCTAGATTACTTATAATACCTAATACAATGTAAATGCTATGTAAATAGTTGTTATACTGTATTGTTTAGGGAATAATGACAAGAAAAAATAGTCTGTACATGCTCAAACAACGAGTGCTGGAGTGAGAGCTTCCGGGTTTTCCCGATCCGCGGTTGGTTGAATCCGCGCATGCGGAATCCGCGGATAAGGAGGGACGACTGTGCCTGTTTCTACCACCAACTCTGGCAGCTCTAGATATCCACCACTCTCTGTGTAAAAACACTTACCCTTCAAATCCCTTTAAAAATCCTCCTCTCACCTTAAACCTATGCACTCTTGTTTTTGATAACCCTAGCACAGAAAAGGATTTTCTATGTCTAACCTATCCATGGCCCTCATAATCTTTTATACCCCTGTCAGGTCCCCCCTCAGTCTCCTTCATTCCTGGGAAAACAAACCCAGCCCTGTCCAATTACTAAAGTCCAGCAATTCAGGCAGTATCCTGGCGAATCTCCTCTGCAATCACTGCAGTACAGTCACATCCTTCTTATAACACGGTGATCAAAATGGCAGACTGTACTCCTAGTGCACCCCAATCAGTGTTTTGGAAAGATTTAGCATGATGTTAAAACCTTTATTATATTCTATGTCCTTACCAGTGAAGGCAAGCATGCCACAAGCCTACTTCTTCACCACTCTATTGGCCCATGTTGCTTCTATCAGGGAACTATGGACTTAGGCCCAAAAGTCTGTTCTCTGTTAATTAGTTAAAATTCCATTCTACTCATTAACATCCTACTGAATTAACATTTGACAAAAAAACAAGGTAAACCTTTGTGGACAAAGGGCGAGGAGAAGAAAGAGAAAAGATACTTGAGGTCAAACAGTTCCCCTGGAAATAATTCTTTCACACGGTAGAATGCCTTGGTTAGTCCACATGATGGGACTTGCACCTAAAGGTTAACCTGAAGTAAATGCTACATGAAATGGGCTTTACAAATAACAGGTGCAGCCAACTGTACTAACATAGACACAGGAACCCAGAAGCACCCAAGAACGGGCACTAAAAGAAGAGGAAGTTAATTGTTCATATATAGACCAAGATATAAAAATTGCTTCACACGATAAACTTTTTTTTTGCACAATACGTAATGAATCTAATTAATCTAAAACCATTGTGCATGAGCTACCTATCAGAAAGAAAGAAGCCACTGGTCTATCATACAGACGTCAAGCAGATTGCAATGTGCACAGAACTATCTTGCACAATCGAGACCCATGAATAAATTGGGCCACTCCCATCAAAGCAGCTGGAACTGCTGAGCTACACCCAACTCTGGCACAGGTAAAAAGGAAATGGTTACTGGGCCTCTGACCAGTTGGTCTTGCTGCAGGAAGGGCCCCCCCCCCCTCCCCCCAAGGTATTTGGCTCGATGCTTATTCTTGATTTTGCTCTTTTTCAAGCCCTTTTTCTGTCCAAACACATCCAGTGGATCCTAACCCGATCTCACTACCTAACCATCATATAATTGGGACTCTCATCCTAACACCAACTACCTAATCATACAGTGACCATTTTCCACCACCACCATTCAACCTTCCCATCTTCAAATCCTGCCCCATTCCATGACTTCAGACCCAATCCAGATACCGGTGGCACAGTTTTGGACGTCAGCTTACATCAGATGAATAAAGATTGAAAAATTCTGGTTTCTTGCAGCTCACCTGGTGCCCTCAGTTTTTAATTACACTTGCTTATGCACTGAAACTGGATCACACAGCATTTGAACTTGCAAAGATATTGTACAATAACTAGATAACAGGATTGCAGCTCAGCTTTGAATAATTGGATCCATCGTGGGATTTGAAATGTGCGAGATAATTAGGAGAACATATACACGATACAGATATAATCAGAACCCACTCTAAAGGATAACCTCTGGTAAAAAAGATGCAGTATAAAATTGGGTCAGTTGAACAGACTGAAAGTAGCAGGAAGATTAAGCACGAATATTCAAAGTTTTAATGCTAAAACAGGAAAAACATCAAAATCAAAAATTGAAACTTTGATTACCAGTTACAGAGAATGAAAACAAACTCAGAATGGAAGCTCCCTAAAAATAAAGTGAGAAACAGCAGCAAATATGTAAGTGAGTGAAATTGGTACAGCAGCAACATTCTAATAGACAGAAACAGACCACACCTATGATCACACTCCCAAGAACATCTAGTCAGATACTAAGGTCTAAAAATAAATCCTAATATGGTCGTCTGTGATAAAACTAAATCTAGTGACAAAGATGAATGAAACAAGAATCACTGGGGAAAGAATTTATGCAATGACTACAACTAAGTTTCATTTTAGGATTATGGATTCCAGTGTGCAGCAGAACTTCAAACCACAACCATCTTTGCCTCAGGTTTACAATGGGAGGGCACAGATAAAGAGAACTACAAGGGCTTAAGAAAACATATGTGGTTAATAATAAAAGGAGAAAGCAGAGCCTTGCAGGTATACTAATAAAGTAGTGGAGCATTAAGAGGGTGGGTTCACTCAAAAATGAAGATAATTTGATCACGAGGGCAAACGGAAAACAGCAGAGTTGCTTCACAAGTAACTTGAATCAGTATTTACCAGAATGGGGAGAGTTAAAGATTTGCAAATGAAAGGAAATGAAATCTACGGACTAAAATCAAGAGAAGGAGGTCTGATCAGTTCTTGTGCAGGATCAGATGGCACACAGCCCAAATTTAAAATAAGTGTTAGTACTATGAAGCCAGAAGGATTATGGGAATAGGATGTGGGCACACCAACAAATTTGTCAAAACTGCATGATTTTGGAATTGATAAACCAAATGCAAATACCAAAATGTTCACTATACTCCACAAACACATGATTGGTTTACATCAGTAATGCTATTAATATAGTTTTGCATGCCCTATGATGTTGAGGATACGTTAGCTTCAGAGAAATTCCTTCCCAGGTTACAAGCATGCTGACAAGAACGGAGAGTGAGGGGGCGGAGTGTCGAGTTGTGAGGAAAGGTCAGACTGATACCAGACAAGCATTTGATACAGAACTTCAAAACTAGAAATGTGCTGGACAAAGTACACATGTTTTAATCTAACAATGGATATTATAGAAGATAAGAGGGAATAAGAAAATAAGCTTGTATGCTTAAGTGGGGAAAGGTGAGAAGGAGAAATTTTGACGAAGTGTTTATCATGAGGATTGCTTTAACACAGTAGTTCTCAACCACTTTCTGCTCGTTGCCCACTTCTGACTTTCGGTTAATTCTGAGGTCCCCACCCTCCATAGTTTCCATTAGCTACTAAAGTTTTTTGCGTCAATTGTACTAATTATTCTAATATACAATATAATTTACATTTAGACAGGTTAAATGTTAAATATGTTAAATATCTGAAAAATAAAACTATTTCAAAGCTCCGAATAGAATATTTTATTTATAATATATATTCTTCCAACCAGCAATGAAAAAAAACCACAATATCGTTACTTCAGGTATTCAGTGGAATCCTTGTGACTGATGCAAACTAGAAAGTTTTTGAATATCTGGTTGCAACTTGGTTGAAGGTGACTGAAAATCACCTCACGAACATCATGACAGTTAAGAGCTTTTGATAGCAGGTGAGGAGCTTGACTAAAGCCATATTCAATGAGCTAAGAGGTGGGGAATCCAATTAAAATCAATTTTGCTTTCTCCCAGAGCTGTGAAAATTGATTTTGAATATCACTAGTTATCCAGAAACTTTGCTTGCTGTGTTTGAATTTTGCTTGAGCTCTTATATCACTCTGCAGCTCACTAAGACATTCTTGCAATGTGACGTCAACACCATCCACGTTCACCCCAAATGGATCCACCACCCAATCTGGATCATGCATCTCCAGCAGATCTCTGACCTGAAATTCCATTTCAGACTGCGATTGTTTCAAATTACCAAGGTGTGCAATCAGATCATCATCTTGCAATTCTAGTTTACGAGTGGCCAGTGAAGGAAATTGCAGCAACTCGCGACATCCAATCTTTCTGCTGAGAAGTTTCAGTTTTCCAAGGAAAGTGGTAATAACAGTCTCTTTGCACAACGTGAGAGCAGAGATTTTTTCCCTTGTAACTGTTTAATAAATTCAGTTGTTCAAGTATATCTGACAGCTAAAGTATGTCAGACTTAGTAGTGACAATTTGTTCTCCAAGCTGCTTATCACTTAGAAATGCTACAGAACTCTCAAGAAAAGTGATTGAACTTCCTTTCGAAGTGTGCTAAGTATCAGGGATTGAAACTGTAGTGGTGGATAGTGATAGACTTCGCACCTTCTCACCTTTCTGCAATTTAGCCCTTTCTGGCAAGTGACCCCACTGCAGTAACTGCAACCTTTAAATCGCATTTTATAACTACTACAACATGCACGGGTCAGTGGAAGGCAAACGCAGCCAGCCCCCTGTTGCATTCTTGCTGATTTGCCATGCTGCAGACAGCCCCGCCTAATCTGCAGTTTGTGATTTTGGAACAGGGCTCAGCAGGCTGCCCTGCAGGGTGTAACTGGTGATTTGTGCGAGGGCAAGGAGGAGCTGAGATAACAATCGACTCCCCGCACACACACACAAAGATGTTTTGCTGCATAATCTAGCATATTTTTCCATTCATTTCATTCAGGGTTCCAACTGAATAACATATATTCATTTTTTTATTTATTTTAGTAAAATTTCATTAAAACAATAGCCAATTCAGAAACTGCTGTGGTCCCTGGTTCCTTGTATTTTTACTTGTGGCCCCTACATAATCCAGCATTGCTACCTGGGGTGGGGTGGGGGGCATATGGCCAGCATTGAGAACCACTGCTTTATCATATGGATTTACAGAATTAAGATTCCAAACCAAACACTGTACTGTAATTTTAAGAAAATAAGTTATTCACAGGAAACAGGAAAAGTGTCAGAGTTCAGGACGAGAGCAGAGATGTAACATGACAGAGTAGTAATTAATATGCCCGTAGGTCATAGGCTCCTCAGCCGAGAAAAACATCCTCTCCATCAAGCCTGTCTAACCTAAGAATTTGGCATATTTAATGAAATCTCCTCTCTTTCTTCTAAACTCCAAAAACAGAACACAGAGAAAATCTACAGCACATTACAGGCCCTTTAGCCCACAATGTTATGCTGACCATGTAACCTACTCTAGAAGCTGCTATAATTTCCCTACCGCATACCCCTCTATTTTATTAAGCTCCATATACCATTTAAAAGTCTCTTAAAAGACCCTATTGTATCCACCTCTACCACCTTCACTGGTAGTGCATCCATGCACCCACCACTCCCTGTATGGAAAAACTCACCCTGACATCCCCCTTCTTCCAACTACCTTAAAACTATGCCCCATTTCAGCCCAGGGCTCTCCACATGATCAATGCCTCTCATCATCTTATACACCTCTATCGGGTCACCTCTCATCCCCTGTCACTCCAAGGAGAAAAGGTCATGTTCCCCCAACCTAGCTTCTTGCTCTCCAATCAGGCAACATCCTTGCAAATTTCCTCTGCACTCTCTCTATAGCATCCAAATCCTTCCTGTAATGAGGTGACCGGAACTGAACACAAGTACTCCAAGTGAGGTCTAACTAAGGTCTTTTATAGCTGTAACATTACCTCACGGCTCTTGAACTCAATTCCACAGTCTACTCAATCTCCCCTCATGCAGCTGAAGGCCATCCTTGTTACCAGTCAAGTGAATATTCACTGCTCTCCCTCTGCAGCAAACACATCCTTTGTGTTTTTTTAGGTAAGCAGACCAGAACAGTATGCCATAGTCCAGATAGTGTCTTACCCCAATTGCAATAGGACTTCCATATTCCCATATTCAAATTCCCCTGTAAAAATGACCTTCTCTTGATTTCATAATTTGACAGTGCAATTTAAGTTCAACAACTTGTGCTTATATGGTCTGTTTAATGAAATGTTCCAAGCATTCTACACTGCCGATATCAAAGTAAATTTTAGCTAACATTAGAAGTTAGGGTGAATGATCTGGCATTTAAAGTGATGAAGTTTAAAGAGTCTTAAGATGGAAGAGATCTACTGGATGAAAAGGACAGCATCAGGCCTAGGTTGCTGGGGGCAGAACTGAAACTGCACTGATTAAAGAATGCTGAAGAGGACAGAATTGAAAAAAGTAACAGAAAACTGCAGGGCTGTAAAAGATTGTGGAATTAGGGAGGAAAGTATCACTCTAATTGAGATCAGCACAGATTAGGTTTGAATAGGAAATTAATTACATTTATATCCCCATGGCATATTAATTTACCCATGAGGACGTGGACATTTTTGCTTCTATAAAATTGTCATAAGGCATTATACCACACTTCTAATGAAGGGCACCTTATGTTCACCCTGATTCTCTTTCCACAGATGCTGCCTGACCTAATGAATATTTCTAACATTTTCCATTGTTATTTGGGAAATGTACTATATGGTAGAGAACAACAGATGATAGGAGGCAGATATTATTACTATTGTGGAAGCAGCAGCGGAGCGAGAACTCTCAACTGCACAGTTAAAAATGTTTTAGTGCGACACGAGTGCTGTTACACTCGGTCACTAATTTATTAGATAAACCTGTTCGTTAATGCAATTATCTAATCAGCCAATCAAGTAGCAGAAACTCAATGCATAAAAGCATGTAGACATGGTCTAAAGGTTCAGTCATTGTTCACACCAAACATCAGAATGGAGGAGAAATGTGATCCAAGTTGCTGCCGCTGCTGTGAGGTTCGGGACTCTGCTGGGAAGAACAGGCCCCCAGTCCTCGTGGTCATGGTGCAGATGGCCATTGGCAGGGCCGTCTTAATACGCTTGGCAGAGGATGGTGCTCGGAGTAGCTGTGCCAGAGGGGATAGTCGGAGGCTCGGAGGTTCGATGGACTCGGAGTCCGCTGCGGTCAGGTCGCTTTCGGTGTGTGCTGCGTCTGCGATGCTGGGTTCGACAGAGCTTTCATTGTGTGCTGCG
This sequence comes from Hemitrygon akajei, assembly GCF_048418815.1. NCBI lineage: Eukaryota > Metazoa > Chordata > Chondrichthyes > Myliobatiformes > Dasyatidae > Hemitrygon > Hemitrygon akajei. Next base: position 46,270,795 of record NC_133140.1, read on the forward strand.
TCTGTGAGGCTGAGTCGGGCGGCACCATGGAAGTCCATATTGGGGGTATTCACTTCTGCCGCCAGCGTGAGATGGCGAGTCTGTTGGGACCCTGGGGACTTGTGGAAACTGTGTGGTGATGTCTTTTGAACTTATAGTCCTTTAACATCTTTGGACTATTTTTACTGTGCTCATGGTCTGTTTTTTATCATTATGCTATTGTTTGCACTGTTGTAACTATATGTTGTAACTATGTAGTTTTGTGCAGGTCTTGTGGCTTTAGTTTTTGGTCTTGTTTGTCTGGTGGATTTGGAGCTCCTTTCCGGGGAACGCGCTAAGACGGTAGCGTGATATTAATATGCAGCAGCCTCTCCGGACTCTGGATTGGGGATTGCCAAACGTTACGTGGATTTTCTGGTGTAGTCTGTTTTGTCATTTGCTTTTGTGATATCATTCTGAAGGAACGTTGTCTCATTTTTTAACTGCATTGCATTTGTGGTTTCTAAATGACAATAAACTGAATCTGAATCTGAAGTGACTTTGACCATAGAATGATTGTTGCCAGATGGTGTGGCTTGAGAATCTCAGAAACCCTGGGATTTTCATGCACAACAGTCTCTAGAGTTTACAGAGAATGGGGTGAAAAATTAAAAGAAAACATCCAGTGAGTGGCAGTTCTGTGGGCCAAAATGCCTTGTTAATGAGAGAGGTCAGAGGAGAATGGCCAGATTGGCCAAAGCTGACAGGAAGGTGACAGTAGCTCAAATAACCACGTGTTACAACAGTGAGAGCATCTTTTAGCACACATGTCAAAACTTCAGGTGGATGGGCTACAGCAGAAGAGCATGAACCTAATAAAGTGGCCATTGAGAATATGTTGCAATTTCTTGCGTTGTTTTTTACACGTAGACCAGCAGATGCATTCTTTGAGGCCTGTTCCTAAAGCAACATCCTTCTAGCTCCAGGGGAATGTTACTGGTGAACGAATAAATGCAGCAATGGGAAGACGGCTCTGCCAAGGGTGAGAGATGTTTGAAGAAAAATGGTACATCTAAGCTTTCTATATGCAAAAGGGCCGAGGTCAAAGTCTGGCGCTTCTAGCAAGAATACTGAGACTGAATACATGTGCTTTGGAGGTACATGCGTACAGGGACTAAATACCTGTGCTGTGGGACACGTACAGGGACCAAGTACCTGTTCTTTGAGGGGAGCCTGCGAGACAAGTAAATGCATGCACCCAATCTTCCTACTCCATCAGATGAAGGAAGCGAAGATCAAGTCTCTTTGAGTGCAACAGAGCTCAAATGTCTTCCCTAACACAGCACTGAGTGGGCAAACGGAGCTGCAACAGCAGCTAGAATGTTCCAGAGTCTTGGAACCTGTTACAATGATCCTAATCTCAACAGTAAAACTTGTCAAGGCACAATTCAAGTTAGATTTCAGGTTGCAGTAGGGTGACAAGTTTCAGAAAGGAGAATTGCAATTTCCGCGTTAGTTCCATGGTTTCAAGGAAATAGTGTTAGCAAAACATTGCTATGTGAATAAGCAAGACATTGCTTTTCACACTAGTAAGATTGGAAATCTCAAGGTGGAAGACTAATTTTGCAACTTATACGATTCATGACATTCAGATGAGTTTTACACTAGGAAAGAGAGTGCTTGGGAAAAGAGAAATCCCAATGAGATGACTGATTTCCCCAATGAGACCCAAAAATGCGTGCAAAATGTTCTACTGCCTTGCTAACCCAATCACAAACGAGAAAATCTGCAGATGCTGAAAATCCAAGCGACAAACACAAAATGCTGGAGGAATTCAGCAGGTCTGGCAGCTTCTATGGAAAAAAAAGTTCATTACTACTCATCTTTTCTTCTCCAATCCTGTCGAAGGGTCTCAGCCCGAAACATCGACTGCACTTTTTTCCTCAGATGCTGCCTGGCCTGCTGAGTTCTTCCAGCATTTTGTGTGTGTTACCACTTTGTTAAACCACTTTTCCACAACATATTGACTCATTCCCCCCCGCCCCCTCCCCCAAGAGGTGGGTGAAAAAAATTTGCAGCTTAAAGTGTACGCAAAAATGCTTAAAATGAGTTTGAAAGGAATTGTGTGCAGCAGGTAGTGATGCTGGCTTACTGCTCTGGGTTTAACCCTAATTACTGCCTCTATTCATGTAGAATTTGCATATGCTGCCCATAACTACATGCAGTCCCATCCCCTCAGCACTTTGGTTTCTCCCATCTCTCAAAGTTATAGAGGTTAGTAGTTTAATCAGTGACAGTAAATTAGCCCTGCTGTCAGTGCTTGTTGGAAAAATTGACAGAAAGAAGGTGGGTAGGCAGGGGTATTAATAGAAAATTGAGAGAGCAAAGGCTACAAGGAAGCTAGTGAGAGAAGGATTCAATGGGCTGCATGGCCTTTTCGATATTACATGAAATAAATTGGCAGAGATTTTACCTAGACGTTTCTGAATATTACTGCTGTGCATCTCCTAACCTTCTAAATAGACCTATGGTTAAAGTCTTTGGAACTTCAGTAACTAGTACTTCAAATACCTGCTTGATAGGCAGTGTAATCTTGTATAAATCCAAACTGACTTGAATTTGAATCTCAATTGTCACATTAGAAAAAAGATTAAATTTGATCAGATTTGTGGATCAAAATATCATTCACCCAATGGAAAAATAAAGCAAAATATAATAAGCAATATTATTAGATAAACCAGAGTTTTTGAAGAAACTATAAGTCAGTGAAGTTAATGACTGCCACTTAAATATCCACAAGTAACTGAAGAACAAATACAATAATCCCCTTATATTGGCCAAGAATTCATAATACCAGACATAATCTCATTTAAATGCTTTGATCACAATTTTTTCATTCGACTTACCTGAATAACATACAAGCTTTGGCAACTGCCAATACAAAAATGTGCAGCTTTCCACAGTTCCACCCAGAAATCTATTACTTATCTAAACTGCATATTGGGTAACTGAACAAAGTTTTAACTTTACTTATTACAAATAGTGCTGACACAGCCACAAGATGTTCAACTCATTTACGGTATGAAGTCCACACATAATACTTGATGTGTTTTTTGAATGCAATGATGACATTTCATATTTAACGTGTTCAGAGCATTCCCACATCTGTTATTAGAAACTTTAAGTATACAATACGGAAGCAAACACAAGCAATCATACAGAACCAAATGATTTAAATCTACAAGTAAAATATTTGATCTAATGTATAGAGTTATAAAACAAGGAGTTAAGGAAGGGAAGCATTGACTCACAACTATCAGAGCAAAGTTCTGTACAAACAATATTAATTTTTCAATACAGAAAATGAAATCACATTTGGCAATTACAATAATCCTAAACATACATCAAACAGTTTAAGAGCTTCAAAAAATGTAATAAATTTCCAGTCAAAAGAATTACCTGAAACTAGTCGGTAAATAAACTCGTTATCCATTTACAAGACCTGAGCTTTAATGGCAAGATCAGCAGCTATCATTCATCCCTATCAGTATGGGAGAAGGTGAGAGTGAGCCACTTTCTTGAACTGTTACATCCTATGTACTGAGGATACCCACATACTGCAGCAATGGAGGAGGGTGAAATATTTCCAGCTCATATAGTGTGCGACTTGAAGAGAAAACTTGGAGGCGGTGAGCGTCCATGAACCCATTGCTCTTCCTCATCGAGGTGATTGGGCTCAGAGTTTGAGAAGTGATGTTGGCGCTTTGTTAAGGCCTTGCCTTCCTCAATTATACAAACGTAATTTGCTGAAGTTGTGGTTCGTCATTTAAATTCATTCCTTTTATAAGAGCAGCTTTGAAAACAGACACAATATTGGGCTGGATTATACCCAAAAATAAAGCTTTAAAACAGGAACTGCGTAATTTCCAGTTCATTTCAACTCAACAATCATATTGTCAGCCCTTTACAGCAAACTACAGCAACCCCACATTGGTTGCTAAGGAAAATGGCAGCAAATGAAGAGGAAAGTGCTGCCAGATTCACCAACACGTTTACAGTCTGAAAACAGTACGGGAATCCAAATCATTTCTGATAAAGCCACCAGACTCCAGGCCTGAATTCTGTGTAGGGTCAGAGGTTAGATGCAGAGTCACGTTCTGTACTTCTGTACTACAACTATGGAAGTCAAGAACGTGCTGAACTGCACAATGCTGACATTCTCTAGAACCATGAAATGAAATCCAAACCTAGGCATTTCCAGCTCAGGTTTCTAACCTTTAGAATAATTTGTTCCCCATCTCTTCTCTCCGACTATTGTTGTAATAGACAATAGACAATAGGTGCAGAAGTAGACCATTCGGCCCTTCGAGCCTGCACCGCCATTTTGAGATCATGACTGATCATCTACTATCAATACCCGGTTCCTGCCTTGTCCCCATATCCCTTGATTCCCCTATCCATAAGATACCTATCTAGCTCCTTCTTGAAAGCATCCAGAGAATTGGCCTCCACTACCTTCCGAGGCAGTGCATTCCAGACCCCCACAACTCTCTGGGAGAAGAAGTTTTTCCTTAACTCTGTCCTAAATGACCTACCCCTTATTCTCAAACCATGCCCTCTGGTACTGGACTCTCCCAGCATCTGGAACATATTTCCTGCCTCTATCTTGTCCAATCCCTTAATAATCTTATATGTTTCAATCAGATCCCCTCTCAATCTCCTTAATTCCAGCGTGAACAAGCCCAGTCTCTCTAACCTCTCTGCGTAAGACAGTCCAGACATCCCAGGAATTAACCTCGTGAATCTACGCTGCACTTCCTCTACAGCCAGGATGTCGTTCCTTAACCCTGGAGACCAAAACTGTACACAATACTCCAGGTGTGGTCTCACCAGGGCTCTGTACAAATGCAAGAGGATTTCCTTGCTCTTGTACTCAATTCCCTTTGTAATAAAGACCAACATTCCATTAGCCTTCTTCACTGCCTGCTGCACTTGCTCATTCACCTTCAGTGACTGATGAACAAGGACTCCTAGATCTATTTGTATTTCTCCCTTACCTAACTCTACACCATTCAGATAATAATCTGCCTTCCTGTTCTTACTCCCAAAGTGGATAACCTCACACTTATTCACATTAAACGTCATCTGCCAATTATCTGCCCACTCACCCAGCCTATCCAAGTCACCCTGAATTCTCCTAACATCCTCATCACATGTCACACTGCCACCCAGCTTAGTATCATCAGCAAATTTGCTGATGTTATTCTCAATGCCTTCATCTAAATAGTTGACATAAATTGTAAAGAGCTGTGGTCCCAATACCGAGCCCTGTGGCACCCCACTAGTCACCACCTGCCATTCCGAGAAACACCCATTCACTGCTACTCTTTGCTTTCTATCTGCCAACCAGTTTTCTATCCATGTCAATGCCTTCCCCCCGATGCCCTGAGCTTTGATTTTACCCACCAATCTCCTATGTGGGACCTTATCAAATGCCTCCTGAAAATCGAGGTACACTACATCCTCTGGATCTCCCCCGTCTAACTTCCTGGTTCCATCCTCGAAAAACTCCAACAGATTAGTCAAGCATGATTTACCCTTGGTAAATCCATGCTGGCTCGGCCCAATCCTATCACTGCTATCTAGATATGCCACTATTTCATCCTTAATAATGGACTCTAGCATCTTCCCCACCACTGATGTCAGGCTGACAGGTCGATAGTTCTCTGTTTTCTCCCTCCCTCCTTTTTTAAAAAGTGGGATAACATTAGCCATTCTCCAATCCTCAGGAACTGATCCTGAATCTAAGGAACATTGGAAAATGATTACCAATGCATCCGCAATTTCCAGGGCCACCTCCTTTAGTACCCTAGGATGCAGACCATCTGGACCTGGGGATTTGTCAGCCTTCAGTCCCATCAGTCTTCTCATCACTGTTTCCTTCCTAATGTCAATCTGTTTCACTTCCTCTGTTACCCTATGTCCTTGGCCCATCCATACATCTGGGAGATTGCTTGTGTCTTCCTTAGTGAAAACAGATCTAAAGTACTCATTAAATTCTTCTGCCATTTCTGTTTCCCATAACAATTTCACCCAATTCATTCTTCAAGGGCCCAACATTGTTCTTAACTACTTTCTCTTCACATACCTAAAAAACCTTTTGCTATCTTCCTTTATATTCCTGGCTAGCTTGCATTCGTACCTCATTTTTTCTCCCCGTATTGCCTTTTTAGTTAAGTTCTGTTGTTCCTTAAAAACTTCCCAATCATCTGTCCTCCCACTCACCTTAGCTCTGTCATACTTCCTTTTTTATAATGCTATGCAATCTCTGACTTCCTTTGTCAACCACTGTGGCCCCTTTCCCCCCTTTGAATCCTTCCTTCTCTGGGGGATGAACTGATTTTGCACCTTGTGCATTATTCCCAAGAATACCTGCCATTGCTGTCCCACTGTCTTTTCTGCTAGGCTATCCATCCAGTCAACTTTGGCCAGCTCCTCCCTCATGGCTCCATAGTCTCCTTTGTTCAACTGCAACACTGACACCTCCAAGCTGCCCTTATCCTTCTCAAATTGCAGATAAAAACTTATCATATTATGATCATTACCTCCTAATGGCTCCTTTACTGCAAGATCGCTTATCAAATCCTGTTCATTACATAACACTAAATCCAGAATAGTCTTGCCCCTGGTCGGCTCTCGTACAAGCTGTTCCAAGAATGCATCCCGTAGGCACTCTACAAACTCCCTATCCTGTGGTCCAGCACCAACCTGATTCTCCCAGTTCACCTGCATGTTGAAATCCCCAATAACTACTGCGACATTACCTTTGCCACATGCCAATGTTAACTCCCTATTCAACTTGCACCCAATATCCATGCTACTGTTTGGTGGCCTGTAGACAACACCCATTTGGGTCCTTTTGCCCCTACTGTTCCTCAGTTCTATCCACACAGACTCTACTTCTCCTGACCCTATGACACCCCTTGCAAAGGACTGAATCTCATTCCTCACCAACAGGGCCACCCCACCCCCTCTGCCCACATTTCTGTCCCTACGATAGCACATATACCCTTGTACATTCATTTCCCAGGTCTGATCTCCCTGCAGCCATGTCTCCGTTATCCCAACAACATCATAGTTACCCATTCGCACCTGGGCTTCAAGCTCATCTGCCTTATTTCTGACACTTTGTGCATTCAGATATAGAATTTTTAGCCCATTTCTCCTCTCTCTGTTTGAATCGCTGCCTATTGTGCTTAACCCAGGCATAATAAAACAGTAGTATTATGCCTTTCCAACCGCACTGACAAATTTCTTCAATATCTTTTGTACATTTGTCCTTCTGTGCTTCTTTTTGCAAGACTTGTACAGGCTGCTTCTCTTTTAATTATATGTTTACTTATCTTGGCACGCATGAGTTTAGCCTGAACTCAGGTTTTTAAAGGTAGTATTTACCCTGCATACCTACAACTTCTGCAGAGATCCTTACAAAGGAAGGCCCCAACAAACAGTGTAGCCTGCCAGCTCCTTTGCTCTAATGCCAATCTTTCACCGACATGATGACTGAGAGTTGCACAGAATATCAACTAATCTTTTCAAATGCTTTCAGTATTTTCTAATGAGGTGCTGTTGAAAATTTCCGTGCTTGTGTTGCTCTCAAAGTCATCTTTGTTCATGTTCTGACTCCTGATACTAATTAATTCTGCCTCCAAAATAATGCTAAATGTAGTCACTCTATGGTCACTGTCCAGAGGTACTTTATGGATTCATATTTCTTGTACATGTTTGGATCAAGAAAAGCAGTGAAAAACTGTGACTAGTGTTGTGCTGTTGAAAAACTGTTCATGCATTTGAATCTGGGAACACAAATTTGTTTAAAAGAAAACAACATTCTATGCGTCTTGAGATGGGAGGGGTAGATTCCTAACAAATTATCTGGTATAAGTTTGAAAGAACTTGTTCATCTTGATCTTGTTCTTCTTCATCTTGTGCATCATCCTCTCATCAGACTCTTAACTCATCCTTTGGCCTTTCACCTCTTGAGATAAACTGGAGGTCTCATTATACCCTTGGTGCAAATTTGGGGGGGAAAAAACACCATCATTCCTGAAACCAGGTATAAAGAAAAGAAATCACTTTGTCATAAAGAGGAAGTTGACTGATCATGACGTCAAGGAGATTGGATAATACCAGAAACAAAAAATCAAAACTTCAAATAATGAAAGCCATTTTAGTTTATAAAAAGTTCTTCTAGCCCAATACACCACTGGAGAAGATCTCCAAGGCTGTGACCTAGCAGACCCAACTTCTGCTATTTCATTAATAGCCTTCAAGATAAGATCACATGCAGCAACACTTGCAGTCGTTGGAACAATTTTCAAAGCCATTTGCAGCAAGATAGGGATAACATGTAACACGGGCCGATAAGTGCCAAGTAATATTCACACCAAGCAATTACTACCTTTAACATGATAGGACCTAATCACACTTGTGACATAAAAACAGCATTGCATCGCCAAGAATCCCGCTATAGCACCTAACCGTGACTCCTTTGCTTGCATCTTCGGAAACAGCTCTATTTCCATCTTTAATATCTCTATTTTCCCCTTTCAGGGTTCTTTTGAAGACCCTGATCTGGAGTTATTACAGTTCTTTGCGGGAATGGGATCTGCTCTCGGGGTTTCATGAATGGCCATTGTTCGGCAAGCCAAGAGCTTGGCCTAAGAGCGTTGCTTGCCTTCAGAGGGCCGAGATCTAGTGGCTCTGGAGATGGGTGGATCAAAGGTTGGTGTCACAGCAGGAGATCAGTGTGTCATCGGGGGAGTTGGAAGATCTAAGGCTGTGTGCCCAGAGACCCGAGATCTTTGGGCACGGAGCTCGGAAAAAGCGACGCCATGGACTTTTAACATCGTAAACCAGCGAGTTGTTTGTTATGTCTCCCCTCTCACTGTGAAAAGGAGACTTCCCTTTCTCCCTCATTAAGGAGAGAGAGAGAGCCTGTGGTATGTTGAATACTGGGTGAATGAGCAGTCTTTGGGGTAACTGCAAGACTGGGTCTTTGCTCATGCTTGAGTGCTCAATGGCGGGTGCCAATGCTTTTTTTTTGCTGGTGGGGGGGATTGTTGCTTGCTGCCACTTACGTGCGGGAGGGAGGGGAGCTGGGGGGGAATTTGGGTTCTAACATTTAACTATCGTTCATTCTTTGGGGGCACTCCTCTGTTTTTGTGGATGGTTGCAAAGAGAAAGCATTTCAGAGTATATATTGTATACATTTCTCTGACATTAAATGTACCTTTTGAAACCTTCGAATCACAGTCGTGGAAATCATCTAGTACACTCACATAAGTATTTTTATTCATGCAAGAACAATGAAGGAATACCTTCCACGTGCCTGAATGGGTACAGCTTCAACAATACTCAGAAAGTTCGACATTCTCCAGGACAAAGCAAACCACTTTATTGGCACATTATTCATCACTGCTAATAGTTTGCGAAGGGATTTTTAACTGTACCTCCCAAACATTTGACATCTAACACTTAGAAAGCCAAGGGCAGCGGATGCAAGTGTAACTCTCACTTCGGCTAGCAGCTAAATACTGAGGGTGATAGCCCCTGGCCCAGCCAAACTTAGAAATCTCATTTGGGCGGATGCTGCGTGATGTGTCCCCTGTTACAATCAGTACCCCGAAATAACAAACAGTACACAATATGTGATTAAACGATTAAGCTTTATAATTCTTACTTTGACTATATGGATAGTAAGGAAAACAAAAAAAGGGGCCCAATCTGAAACAGTCTATTGCGCAATGTTGGAGCTCACTGATAAGCCGATTGCCCACCATCGACCTCCTCTGATCACCGCTGTCCTTCGGACCCTTGCCTCAAGTCCACCCCATCCGGCGGTCTACCAACTCCCTCCATTTGCGTCTTCTCTCCTCATCTCTCCCCGGCAAAAGACCGTGAAAGTCTCTCTTCCAGACTCACAGGAAAGAAAAACAGCATTCCAAACCCTGTTATCTCTAGTCATAACCCAAACATTGCTGATACAGAGAAACCATTACATTATCAGTGAAACCTTACAGCATGTTACACAGCAGTGAAACCCTACAGTATGCTACACAAGCAAATTCCACTGTCACCTGCAAACTCTTCTCCATTTCACACATTGATCCAACATCACTGCTCTTTCATTGGCAAGAGTTGAGATTTATGACTTTCAACACTGAAGCACTATGTTACTATCTGAGACAGAAATTGTCAGCGTAATTCTATACGACTCTCTCAATGGAATGGGATGGACGAAAAATGCAGGCCTTGCCAGCACTACTACTCACGGCAAAAAAATCCAAGAAAAAACTATCTGCCTTTCATGCTACATCACCTTAATCTACAAACACTTTAAGGCAGATCCACCTTCTCATCCTGAACCGCAATGCTCCTAAAAAAAACAACTTGATGTTATTCTCAATAATTTAATCCACAAGCAATGGCTCACGTTTCACACGTATCATAAAACCACCCAATCCTACTTTCCAACTAGCCTCACCCTAATTAATAACCTCACACTCTGTGCTGTCAGATTCCATGTAACTCTTGATGCCCCAAACTTTCATCCAGTTGAACTCTGGTGAATGAAATTGTTGTGCCCTGCCTCCAGACAGAGTCCCCAACGATCCCATTCCAACTCCATCTATCCAAATATGTATTCAGGTTAAGTTCTAAACAAACTTTTTACTGAAAGCTAGGCTTCTAACATTATCTATTAACTGTCATCAAAACCATTATAACTACCATTGCACCATCCTCCATTCTAATACATTCAAACCTTCATTTCCTAAATACTGCTCACTACATTTCTTGCTCGCACATTACCCCAATGATGCTGTCTACAGTTGAAATAATTTAAAATTGTGGCTGCTACCTGATAGCATTTCCAAGGTCTCACCGACTGCAACCACTGACCTGTTGCCCACTTCCAAAATGCTCATTACTCAGACACCATTCACTTGTTCCATTTTCATCCTCCTGTTCACTTTCTACAAACCCATCTGTTCATCCAAGCGCTTAGCCATGCTTACCAACTTAACCATAACAATATATATTATTCAGTCCATCATAGAGTCATAGGTTCAGAGCTGTACAGCCCTTCAGCCCATCATTCCCAGTTTTCCCTTCGTCGTTCTATACAATCACATTTGCCCACATTGGATCCACATCCTTCTACACGTTGTCTATTTAAGTGTCTGTCTGTTACTCTTAATCACGGTAATTTTATCCAATTTCACTATCTCCTCCAGCACCATATTCCAGATTTCGACTGTTAACTTAATCTATGTCTCTCATGATCTTTTATACTTCCCATAGGTCAATCCTCAGCCTCCACTGCTCCACTGAAAACAAGCCCAAACTAGCCAATCTATCTGTATGGATACAATTGCTCCATCCAGTTAAGACCTTGGTGAATCCCCCTTACACTCTCTCCAGTGAAATCACATCCTTCCAACAGTGGAATGACCAGAGCTATACATAATACTCCACGTGAAATCTAACCAGTGCCTGAAAAGCTGCAAGATAATATCCCAACTCACATATTCTAGATCCCATGCCTTATGCTTTCTTCATCCCCCTACCAACCTGTGTTGCTACTTTCAGCAAACAATGGACTTGAGCCCCAGTGCCTCTCTCTGTTTATCCACATTCATTAGTGTCCCAACATTTATTGCACATGTCCAGCCCGTTTGGCTTCCCAAATGCATCATGCAATACCGAAGAAAACCATGATAACATACACCAAGCATAATCTTATTATTAAGTGGTTCCTGTACTTTCTAAATTTGTTGCAGTCATATGATTAAATATATATGCACACTTCCTTTTAGCATGTACTAATTAATATCTTTAAATTCATTATACAGAGAACAAAGTATTGTTCTGACACCATCAGTGATCCAAATGCTCGACAGGCTAATTTTAGTGCAAGGGCCCAAACAGGGTTGGAGGCAGAATTGAAAACACACTTGGACTAAGATGTTAACTGTCCTGTGCTATCGTCAGTGGGATCATCAGTTGATCTGCCACCTGCCTTCAGGAGTTTCAGCCGCTTATGATCAAGACTCCCTCGAGGTGGTGGGCCAGCAGTGCTAAAGCACCGCCTCCCACTGGTGAGCTTAAAAACTTGGCATCTGCCCCTATCAGAGTTGTTGGTCGCTTCCATCCAACAGATAGTCTACTCTTCAGGTGTCTATGCAACTACTGAAGGGTTTGCAATAGATGGATACACTGTCCGACTATCTGCCCCTCTGGACGTACTTGGTCCACACCCATGATGATCCTGTCTCCGCTACCTCAGCGACAGCCCTGCTGGTTGACTTGATCTCTCTTCCAGTGAAGCCAAGATCACACAGCCACTTCCGGAAAGTGAACACAATAAAGCCACGGCAACCTACTTCGAATGGATAGCACGAGACCTTCCACCCTCTGACTCTGCACTCTGATCTTAATTCTGCATACTTGGTTAGCTTGCGCTCACAGGCCTCATCAATGTTGTCTTCCCAGGGGACGGTGAGTTCACCAATAACCACTTCTCTACTGGTGTCAGGCCATACGATTATATCTGGACGCAATGTGGTAAAAGCTATTTGCTCCGGGAAACTGCCTTTCCCATCCAGGTCGGCCTTGACACACCAATCATTGGCTGAAGAAAGTATGCTTGATCGTGGGCCTGCGCTGTACACCCTTGACTTGGAGCCTTCTTTCACAAAAGATATGCGATGTTCTGTGCAACTTGAGGCATGAGATAAGTTGTGCTGCAGTACTCTCTGCTCAACTGTTTCTGTTACAACTTTGACAACATTGTTTTGTCTCCAAGTGTACATGCCGTTGGAAAGATTGACTCTGAATGCACTCAAAATATGTTGAAGTGTTCCCTTCTCACCACAAGCAGCATACCTGTCTGTCTTATCTTCATACCAGGTGCTGACGTTGGCAGGTGTTGGGAGCAGGTCGTGCGCTGCTCTGCATAGAAAAGAAATGCGGAGTGGTCCATCGGCTACAGAACAGTCCAAGGTAGATGTCGTTGTTCAACACTTTCCCACCAGGTCCAAGCCCCTTGTTTGGCCAGGCCAGCTATTTTAGCTAACCTCTTCTCCTCTTCTACCTCTCGTATTTCTCATGTTACAAGCTCACAGCGCTCCTTACCTGCAGAAGATGACCACCACTTGTGGGTTGTCCATCCAAGTCCCTGGCGGCCTAGCTGGGTAGCCCCAACCGTCTCCTTGTGCTTCAGTCTAGACTCTGCCTCATCAACTGCTGCCCGGGCTGACCACTTCCTGCCTGATCTCACATCCGGCTGGGTGTTCTTGATGACAGAGTCTTTTGAGTCTCGAAGCATCAAGAATAATCTTACCTTGGCTACCTTGACCTCTTCAACAAGGGATTGCACTGGGATGGTTAGCTTTGTCTGGCTACTGTGGATTGCAACATTAGTGAGGCTGCTCGGTACTCCAAACCACTTCTTCACATACTTATTGATCTTCCGTTCCATTGCCTCAACATGGGACATTGCCACTTCATAGACAGTTAGTGGCCACATTATCCGTGGCATCAGTCCGTACTGCAAGCACCACAACTTCAACTTGCCAGGCAAGCCACACTTGTCGACAGACATCAGACCTCTGCTGATCTGTTCTCCTGTCTCTTGAACCCTCTTGGTGTCTCTCAGCTCCTCTATGTACCATCGCCCAAGGCTCTTAACTGGTTGGTCCTGAATGGATGGAATCTCCTCTCCACAAAGGGTGAGATGAAAGTCAACCAGCTTTCCTCTCCTAAGAGCAAGGCTCCTTGATTTCTTGGTCTTGAACTTCATTCTTCCCCAATCCATTAGCTCCTTGAGTCTAGATAGTACGCTTTCCACTGCCTCCGTGCTAGGACCCAAAAGGGTGAGATCGTCCATGAACGCACGTATTGGTGGCAACTCCCCTCCGCCATCAAGTACGACACCTGGTCCCACTGATTCTGCAGCCCTCACAATGACCTCCATGGCTAACACAAAGAGGATGGGTGAAATCGCACATCCCATTGGGATACCAATGTCCAAGCTCTGCCACCTAGTTGTAAACTGCTGAGTGGAAAACCTCATCCAGAACTCGTTGTAGTACTGCATAACAAAGTTCCTCACCTTAGCAGGAATTCCATCGCAAACTCAATCAGGGCATGGGGAACAGAACCATACGCGTTTGTAAGATCAAGCCAAACTACAGCCAGATTTCTTCTCAACCTTTTTGACTCCTGAGTGGCATGTCATATCATACTAGTATGTTCAAGGCATCCCAGGAAGCCTGGCATTCCTGCCTTCTGCACAGATGTATTTACCAATCCATTCTCTGTCACAAATGAAGATATTCTTTCTGCTAGAATGCCAAACATAATCTTCCTCTCTACATTCAGGAGTGAAGTTGGTCGGAACAGATTCAATGTAATAGAATTCTCATCCTTTGGGATGTATACTCCTTCAGTCTCACTCCATGACAAAGGAACAACACCTTGTCTCCAAACCACCTTTAACAATCTCCACAAGTATTTCCTCAGCTCTTCACACTTCTTGAACACCTTGTACAGCACTCCATTAGGTCCTGGCACTGAACCTGGCCTTGCCTTTCTGATGAACCGCTCGACTTCTGCCAGTTTGGGTTCTGACAGATCGAACTTCACTCCTGGCTCGGTAGGCTTCACAAGCCCAGAAATGTCAAGCAAAGGAGCCTCCCGCTGTTCGTTAGAGTAAGTGCTGGCCAGGTGATCCTCAAGTTCTTGTTGAGAGATGTTAAGCTGCCCACTCTTACTTTGTTCAAACAATTTCTTTGTGAACTGGTGAGGGTTCTCAAAGAACGACTTTCTTGCATTCTCTCTCTTCTTTCTCATTTTACATTGTGACTCTGCACGACGGAGTGATGCTAACTTTAATCGAAAATGCTCTCGGAGATCAGCAAGCCATGGCTTGTCACCCTCACTTGCTACCTTCCACCTCTGTCTCAACGATCTAAGCTCTCTCCTCAGCCTACTAATCTCCTTCTGGTGCCTGCTTGGTGTCTGTGTAGGCTTTGCTTTCTTCAACTCAACCACACCAAACCGGTACTTTCCAACATCGTAAATCATATCGCCCATCATATGCTCCCCTGAGAGTGTTCTCCAACATCATACTGATATCCTCATCAAACACACGCCAAGCCTTCTCATCTGCCATTGCTGGCCACTTGACCTTCCTCTTCTTCTCTACCATCTCACCACTGCCATCATGCGAAGGACCTACCTGGGTACTGTGATATGAAACCCGACCTGGGTTATCTCTCGTCTGACCTGGAGTATAAATAATTATTAATAAAATTTTGGAACAGCGTCAGTGTTGAAGCAATAATAAAAAAAGAATGCAACGTTTTTCCATTATTGAGATTTTGAAACTGAATGTTAATAGCAAATAGTGAACAGCAATTTAAAACACAGTATCTGGTCAGCTCTGCTTTAAATGATAAGCATAGTCCTTGTGGTTTATGAATTAAGATGATCAGCAACATGCCTTATGTCTTTTCCACCACCCTATCAACTAATGTTGTCAATTTCAATGAACTTCCTGCATATTAAGTTGATGATCAGCCCAATTACTGAACCATAAGGCAGAAGCGTATTATTTGTTTCTGTAGTTCTAGAAAAATTCTAAGAGTAGTTATAAAAACTATGATAAGTAAACACATGACAAAACTAATAGAAAGACCACTTGGGATTGAGCTAGGCATCACCTGGTCTTCCTAACAAGAGGTCCACGTATGTCCTCAGGAGAGCCATCTCACGAGAGAAGTGACAATTCCGGACCAAACCAATGAAGGATACTCGACAGCAGTGGCTGGGCTTGAATGCCATCACCTCCTACGAAGTGAAACCAAGCAACAAGGTTTTGCTCCCAGATGAGCTCAAAGCCTTTTATGCTCGCGTTGACCATCGAAACATGGAGACACATTCAGAAACCCCCACAGTCCCCGACAACCCTGTGATTTCAGTCTCTGAGGCTGAAGTGAGAGCATTCTTCAAAGTGGTGAAGCATCTGGCCCAAAAGCGATACCTGGCTGAGAGCTACAGACCTGCGCTGATCAACTGGCTGGAGTGTTCACTGATATCTTTAACCTCTCGCTTCAGAACCTGCTTCAAACAGGTTTCAATTATACTGGTGTCCAAGAAGAACGTGGTAACATGCCTCAGTAACTATTATCCAGTAGTACTTACATCCTCTGTGATAAAGTGCTTTGAGAAGTTGGTGATGAAACATATCAACTCCTGCCTGAAAAGCAACTTGGAACCACTCCAATTTGCCTACTGGAGCAACAGGTCAACAGCAGATGCCATTTCGTTGGCTCTTTGCCCAACCCTGGAACATTTGGATAGTGAAGATACATATATCACAACGCACTTCATTAACTACGGCTCAGCATTCAACACTATTATCCCTTCAAAACTAATCAATAAGCTCCAAGACCTAGGCCTCAATTCCCCGGCGTAACTGGATCCTCAATTTCCTTACCTGTAGTCTCTAGTAACTTTGGATTTACAACAACATTTCCTCCACAATCTCCATCAGCACAGGTGCACCACAAGGATGTGTGCTTAACCCCCTGCTCTACTTGCTTTACACTTATGACTGTCAGGCTAAGCACAGCTCCAATAACATATTTAAGTTTGCTGATGACACCACTATTGTTGGCAGAATTAAAGGTGGTGATGAATCAGCACATAGGAGGGAGATTGAAAATCCAGCTGAGTGTGCAACAACAACAGACTCTCACTCAATATCAGCAAGATCAAAGAGCTGATTATTAGTTTCAAGAGAAGGAAACTGGAGGTTTATAATCCAATCCTCATCAGGGTATTAGAGGTAGAAATGGTCAGCAACTTTAAATTCCTCAGTGTTATCATTTCAGAGGTTCTGCCCTAGGTCCAGCCATTACAAAGAAAGCACAGCAGTGTCTCTACTCCCTTAGAAGTTTGCGAAGATTTGACATGGCATCTAAAACCTTGACAAAGCTTTATAGAAATGTGGTGGAGAGTATATTGACAGAACGCATTGTGACCTGGTATGGGAACACCAATGCTCTTGAAGGGAAAAGCTTATAAAAAGTAGTGTTTACAGCCCAGTCCTTTGCAGGTAAAGCCCTCCTGACTAAAGAGCACATCTACATGGAGCACTGTCGCAGGAAAGCAGCATCCATCTTTGAGGACACCCCCACCACCCAGGCCATGCTCTCTTCTCGCTGCTGCCATGAGGAAGGAGTTACAGGAGCCTCAAGAGCCACACCCGCAGGTTCAGGAACGGTTATTACCCTTCAACCATCAGGCCCTGGAACAGAGGGTATAACTTCTCCCAACTTCACTCACCCCAATGCTGAACTGTTCCCACAATCTATTGTCTCACGGTCAAGGATTCTTCATCTCAGGTTCTCAATATTTATTCTTTATTTATTATTAATATTTTATTTCTGTTTCTTTGTATTTACTGTGAATGCAGCAAGAAAATGAATCTCAGTGTTGTATTTGGTGACGTATTTATGTACTTTGATAATAAATTTACTTTAAACTTTGACTTTGCTAAGTCATCTTCATTAATATCTGTGGGATTGTGTCCAAATTGTAAATGATATCCCATTGATTAGTTATACAATAGCCAGACACAAGAAAAATTTTGTACATATGCCAATAAGCCAAAATCCCAAAATCTGCAATCACTCTTATGTGGATGTATCCTTAGATACCCCCTTCCAACGCGCTACCGGATGTAGTGGCTTTGAGAGTGCTATACACTCTGGACCACATAGTACCAGGACAAAAGGGAAAAAGGAAACCTCACACTGACCATCATTATGAGTCCTCCTCCAGCAGATAAATCAGTATTCCTCCATTTTGAGCATCACTTGGAAGAACCACTGAAAGCAAAACATACCTTGAGTGAGAAACTATTGTGCAAACAAGCAAGTGTACCTTTGTGGTACCACAGCCGAATGAGTTGGCAAAATCCTTGGACATAACAGCCAGAACTGGGTATGGAACATCTGGGGAAAGACTGGACTCAATAAAATCTACCAGTGCCAATTTAACTATTCATAATAGATTTATGCAATAACCAGCTTCTAGAGAAATTGTCCCAAGTACACCCTATCCCTTGTGCTAAATCCAGCAGCTCAGAACTAGAAATTCGCTTCGATCTGTGGATTGTCAGAAATGCGTCCTTTGCAGTTTCGTTTTCCAACCTTTCAATTTCATTGACTTTTCTGATTCAGAGGAAAATTTCATTTTCATAAGTAACCCATTTGAATTCAAAACTTGGAACAAATCTGGCAAGTCTCCAGAAATGGCTCAAGAGCTTCTGTTAACCAAAGACAGGTTCATGCCAAGCTTGCAACATCCCCAGATGCTGCACAGCAGATACCTAGTTAGATCCTACAGCCTGCAAGTTTTAATGATCTAGTAAGCACACAGGCTTCCAGATGTGCTAACATCTAACCTACCCAAAGATAAGTTGATAAAAATGTATAGCTTTTCTCACCATCTCTCACCTAACAGATAGATTTGAAACACACAAGCACAAAGCAGTAGCTAAACCGTCTACTTAATTGGTTTTGAAGTATTGTGGCAAACTCAAATAAAAATAGAGTCAATAATTAACTGACTTCTATACTCTACAACCCAAATACCGAATTACACATTTAAACCGCACCACATCCTGATTAAATAAGTTACAATACATTCAGATTACATTTGCAGTCAATGCATACACTTGTTATTAAAACGCCAATGGTTTTCTATGGAATACCATCTAGTTCATTAACTCTAAAATTACGCAAAGTATCGTACCTCATAGTGACAGCCAATATTTAATCTGTAGTCGATTCTACCTTTAAATTGAAGTGCTACCTATCAGTTCAGATGTCCTTTGGAGGAGGGGTGGGTAGATTTAAATGCAAGTCAAACATTTTAAATTACTGTGAAGACAGATAGGGTTGCCTTAGAAACTGTTCAAAATGATTAACATTTTCCAGCCAGTACGAACTGTACTATGAACAGGAAGGAAAGAGATCAGCAAGAAAACAGAAGTTGCTTTGCAGAGAATTACAGAAAGGTTATAGGATGGGAAGAGGCCTTTCAGCCCATTAAGCCTAGGCTGGTTCTATGCAAGAGCAATCCTGCCAGTACTATTCTCCTCCTTCCCCTGCATCCTCCATATTTTTCTTTCAAGTGCTTCCATTGTTCTCGGATGATGAGCAGTTGTTGCCCACTGTTGCGACAATTTCTTACATGCTGTTACCTCGTCCTTCTACCGTTTACTGAGATCTCAGCCTTCAACCAATCCTGCTCGATTGAGCATCCCTCACTTTTATCTTACATGAAGAGATAATGCAGCAGCTTCTAGAACCCTAGCCTTTGCTGAAAGTGAAACATTTCTAATGAAAACTGACATGAGAATAGCTGCAGCTATCAGTTTGTTGTCACTCACAGTTATCATTAATTCCAAGGAAGATATTTTATTAGTATACTCCCCTCTCAGCGAGGAGTTCAAAACAAAGATTCATGAGTTAGAAAACACAGAAACATAGAAAACCTACAGCACAATACAGGCCCTTCGGCCCACAAAGCTGTGCCAAACATGTCCTTACTTTAGAAGTTACCCAGGGTTACCCAAAACCCTCTATTTTTCTAAGCTCCATGTACCTATCCAGGAGTCTCTTAAAAGACCCTATGGTATCTGCCTCCACCACCGTTGCCAGCAGCCCATTCCATGCACTCACTACTCTCTGCATAAAAAACTTAATCCTGACATCTCCTCTGAACATACTTCTAAGCACCTTAAAACTGTGCCCTCTCATGTTAGCCATTTCAGCCCTGGGAAAAAGCCTCTGACTACCCACACGATCAATGCCTCTCATCATCTTATACACCTCTGTCAGGTCACCTCTCATCCTCCGCTGCTCCAAGGAGAAAAGGCAGAGTTCACTCAATCTATTCTCATAAGGCAAACTCCACAATCCAGGCAATATCCTTGTAAATCTCCTCTGCACCCTTTCTAGTATGCACATCCTTCCTGTAGTGAGGTGACCAGAACTGGGCACAGTACCCCAAGTGGGGTCTGACCAGGATCCTATATAGCTGTAACATTACCTGTCAGCTTTTAAACTCAATCCCACAGTTGATGAAGGTCAATGCACCGTATGCCTTCTTAACTACGCAGTCAACCTGCGCAGCAGCTTTGATTGTCCTATGGACTCGGACCCCAAGATCCCTCTGATCCTCCACACTGCCAAGAGTCTTACCATTAATGCTATATTCTGCCATCATATTTTACCTACCAAAATGAACCACCTCACACTTATCTGGGTTGAACTCCATCTGCCACTTCTCAGCCCAGTTTTGCATCCTATCAATGTCCCGCTGTAACCTATGACAGCCCTCCACACTATCTACAACATCCCCAACCTTTGAGTCATCAGCAAATGTACTAACCCATCCCTCCACTTCCACATTCAGGTTACTTATAAAAATCACAAAGAGAAGGGGTCCGAGAACAGATCCCTGAGGCACACCACTGGTCACCGACCTCCATGCGGAATATGACCCGTCTACAACCACTCTTTACCTTCTGTGAGCAAGCCAGTTCTGGATCCACAAAGCAAGGTCCCCTTGGATCCCGTGCCTCCTTACTTTCTCAATAAGCCTTGCATGGAAAGTAAGACTCACTGGTCTATAATTGTCTGGGCTATCTCTACTCCCTTTCTTGAATAAGGGAAAAAAACCTCTGCAGCCATCCAATCCTCTGGAACCTCTCCCATCCCCATCGATGATGGCATGATCATTGCCACAGGCTCAGCAATGTCCTCCCTCGCTTCCCACAGTAGTTTGGGGTATAACCCGTCCGGTCCCGGAGACTTATCCGGGACTAGATGAGATTTAAGTTGAATACAATTTAAATCAGCCAAGGCTTCTTGCACTATGCAAGGTACTTTAACAACATTGTACTTTGGGAAAACATTTGATATAAAAATACGCAGAATGCCATGACATTATTGGCACCACAAATAATATCAACTCCTGCAACACTGAACCGACGATGAAGATTGTGAACAAAGCAGAAATAATCATTTAACACTGGCACTGAATATAAATTCCACAGCTATAGCAAGTACCATCGACACTGGATGCCTCATCCAGTCACAAAGCGAGGCATTCCGGGTGCAAAGTCTCCTGCCCAGACCTGCCACCTACGCTGATCCTATCCTGGCAGGTTTGCTTGGGTCCAAATCCAGTTGGTACAGGTTTGCAGAGGAACATCCCTCAGAATCTCATCGTGGTGCCACTGGACTTCATGTCGACCCAGGTGAGAAAGGAGAAATTAACATTCTGGTAAATCAGTTCACCATGGGCTGATTGTAGGGCTCCTAAACTGGCAGGTATACCTCTGCAACAGGCTGAATGGCAGTGGTTTCCTTCGGCTACAGCCAGCCCACAGGTTATCTGGGTACCCTTGCAGATCCTCTGGCTAATGGGGTGATATTAATTTCATGTCATTTCATTAAAAGCGTGGCCTTGAAGGATTTAGAAATGGGACTGGAAAACCTCACTCCTCATCCCCTGTGTAACAAACTCAGCCACAGGCACACTGAGCATCCATCGCAGCTTCTACAATTACATGAATGAAAGCCAGGTTTCAGCTTTAGGGTCATAGGCTTCCCATGAGTAAGTTCTATTGTGAAATGGCCTCGATGATTGGATAAGTTGCACTGGCCAACAGTCACAAATTTTCAATACGCTGGTAAGTCAAGGGAATATTCTTGGCAACTACAAACACAAAAGATGGCCTATCACATGCCTCCCCATACCTCTTTGCAGCCACTGCTCCAATTTAAGTCAATTCATTTCAGTCTTAAATGATTTGTACTGAAGTAATTAGCCCCGAGGATGAAGGGGGTTATTGTTCTATTTTCACATGGGGCTATATGCAAAATTAAAATAGGATTCTCAGAGGATATCGTTGGATCTTAGTGCTGGTCCCTTAAGTTCCCAATACAAAACAGCCAATGCAATGGAATTGCTTGAGCAGGGGTAACTGAAGAACTGCCTTTAATAATGGTCCATAAATGTCAAACATAAAAGGGGAAGACAGGCACACCTAGTGTGAAGAGCCCAAAGAGAAACAAAGTGATCCCTGCCATTGATAGTTCCCTAGCTGTCTGAGGTGCTGTTATCAGAAGTCGTGCATGCAAGGCAAAGAAACAGCTGGCTGAAGTGTTGTTTGGCCAGGGCTGAGGGCACACATTGTTGGGCAGCAGCCCTGGTGTCACTCTGTTCAGCAAGCACGCTGTACGTGATGATTAATATCTAATGGCTGAACCTTTGGTGAGTAGCTTACCCAGATTTACCTTCTGGTTCTTATTCCAGTACCATTTTGTGCTTGTCCAATGCAGTGCGTGTTGCAGAGCCACTGGCAAATAAACCGCTTTTTTTAAAGTTTAAGATAACTTTGATAATTTTGTCCTGACACTTGAAGCTCGGATGAAAGATGTCAATGTTAGAGTCAATCAATATCCAGGTATGGTTTGACGATTCAGACAGTGCATGGTATTTTTCATTTACCTTGTACTAACTAATGAGATTAGTTCCTATGGTTACAGGGAGTTGTTTCTGTTCCCCAGCAACCACACATTCAGGCTTTTTGGCCCTTTCAATAGTGATTGAACTGGGAATAACTGTAAAGAACACATCATGGAAACCTCCAGAGTAATGAACATGGTTCAATAATTGTCACAGTGATGGGAGAGGAAACTATTCAAGAAAGGGCTTGTACTTCAGTATGGGGTCAAGGTAAAACAAGTACACCATCAATACATGCAGAGCTGTCAAGTTCTAGGCACACATAAAGTGTTTTGTTCCATTTTCTAAAAAGGAAGCTAATAAAGTGAGAGATAATGAATATGCACCCATTAACAGCATAAAATAATGAAGCTGGGAAATCAGTCAAATATCCCAATGCAACTCTAACTGTAGATGCTCATCACAATTTGTTATTATAAGGGCTGCCGTTCCACAGGAATGTGCAAAGAATAACGCTGGCTTCCTTGCCAAATTACAGACCCCAAGTTCTGATTTTATTCATCACATGCCCAGAAAAATAACCTCTCAATCATGTCTAATTGTTTTTCTACCGAAAGCTCTGCTTTTTCGTCCATTTCCCCCAAAGGGGATCACCTTCCATTTGTACGTGATGTTCAATCGTACATCATCGCTCTCTACCTTAATCCCTCTAATGTGTCCGAAATGCCAGACTGCCTTTCCGACAACCGGTAAAAGTACAGCAAAAACGTCTCTGTACTTTCCAACACAGATTCCATTTCCTTCCCAGCAATCCATGCCTTTTTCCTGGCACTTGTCTCCAGCTCAGCCAATTACTCATCTTCATACAGACAGCCACAAAACAAAAATTGCGCAAACAACAACAAAAAATATTAGCAAAAATCACAGAATATAAAAAACAAAATCAAAAGAGCCCAGGCGTATTCCGTTCAGCTCAGCCCATCCAGGTCTTGCTGCACATAAACGTGTACTGCTTTATATCTCAGAAGATGCTGATCAAAGGGAACATTCTGCATTCATCAGCAATCATCCCCATTTCTGACCTAATAATGGGAAGGTGGTCAGTATACAGCAGCAAAAAATAGTTTGGGAAAAAGTCTGTGCCAGCAGTGTCTAAAATAGGATGAATGACTTCAACAACCATAACTATTTTCTTTTGGGCTAAGTATGACTCCAACTGGTTAATAGTTTTCTTCCTAAATTCCCACTAATGCCGCATTTTGTCAAAAGTTGCCTTGATGTCAAGAGCAGCTGAATGTATTAGTTCTTTAAACAAAAGACGAGTTTAGTCAAGGGGACTAATGCAGTCTGGAGCTTGGATTTCTTTGTGAAATCCAAATACCACTGAACAGATTATTAACATAGAAGTCAATGACTCCTCCTTCATTTCTGACAGTTCAAAGCAAACCACTAGATGATAGTAGCCAGATTTAGACTTGAGAGCAATATTTTGTGTGCTCATGTAGACAGCGTTAGAACTATTGGACCACCTGAGTACAGATATAGCTAGTTCTAGCATGCAGGTCTACAACACCACTGACAAAATTTCATCATCTTGGTTAATATGTACTTTTCAGTTGGGAAGAATTCAATGGGTTCTACCAAATGTAAAGCTTCTGTTTAACAAAATTGTCAAGAAAAATAGAAATTTACATCTCTCTCTACTGTTTCAAGATTAACAAACTAATAGTAAATGGCTGCAGTTTCTCATTTTGGAATCTTACCTTACAATTCATAGGGAGACACGTTTTCAGAATGTGTGCATAGGACCAAACAGTTCAGCAAGAATATATGATCAAGATTTCTGAAGTCTTCTTCTAATTTCTCATCTTCTGGATTTCTTTATATCATCTATTTCCCATGTCTCAAAATTAAGGCCTGCAGATTCAGTCTTGTAATCTCAGAATTATCTGGATGTTAAGGGTGAGGACTATAATTTAGGTTTGAAAATACTCTCTCTTTAAACAATGAGTTACTAGTGATTTTCACTTTGTCTTTGTCCTACACCCATCCCTGCAGAATATCCCTCCACTTTGAAACCTTGATGAAAACATGAGTATTTGCCACGTGGAAAGAACCAAATAATATCATTTTATCAACTTTACAGATGGCTAGATTCATAACAAGCAATGTAGCATACTTGAGAAATTCAGAAATTACTTGCAAGTATTAAATGCAAAGCAAAAATATATCACAAAGACCTGGCCAGAAGGTGCCACCTCAGCGTTGCAGGACTGTTTCGAAAGCACGGACTGGAGCATATTCAGGGAGGCCGCTACCTACGACCATCACGTCAACATTAACAAATATATGGGATCCATGACTGGCGACGTTAGAAAATGCATTGAGGACATTACAGTGAACAATGCCATGACATAGCAGAAACCGTGGCTGACTGCAAAAGTCAGGGATCAGGACACTGCCTTCAGATCAGGGGACAGGACGACTCTAAAGTCAGCAAGAGGCGCAGTCTCCCAAGCCATCAGGAAGACAAAGCATGAGTATGTACAGAAAATCCACAGACACCTTTGTGACACCAAGGACACAGAAGGTATACAAACCATAACCAATTACAACAACAACTCTCTTCCTGATAGGCTGAATGCCTCCTGCGCACGATTTGACATAATGAGTGATGTGACATCGAGGAACGCCCCCTCTCCCCCTGAAGAACTGGCACCCTGTCCAGCCACAGCTGAGTTGAGGAGGAGGATCCTAGTCAAGGTAAACCCACACATACCTGGTGTTGAGAGACTGTGCAGCCCAGCTAACAGAGGTCTAATGGATATCTTTAATATCTCTCTGCAACAGCCCACTGTCCCTGCAGGCTTCAAGGAATCCAATCATTCTGCTGCCAAAGAGAGCAACAGGAGCTGGCCTAAACTATTACCGCCCAATGGTAGTGACTTCAACAATAATGAAGTGCTTTGAGCAGCTGGTATTGGATTGTATAAAATACCACCTTCCTGCTACTTTGCACCCTTTCCAGTTTGCCTACCGCTGACTGACGATGCCATAGCCACAGCCCTCCACTCCATCCTGTCCCACCTAGAAAACGATGCCTCACACACCAGGATGATGTTCAGCTTGACGTTTAACATGATCATCCCTCAGAGACCGATGAGTAAACTGTCCTCGTTGAGACTCAACACCCCACTCTGTTACTGGATCTTGGACTTCTTGATGGAAAGACACCAGTAGGTCCAAGTTGGCAGTGGTATTTCAAGCTCCATTACGCGGAGCACTGGTACCCCCACCCCGCCATTCCTGTGGTCAACCCACTGCTGACTCACAACCGCACTGCTAGAACCAGCTCAAACTGGATCATCATTCACTGATGATAGAACAGTGACTGGCCTCAACATCATCAATGATGAGTCAGCATACAAACAGAGGAGGCTTGTCAAATGGTTGAGAACAACAGCCTGAGCCTCAATGTGGACAAGACAAAAGAGAGAACTGTGGACTTCAGGAAGCCACAGGTCGACCATGCTCCATTGCACATCAATGGCTCTGTTGTGGAGAGAGTGAAGAAAACAAAGTTCCTTGGCATGCAATAACAGACGTCTAACCTGGACACACAACAGCTCCTCACTAGTCAAGAAGCTACAGCACAGTCTACACGTTCTGAGGAGTTTGAGGAGTGCAAGGCTCCCTGCCCTCATTCTAACAGCTTTCTATAGGAACGCCACCAAGCAGGTCCTGTCCGGCTACATCGTTGTGTGGTACGGAATCTGTGAGGCATCAGACTGCAAGAGCCTAGACAGGACCGAAAAACCACCGGGAGGATCATCGGGGTCTCCCTCCCCCCATTGGTGATGTTGACCAGCAGTGTTGCAGATGAAGAGCCCAAAGCATTGTTGAGGATCTCTACCACCCATCCCACAATCTCTTTGACCCACTACCAACAGGAAAGAGGTATGGAAGCATCAGCACTAGGACTGCCAGACTGGGTAACAGCTTCTTCCCTCATGCTGTGAGAGTAACGAATACCCTGCTAGCACCGAGGTCCCCTCACTAGGACCACTAACTATTTACTGTACTGCTTACCTGTGCTGAACACTACATGCATTTTGAATTATAGTTTATTTAATCATTTATGGTAATTCTTTCATTAATGTGCTCTGTGATAGATGTTTTGTAGGTGCACCACAGGAATGTTGTTTTGTTTGCTTGTACGATGACAACGTAGGATGTCTTATGACAATGAACTTGAACTCGAAAATATAATTTAACTAAATTAAACATAATTGTTCTTTTTCAAAAAAGGAGAAAATTGAAATCTCTCTTCTTATTTCTGCATATTAATTAACAGATTTAAGTGTTCTAATGATTTCAGAACGCAAACACATTGTGAATGTGTCGCAATAGTGAGGTTATCAAGGTATTGCAAGTAATCCTTTTCATAATTTATTGCTTAGGCAAAAAGGTAGAGCCTGTCCTTCTGCAAACCTCATGTCAAACCAGAGATTAATTGTCTTTTTAATTAACTACAGAATGAAAGTGATGAGCCGTGAGGTAGGTGTATGGAGTTGGATCACAGATTAGCTGAGATTTCACTGCATGGTGGACCGAAGCAAGAGGTTCCCTCCCCCCACCCCCACCCCTGAAGAAATATACCTCACTTTTAAGTTTTAAAATAGAAAAGTACTTCAAGAGCAACATAAATGTCAAATTTTCCTTCAGCCCTACCAGAATACTTTTGGCAACATCAGTGTCAAAGAGCAAGGAACAATAGCATTTGTTCCTTTAAGTTATTTTTGTACTCCATCACAGGCAGTAGCCTCCCCACCATTGAGGCTATTTTCGAAGGCAGTGCCTTAAGAAGGTGACATCCATCATTAAAGATCCTCACCATCTGTGAAATGCCCTCTTCTTATTACTACCAGCAGGGAGGAGGTAAGGAAACCTGGGGAGCCATACTCAATATTTCAGGAATAGCTTCTTCTCCCCGCCTGCACTAATCCTCTTTTGCATTATTTATACTTTACTGCAGCCTATTGTAATTTGCTGCACCTGCACTGTACTGCTGCCTCTGGAACAATAAATTTCACGAGTAATGTCACTGGCAATAAGCCTGATTCTGATTCAGGTTCAATGATCATTGTGACAATTCTCCTGTCTTGCGGTCCAAAATATTTATGTTCCTTACAGGATACTGAGACAGAGATTCATGTGATTGGTTTTGGGATATTATTGTTACACGTACCAAGATACAGTGAAAAGCTCCCCTCACCCGTATTTTCTCCATATCCCAACCGTCTGCATTCACCCCCATCTTCCCACCGCCTTAACAGTATAGAATTCCTCGTGTCCTTACCTATATCACTAAGCCTCTGCATCTAACACATCATTCTCCGCAACTTCCACCATCTCCGAAGGGATCCTAACACAAAACATACCTTTACCTCCCCTCCCCACCCCTCTCCTTTCCATGAATCCCTTGTCCATTCATCCCGTCTCACTAATCTCCCTCCCGGCACATCCCTGCAAAGTGCTACTCCTGCCCCTACACCTCCTCCCTCACCTCCAATAAGGCCCCAAACAAGCCTTTCAAATGAAGCAACATTTCACCTGCAAATCTGCTGGGGTTGTCTATTCTATCCAGTGCACCCTATGCGGCCTCCTCTACATTGCTGAGGCCCATTTTAAATTGTGGGACCGCTTCTTCGAGCATTTCCGCTCCATTCGTCAAAAGCCTAACTTCCCCATGGCCAAACATACTGATTCCCATTCTGACATGTCAGTCTACGGCCTCCTCTTGTGGCACGATGAAGTCACCCTCAGGGTGGAGGACCTTATATTCTGTCTGGGCAGCCTCCAACCTGAAGGCATGAATATTGATTAATTATGTTGGCTGCTTTACTGAGAGATCAAGAAGCATTGACGGAGTCCAGAGAGGGGAGGTTAGTTTCCATGATATGCTGAACTGTGCCCAATAGTCTCCGCGGTTTCTTGCGGTCGCAAGCAGGGTAGGTGCTATACCAACGGATGCTTTCTATGGTGCATCAATAAAACTTAGTGAGGGCAATGAGGACGTGCCAAATTTCTTTAGCCACCTGATGAAGTAGAGGCGCTGGTGAGCTTTCTTGGCTGTGACATCAACGTGGTTGGACCAGGACAGGCTAATCGTAATGTTCACACTGAGGAACTTAAAGATCTCAACCCCTGTTATGTATCCCCCATTATTGATCCAGTATATTTAGCCAACTAGCTCTGCTTCAGTATTTTGAGTAGAAATACACTATTCAATTAAGTATGCTCACTTGATAGTTATCAAAAATGCTGTACTTACGTTGTCCTATTTTCTACCACTTACAAAGTTCCTCAGCAAATTAATAATCTTATGCCAAGTGACCTGCTTGACTAATTGAACCCTTTAGAACTTCAGAAGCTTTGTACTTCCCTGTATCCCACATGTATAAATTTGTAGTTTTGTGGCTGTTACTAAAGCAACCATTTAATGTAGGTGTCAAGGAAGGAGGAACAAAAAAGAGAATGTGTAAGAATTCAGAAATCAGTGTAAACTATCAGGGTTCAAGGAAAGAACTGAACTGGCACTTCTTTAATATGAGTATTAAAACTTGACATAATCTAATACATTAATGTACATTATGGTAGAACAAAGGGAGCTGGGAATACAGGACCATAATTTGTTGAAAGTGGCATCAAAGGTTTGAAGGGTTATATAGAAAGCTTTTGGCACATTGACCTTCATAAGTCAATGTATTGAGTGCAGAAGATGGGATGTTATGTTGAAGTTGTATAAGATGTTGGTGAGGGTTAATTTGGAGTATTGTGTGCAGTTTTGGTCACCTGCCTACAGGAAGGGTGTAAATGAGGTTAAAAGAGCACAGAGGAAACTTACAAGGATGTTGCTGGGTCTGGAGGACCTGCATTATAAGGAAAGATTGAACAGGTTAGGAATGTGTTCTTTAGCACGTAGAAGATTGAGAACAGATTTGATAGAGATGTACAAAATTATGAGAGTATGGATGGGTTAAATGAAAACAGGCTTTTTCCCCAGAGGTTGGGTGGGACTACAGCCAGAGGTCATGGGTTAAGGGTGAAAGATGAAAAGTTTAAGGGTAATATGAGGGGGAACTTCTTCACTCACAGGGTCATGAGAGTGTGGAATAAACTGCTAGCACAAGTGGTTCATGCAATCTTGATTTCAATGTTCAAGCAAAGTTTGGATAGGTCCATGGATAGTAGAGATATGGAGAGCTATGGTCCCAGTGCAGGTCATTGGGAGTAGGCCGTTTAAATAGCTTTTGGCGTAGACTAGATGGGTGTTTCTGTGCTGTACTTCTCTATGACTATTAGACACATGTTTCAATTAGACTGACGACATTGTTGAATCTGCCACTTCTAGGCTCAACTTACTCCCTTGCAACTCACTCCGTCATTGCTATTTTGTCAGCATTTGTTTTCTAAATTTTATTTAACAAGAAAAGTTAAAGCAATGGAAGCAATTGTAGGGGAAAACTAGTTGTTGAATGACTAAGTTGGCAAACCATTGACAAATGGACACTTTTGCTGCCCCAGCCTAATTTCTTGTTAATTTGCAAAACTCTTAATGGCTGAATGCATCGGACAACTTCAGCACTAAAACCGAAATAAAACACATTTAAGCTCAAAAACGGAGATAAGTCTATGTTTCTAAATTCATGTTAATTATTACAAGGAGCATAACCAAATTTAACATTTTAAACAATATGGCCAATGAAACCACATTTCAGAACCAGGGGCGATGTGCAGTCGATACCATGCATATTAATACAAGCAGAGAGATTTGAACTTCTAGCTTTGCTAAGTTGCGGCACTTACATCTGCTCAGAAATACATCTGTAATCTAATGGATATGGTATTCTTGAGTCAACGTGTAAAAGGAATTGTCAGAATTTGGCATCATGAGCATTCTGTGAGACACAATGAAGTGCATCTCTCCTCTCAGCTTCCTACTGTGGACACGTTCAAAGCAAATGTTGTAAGCCTCAAAATATTACTGTTAGATTCATTACCTATTCATTTCTTAGGTCAGTCTAACCTCATGAATGTTGCCTGGCTTCAGTTAAGGTTGACACCACAGAGCAATCCAGTTAATTGGGACATATCAGAACCAGTACGTTTTAGCCCAATTAGCTGAAGTTTCATTGAAATAGTTTAAAAGGTATAAAAATGACTACCTACCATTTAACTGAATAATAAATTATGTATTTAATTGAAATACAGAATAAGCTAGAACATTGCCAATACTACTACAGTACTACAAAACTGTCTATTAGTTCTAGTAGTTACTGACGGAGGAATTTATCCAGTGTACACTGCCGTGTTCTTTTGATTGATTGTAAATGAACAAAATCAGTACAGACACCTAGTGCAGATACAGAACTGCTTTCAAACAGTGCTTTCAATGACTGCATCACCCAAATCTTCATTTTAACATTTAAGATGATTCTCAATACCTTCAGATTCTTCGTAATTCCAAACTTGAAGTACCTGTAGTGAATTTTTCACTCCTGGCCATTTCTGGCATCTCAAACCCTGAGTGCTTGAAACCACAGTGAGCAAAACATTTCTGAATTGTCTTGCTTTTTATTACTTGCCAACTACCAGTGACAAAAATCGCTGCTTTTTGAACACAAACATATGCAAGTGATGCTTTTTAAAAACTCTTCGCTCTACGGACAGTGTAACGTCTAAAGGCCACACAAGGTGCATGCAACTGACACTCGTTAAAAATGGTCTAACAACAACATCCTGCCTTAATTAGGTGGCATATTGTCCCAAATAAACAAAAGGAATTCCAGCTATTCTCTCGATTTGTTTTTGTTCTTTAAGAGTTGCACCAAATAAGAGGCTGTCCCAATTAACCAAAATCCACTTTACAGTGTGTTTCTTGTTCAATGCTATAACATGAAGGGAGACATATTAACTATAACAAACAATTGAACCAGAAGTATGAATAAATACCTTAACACATAGGAGCAGAATGAGGCCATTTGGTCCATCGAGTCTGCTCCGCCATTCCATTATGGATTATTTATTATCCCCCTCAACTCCATTCTCCTGCCTTCTCCCCATAACATTTGATACCCCATCAACTTCCACTTCAAATATACCCAGTGACTTGGCATCCACAGCAGTCCATGGCAATGACTTCCAGATTCACAACCCTTTGGCTACAAAAAAGTACTCATCTCTGTTATAGACAATATGTGCAGGAGTAAGCCATTCGGCCCTTTGAGCCAGCACCGCCATTCAATGTGATCATGGATGATCATCCACAATCAGTACCACGTTCCTGCCTTCTCCCCATATCCCTTGACTCCACTATCTTTAAGAGCTCTATTTCTTGAATGCATCCAGAGAATTGGCCTCCACTGCCTTCCGAGGCAGAGGATTCCATAGATCCACAACTCTCTGGGTGAAGAAGTTTTTCCTCAACTCTGTTCTAAATGGCTTACCCCTTATTCTTAAACTGTGGCCTCTGGTTCTGGACTCCACCAACATTGGGAACATGTTTCCTGTCTCTAGTGTGTCCAATCCCTTAATAATCTTATATGTTTCAATCAGATCCCCTCTCATCATTCTAAATTCCAGTGTATACAAGCCCAGTCGCTCCAATATTTCAACATATGACAGTCCCGCCATCTCGGGAATTAATCTCTTGAACCTAAGCTGTACTCCCTCAATAGCAAGAATGTCCTTCCTCAAATTTGGAGACCAAAACTGAACACAATACTCCAGGTGTGGTCTCACCAGTGCCCTGTACAACTGCAGAAGGACCTCTTTGCTCCTATACTCAACTCCCCTTGTTATGAAGGCCAACATGCCATTAGCTTTCTTCACTGCCTGCTGTACCTGCATGCTTACTTTCAGTAACTGATGAACAAGGACAGCTAGATCTCATTGTACTTCCCCTTTTCTGAACTTGACACCATTCAGATAGTAATCTGCCTTCCTGTTCTTGCCACCAAAGTGGATAACTTCACATTTATCCACATTAAACTGCATCTGCCATGCATCTGCCCTCTCACCAGACCTGTCCAAGTCACCCTGCATTCTCCTAACATCCTCCTCATATTTCACACTGCCACCCAGCTTTGTGTCATCTGCAAATTTGCTAATGTTACTTTTAATCCCTTCATCTAAATCATTAACGTATATTGTAAATAGCTGCAGTCCCAGCACCGAGCCTTGCGGTACCCCACTAGTCATTGCCTGCCATTCTGAAAAGGACCCGTTAATCCCTACTCTTTGTTTCCTGTCTGCCAACCAATTTTCCATCCATGTCAGTACCCTGCCCCTAATACTATGTGCTCTAATTTTGCCCACTAATCTCCTATGTGGGACCTTATCAAAGGCTTTCTGAAAAGTCCAGGTACACTACATCCACTGGCTCTGCCTTGTCCATTTTCATAGTTACATCCTCAAAAAATTTCAGAAGATGAGTCAAGCATGATTTCCCCCTTGTGAATCCATGCTGACTCGGACCGATCCTGTTACTGCTATCCAACTGCCGCTATTTCATCTTTTATAATTGACTCCAGCATCTTCCCCACCACTGTTCTAATGGACGACCATGAATTCTGAGCGTGTGCCCTCTGGTCTAGACTCCACCACTATAGAAAACATTCTTTATTCCAGACCTTCAATATTCAGTAGGTTTTAATGAGAGTCACAGAATCATGGAAAAGTACAGCACAGAAACAGGCCCGACAGCCCTTCTATTCAATACTGAAACCATTTAAACTGTCTACTCCTATCGACCTGCACTAGGGCCTTATCCCTCCATACTCCTACCATCCATGTACCTATCCAAACTTTGCCTAAACGTTGAAATGGAGCTCACATGCACCACTTGTGCTGGCAGCTCATTCCACGCTCTCACAACCCTCTGAGTGAAGAAGTTTCCCCTCATGGTCCCCTTTTCAACTTTCACCCTTAACCCATGACTTTTGGATATAGTCCCACCCAACCTCAGTGGAAAAAGAATCCTTGCATTTACCTTATCTATATCCCTCATAATTTTGTATACCTCTATCAACTCTCTTCTCAATCTTCTACGTTCTAAGGAATACAATCCTAACCTATTCAATCTCTCCTTATAACTCAGTCCTTCAGACCCGGCAACATGCTTGTAAATTTTCTCTGTACTTTCTTAACCTTGTCTACATCTTTCCTGTAGGTAGGTGGCCAAAACTGCACACAACACTCCAAATTAGGCCTCACCAATGTCTTATACAACTTCAACTTAACATCCCATCTCCTGTATTCAATACTTCAATCGATGAATGCCAATGTGCCAAAAGCTTTCTTTATGACTCTATCTACCTATGTTGCCACATTTAACGAATCATGGACCAGTATTCCCAGATCCCTTTGTTCTACTGAACTCACCATTCAGTGTGTAAGATCTACCCTGGTTGGTCCTACCAAAGTGCAACTCCTCACATTTGTCTGCATTAAATTCCATCCTTCATTTTTCCAGCAAATTCAGATCCCTGTTCAAACCATGATAGCCTACCTCACTGTGCAATACATGCCCAATCTTGGTGTCATCTTCAAATCTGCTGATCCAGTTAAGCACATTATCATCCAAATCATTGATAAAAGACAAGATAAAACTGTACTTATCCTGAAGGAAATTATTGTTGCTAAGTTGCTCAGTCAGAAATACAAAATGTAAGCATATTAATGACAAACAATAATGGGCCCAGCACCAATCCCTCTGGCTTTCCACTAGTCACAGGCCTCCAGTCAGAGAAGCAACCCTCTACTACCACTCTCTGGCCAATGTCTAATCCAATTTACTACCTCATCTTCAATGTCAAGCAACTGAACCTCCCATGCGGGACCTTGTCAAATGCCTTACTAAAGTCCACTTAGACAAACATCCACTGCCCTGCCTTCATCCACTTTCTTGGTAACTTTCTTGAAAAACTCTGTAAGATAGGTTAGACATGACTAAAGCACAAAGCCATACTGACTAGCCTTAATCAGTCCATGTCTATCAAAATACTGGTCTCTTACAAACATATCTGGTCCCTTAGAATACTTTCCAATAATTTCCACACCACTGATGTCAGAACAACATTGGCTATCCTTCAATCCACTGGTATCTCAGCTGTCGCTAAGTGATTTAAATATCTCTGCAAGGACCCCAGTAGTTTCTGCACTTAACTCCCACAGGGTCCGAGGGACTACCTTGTCAGACCCTGGGGATTTATCCACCACAATTTGCCTCAGGACTGCAAACACCTCCTCCTCCGTAATCTGTACAGGGTCCGAGAAGTTGAAGCCACTTTGCCTCATTTCTAGAGGATGTGTCTACCTCCTACGTAAATACAGATGCAAAAAATTGATTTTAGATCTGCCCCATCTCTTTTGGCTCCACACAAGGATTACCACTCTGCTCCTCCAGAGGACCAATTTTGTCCCTTGAAGTCATTTTGCTCTTGACATTTCTGTGGAATCCCTTAGAATTCTCCTTCACCTTGCGTGCTAAGGCAATCTCCTGTGTTCTTTTAGCCCTCCTGATTTCTTTCTAGAGTGTTCTCTTGCATTTCTTATACTCCAGAAGCACCTCAATTGTTCCTACCTACTATGCGCCTTTTTTTTCTTAACCAGGGCCTCAATATCTCTTGAAAACCAAGGTTTCCAACAGTTGTTATTTTTACCCTTTACTCTGACAGGCTTATACAAACTTTGTACTTCTAAAATTTCACTTTCAAAGACTTCCCACTTACCGAGTACATCTTTGCCAGAAAACAGCCGGTCCCAATCCACTCTTGCCAGATTCTTTCCAATACCAACAAAACTGGCCTTTCTTAGAATCTCAACCCACAGACCAGACCCATCTCTTTATTTACTTTGAAACTAATAGCATCGTGGTCCACAAACTGTTTCCCTAAACAAACTTCTGTCACCTGCCCTGTCTCATTCACGAACTGCAGACCAAGTTTCACACACTCTCTTGTTGGGACTTCTACGTACTAATTAAGGAAACTTTCCTGAACACATTTGACAAACCCTATCCCATCTAGTCCTTTTACAGTATGGGAGTCCCAGTCAATATGTGGGAAGTTAAAATCACCCACTATAACAACCTTGTATTTCTTGCAACATTCTGTGATCTCTTTACAAATTTGTTCATCTAATTCCCTTGGATGTGTAACATAGCCCCATTAACATAGTCATACCTTTTTATTACTCATTTCCACCCATAACATCTCACTAGACAAGTTCTCCAATCTGTTCTGACTGAGCACTGCCGTGTCAATTTCCCTGACTAGTAATATCACCCAACACACACAAAATGCTGGTGGAATGCAGCAGGCCAGGCAGCATCTATAGGGAGAAGCGCTGTCGACGTTTCGGGCCGAGACCCTTCGTCAGGACTAACTGAAAGGAAAGATAGTAAGAGATTTGAAAGTAGGAGGGGGAGGGCAAAATGCAAAATGATAGGAGAAGACCGGAGGGAGTGAGGTGAAGCTGAGAGCCAGAAAGGTGATTGGCAAAAGGGATATAGAGCTGGAGAAGGGAAAGGATCATGGGACGGGAGGCCAAGGGAGAAAGAAAGGGGGAGGGGAGCACCAGAGGGAGATGGAGAACAGGCAGGGTGATGGGCAGAGAGCGAAAGGAAAAAAGGGGGGGAACAAAACAAAAAAAAAACTAAATATATCAGGGATGGGGTAAGAAGGGGAGGAGGGGCATTAACAGAAGTTAGAGAAGTCAATGTTCATGCCATCAGGTTGGAGGCTACCCAGCCGGTATATAAGGTGTTGTTCCACCAACCTGAGTGTGGCTTCATCTTGACAGTAGAGGAGGCCATGGATAGACATATCAGAATGGGAATGGGACTCCTTTAATCCTTCCAGTTCTATCATGTCTAAATCAATGGAACCCCGGAATATTGAGCTTCCATCTTGCCCCTCCTGCAACCAAGTCTCACTAATGGCTACAATATCATAGTTTAAGGTGTTGATCCGTGTCCTAAGCTCATCTGCCTTTCCTACGATACTTCTGGCACTGAAATAGATGCAGTTCAGGGTACTAGTCGAACCATGCTCAACCTTTTGACTCCTGACTTGGTCTGAGGTCTCCACAACCTCTCCGCTAACTGTTCTGGCACTCTGGTTCTCATCCCCCTGCATGAGATCCCCACTCTTTCTTCTAAACTCCAGTGAGTACCGGCGCAGAGCCATCAAGCCTTCCTCATATGTTAACCCTTTCATTCCCAGGATCATGCTAACAAACCTCCTCTGCACCCTCTCCAATATCAGCACATCTTTTCTGAGACAGAGTCCCCAAAACTGCTCACCAAGTGAGGTCTGACCAATGAATCATAAATCTTCAGCTTTAAAAAAAATTACAGGCTGAGAATTTGAGGTACTTAATTCTTCACAAAGTTGAACATGTACTTGGTGAAGTAATTGTAGTAGTTTCTCATGTAACCTCTATGGGCCATCTCTGCAGCTGTTTGTTTGCAAGTAAATTCCTAGTCGTATTTCAAAAGCTTGTTAATATTAAGCAACAATTTGAAAATTATGAAATGTATTTGGGCATGAAAAGCAGCATGAAACTGAACTCGCATGTGGTCAAAAAGGAAGTACACATTGTCTTGGTCTCAGCATTCTAATGCATGCAATACTTTAAATTAAGGCCAAAGGGAGAACTAGTTGAACTCAGTAACCTAACTTTTCCTGTTGTGGAATACCTCCAGCAAGACTACACAGATAACTCCTTGATCACTGGCTTGGCAAGAGAGGATCTCCAAGCAATCATAAGGAAATTCAGCTCATAACTTCCTGTATAGGATAGGCAGCAGCATTAAGTACCTAACACGGTGGAGATTTTTATCTGCGGTGAGCCAGGCTCAACTTAAGCAAGGCAATCTTCAGCTGTTTGCAGATAAGAATATGAAACACCCAGAACAGAGAAAAAGAGTTTTTTTAATTGAGTGCTGTAAAATGATGCCAGGATAAGCTCACTTAACAGACCTGCACAATACACTCCACTCCATAAATTTCTTTTCAGCAGTAACACATTATAAAATTAGGAAAACTCGCACTGTAGTTTGCAACCCAAAGACAGCACAGTACAGCACCATCTCCACTCTCATAGAGGTTTAAAGAGATCTGGTATGTTGAAGACTCCAACAAACATTTACAGATTTACGGTGGAAAGCATTCCGGTTGATTGTATCATGGTCTGGCGTGGAAACACCAATGGGCAGGAATATCAGATGGTATTGGCAATGGTGGATTCAGCCAGTTCCATTATGGTTCTTCCCACCACTGAGGACATTTACAGGAGGCAATGTTTCAGGAAGGCAGCATCATTAGGGACCCCCTACTCTCTGGCCCATACCCTCTTCCCAATGATGCTATTAGATAGGGGGTACAGGAGCCTGAAGACCCACACCTCAAAACTGAACAACAGCTCCTTTCCCATTGCCAGTCTCTTGAACTGACGCAAGAACCTTAACACCACCTCAGCGTTCAATTTTCTCTCCCTTTATATTTTGCACTAGTATTATGCTTATTCTGCTCATTCTGGTCTTGTCTAGTTATGAATTATTAATGTCAATTTAAGCTTACGTTAACATACATCTATATCCTTGTGTTGTAATATACTGTGCTGCTCTTGCAAAAAGTGAATTTGCATGACATTTAGAATCGGAATTAGAGTCAGAATCCAGTTTAATATCACTGACAATGTCGTGAAGTTTCTTGTTTTGTGGCGGCACTACAATGTATTACATAATAAAAATTAAAAATTACCAAAAAATGATCTATAGTTAAAAATAAATTAAATAAGTAGTATGAAAGGAGATTTGGAAAAAATACTGAGGTATTGTTCATGGGTTCATTGTCCATTCAGAAAACTAATGGCAGAGGGGAAGAAGCTGTTCCCAAAATGTTGAGTGTGTGTCTCCAGGCTCCTGTAACTCCTCCTTGATGGTATCAATGAGAAGCAGGCATGTCCTGGGTAACGGGGGTTCCTTAATCGTCTTCTGGAGGTGACCTAAATGCTGGGGAGACTAGTGCCTATTAGGGAGCTAGCTGGGTTTACAACTTACTGTGGCTTTTTCCAATTCTACGTAGTAGCCTCCTCCATACCGGGTGGTGATACCATCAGTCGGCTCCTCAGGGTACATTTGTAGAAATTTGCAAGTGTCTTTGATGACAAACCAATTTTCCTCAAACTCCAAATGAATTATAGCCATCATCTTCCGTTCTTTGTAATTGCATCAATATGTTGAGCCCAGAACAGATCCTCAGAGATATTGACACCAAGGAATTTGAAACTGCTCACCCTCTCAACTGCTGATCCGTCAATAAGAACTGGTGTGTGCTCCCCCAACTTCCCCTTCCTGGTAAATGTCAGCTCGCTGACCGTGACACCGAGAAAGTTCATAGTGTTTAATTTAGTCCTTGGTGAGCAGAGTGCTGCAAATCCAGTGGGGACTACACTAGAGTGAGGGAAGGGAGAGGAAGGTGGGTATTTAAGATCAAAGGGAGGGCAGAGGAGGAGATGAAGGCAGAGGCTCAATGTCATTCCATACTCCAGGTTGATTAAGGTGGGGACATAATGGTTACTTACTGAGAAGTGATTGCCCAGAATCAGAGAGGGGAGATCAGGAGGGCAGTGAAATGGCAGCAAGGGACACAAGTTGGCAAGATGAGGCAGATGCAGCGTCGGAGGAAAGTGAAGAGGAAGCTGAGTCACAAAGAACAACTTCTACATTAAAGCCCTTTTCAGATCACTTTTGCTGCAAAGATTTTCTAGTTTGACTAAACACTTGACGATGCTTGATTTATGGGAGTGGTTTTGTAAACAATATTCATACATGTTTGTAGTAACCTGATAAATGAGCTATGGCATATACCAAACAGGTCAATAATAATCCCTAACAAGAAAGCAAAAAGAGGAAAGCCCTGTCTTGTTTCCTTCTACACCCACTCCACGTGAAAGATCGTAAAATCCGAACTTCAGAGCAAACAATGAATTTTACTAAGATTAATATATTAACGTCTAGACACTGTGTGACCACACTTACTACTGGACTGATATACTAATCAGAAACTGGTGCAACTGTCCAAACTGTGAATGTTCTGA
Organism: Hemitrygon akajei; assembly: GCF_048418815.1. Classification (NCBI taxonomy): domain Eukaryota; kingdom Metazoa; phylum Chordata; class Chondrichthyes; order Myliobatiformes; family Dasyatidae; genus Hemitrygon; species Hemitrygon akajei. Next base: position 46,310,539 of record NC_133140.1, read on the forward strand.
AGTTAATCATGCCTCATATCCTGACCCTGGATTACTCATCTTGCTGACTGCATAGTGTTAATATCACCCTCTCCTACAGAATGAGGAGTGTTAAGCAGAAGAATTAAGCAGCTCCTAAGTCATGGTAAAATATGTACCTATCACAGTGGGCCAATTTTGGTGGCTGTTTAAATACCAAAGAACTAATACAAAACACTTAACTAGGAACAAACAGCAATGTATTAGGAAACATAAGCTGATTAAATCAGAAGCTGCAAAAGGAGTTATTAGCATATGAACAGTCTGAAAGAACGGCTCAAAGTGATTTCCTGTACTTCTGACACACAGAACATGGTGAGCAGACACTTCAAAAATATGGATTATTAATGACTGTGAAAACTCCGTAAAGGTTTTAGTCTATGACCTCATCAGCATTGTTTCTTGGTTACAAAATAAACTGTAATTACCCATCCAATCTTTCTGACTGTACATATGGTGTAATGATGCAAATGCTAGAAGTTGTTTGTATTTCGGTAATCTTGTTTTATTAAGTGAGCAGACTGAAATGCAGCACCATTCACAAATGTTATACATTAGCAAGTAATATGAAGGGTGAATCCAATGAACGTACTCGCTGTCAGATAATTCATTCTGTTCCCACAAACTCGATTATAAAGAGTTATAAATAAAAGATAGCACTTTATTGTAATGTATCTTTCACAACCTCAAGGATGTCCCAGATGCTTTGTTGCCAAAGGATTTCTCATGCTTAATCACAGTTCTAATGTAAAAAATACAACAGCTAATCTGCGCACAGCAAGATCTGATATTCATTTATGAAATAATAGCCAGAAAATGTATTTTTAATGTCAGATGAGAAATAATTACTGGCTGGGATATCAGGGGTAATTTTGTTGCCCTTGAAACATTATGACACAAGTTTTTGTCAAACCTGGAAGAGAAGAATTCTCATCAGAGCCATGCTACTGCCAACACTGTGCTGTTCCTTCAGAATTGTCTTGGAACATTGGCTCAACAAGGAGCTCAGAATTGCCCAGTAAGCTTTGAACTCACAACTTTCTGACCTAAAGTAAAATCCTGTACAGTTAATTGGTCTGTTGGTTAATCAGGGCACTCACTTATTTGGGACTAAAAGAACAAAAACTAACCAAGAAAATAGACAAGATTCCCTTCATTTACTTGGGACAATATGCCATTTAATTAAGACAGCAGACTATTGCCAAATAGCTTCTAACTAACGTTAGTCACTTGAACTTTTATGGCCGTTAGACACTACACTTCGCTTAGAATAAACAGTTTTAAATAGGGTGATTTGCGTGTGTTTATGTTCAAAAAGCAGTGTTCTTTGTGACTAATAGTTAGCGAGAAATAAACGGTAAGACAAATCAGAAGTACTTTGTTTACTGTGGTTTCAGATACACAGGCTTGGAGAAATAGCCAGGAGTGAATATGAAACAATTTCACTACTTCAACAAGTTGGGAACGACAAAGAATTTGAAGGCATCGACAATCACCTTAAATGTAACAATGAAAATGCAGATTTGAAGGATGAAATTGCTGAGAGAATTGTCTAGCGGCAGTCCTTTATCTGCACTAGGTATCTGTGCTGAATTTGTTCATTTACAGTCAACCAAAAGAACATGGCAGCATGTCCAATGATGTGTCATAAACCGGGTCGTCCTTGGTTACAGAGGATATCCATGACTTCTCCTCTGCCTCATCACGTCCTTCACTCTCCACGAAGTGTTGCAGAACCACCTCTTGGCCATTGGATATCACTGCTGATCTCCTCCATCAGAGCTCGCTTCACATTCTAGAACAGACATGTCCCTAACTCACTGGGGAGCAAGGCCTTCTGGCTACCCTCACCCAGCTTAGCCTGCCTGTCCAAGCAGAGGACACGCAAACAGCTACTTTGGAGCCACAGGTAAGAAATGGGTGTCCGGTGGGGACAAAAGGTGATTGAGCTGCCCCAAAATGGACACAACAAGCCCCTCCCTGGATACCTCATACACAGCAGCATACACCAGATGATTATTAGAAACTAATAACAGCTTTGTAGTACTGTATTAGTATGTGTTCTAATTTGTTCTGTATTTCACTTAAATGCATAATTTGTCACTTAGTTAAATGGTAGTTTTTCTTTGTAATAATGGATATTTCTGTATGATCCAAGGTAGTACATGACGAAACAAACATTATCATCGGTGAATGCTTCTGCATTTCATCAGTTCCCCCCCCCCCCAATTTAAACATTGAATAAATTCAATGCACAAAAGATAGCAGAAAGTGAAGCACAGCAGACAACTCAGCTGCTGGCTGCTCTGTTCAATAAGATAAGGACAAGTCGTCATCTCAGTAACATTTTCCTGCATCAGCCTAGATTCACTTAATGTCCAAAATTCCACCAGTCTCGGTCTTTAACGTACTGAGCTTACGAACTGAGGGGGATATCTTTCAGATTATTAGTTAAGGCAATGCTTCATTTAGTCTGTCAGAGAGTAGATCCCAAGACGCTATTTCAAGCTGGGGATTACCCCTAGTTTCCCGGCCAATATTTATCCCTCAGCAATATAATTTAAAGCAGAACAGATTAAAGTCAAGTTTATTGTCATATGCACAAAGCCATGTATGCACAGGTAAAATAAAAAACATTTACAGCAGCATCACTGGCACACAGCAATGTATAAGCAGCATTCACAAGAAAAATAGATCTCCCACGTTGACAGTAGAAACCCACAATATTATTTCTCAAAGAATAGGAGTTACCCCTGGTATTTCTGCCATAAGTCATCCCAGTGTAGGACTGATAAAGGACTACATAAGCATGCCTGACGATATAGCTCCCATCTACCCTGCACTGGGATAACATGGGGTTTTGTTTCTGAGCTCAAGCCTCTCAGACTGGAACCTACAGCCTTCTGGCAACCAAGCTTCTACTGACATAAATAAAAATAAAAGCTAATTAAAAGACCAAATGGGAACTAATGGTCTATTGAGGCTAAGAGGCTTAAAGTTATTACATTTGAAAAAAGTACTTAAGAAATGTGTGCAACTAAAATCAATGCACTTAAGCTGATGGCCTCCAACCAAAGCAAAGATAACCTCAATAAAGTTCATGCATTTTTAATTATCCACCAATTTTCTGGACCTATATGAGTGAAAGGTAGCAAATGTAATAACTGTGTTCAAGAGAGAGGAGCACAGGAGATGGGAAGGAATGAAGACAGGCCTGAGATGTTCTCTGGTCATCTACTAATCATGTTTCTTACATTTTAATGATACAGCAGAGACAATGGATTGAGTTCAGCACTTGCATTAAGATCCTGACAACACTAAAGCAGTTCAGATTTCAAATTGTTAAACTGAAAATCTATAAAAGCAGTCACATGTGAACGAATGTTGATTTCTTTTTTAATGAGAAGTCAAGAGTTTATCAAAAGGTTTGTATGGAAGAAAATTTACCCAATGCACAAGAAAAACAATAATTCTTTAGAAGGAGACAGCAGCTTATGAGTAACAAAAGTTTCCTTTCTTTCAAAATGACAGGTGTATTAATGAAGAAGGTACAGCTTTTATCAGCATGTATTTTATGAGCTGTTCTTTGTACTTTATGCAAAGCCAAAACTACCAAACATATCTTTGTTTAAAATTCTTTGATAGAAAGTGTGTATTATGTTACAATTAAGCAAGCAGTGAAATGATTGAATTCAATTCATCATTAAGGCAACCAGCAACAATTGAATTAGACCTTAACAAGATTTAATAACTTCAGGACAGGAAGTGAAAAATGAATTGACTAATATGCAACATGTATTTGTTCTTGCACTTATTTAAGTCATAACTACTTGTTGCTTTATTTCTGTAACTATTTTTATCTAACTTATTTGTGGAAAGTTTCAATAAAGCAGATTCTTTCATTTTTTAAATCTTCTGCAAGATTTTAAACTCTTGGTTTGACTATGACAACTACTTTAAAACAACCAATCACACATAGTCCAAAGTACTAAAGTACCAAAGTACCAAAATATGTATTCAGCTTCCTTCCACAATTAGGAAATGGTGTTCAGCTTTAACTAAAATGAAGCACAAATTCATGTGATACAATCTACAAATGAGCAACAAAACTACACTTTGTTAGACATTCCAAAAAAGAGCTGAGTGAATTGACCTGTAAAAATCACAGATCTGAGCAGGGTCACAATGTAGATCATTTTTAGTTAGCTACAAAGTCCACTGTGTATTCTATATTTATACTGTTCAACTGCACAATCAGCCACTTTTGATTTAAAATTAACAAAATGTTCTCATTCTCTGCTGTGCTTAGTGTAAACAAAATTGAAGTGATCAGAGATTAACAGGATAAAGCGTACTTAAGCTCTTAATTAACTATGAACAGTCTGATGGATATTCACCAAGTTTTCTGAAATTGCACTTTCAACATATCAGTCCACCCAAAATCAGCTGCTTGATATTGCAATAGCAGTCATTTTATGATTAGTTCTTGTTGATGAAGGACACTCTTAATCTTTCCCTCCACCTAAAGCAAAATTCAACTTACAAAATTCAATGTGTTAACAACATACAAACTTAGATGAGAGAGGTAATATAAATATTAATCAAACATGGGTAAATCCTTGCAACTTTATAATATGTGTTCAGCTGTATAATCAAATCAACATTTCCTCATATTTCTGAATACTGTACACATGATTATAGAAATTGCAGAGTATTAGAAGGCAATCCTCTAAAGATTCAAATAAATTTACAGAGCTGCACACAGTGAGAGGCTGCAAATAAGCTGAAACGGCTCTGCAACCTGTAGGTAAATGTGTCGGGATCACACCATTCAATCCGACTCCCCCACCCATCCAGATACAAAGTGCACAATGTCACAGTAGGATTGATCTGTGTGAAGCTAATACAAAGAGCCAATCCTTAGATTCCAATCAATGCCCTGTAAACATTGTTGAATTTTGATTTATTTAACTCTACATCTGAACTCCATAATGCTTCAAAAAAAGATGCTTTCAAATCATTGCTCACATTTTATTGTTAAGCAATGTATTACTTTTCCTCTCTTAAATAAAACATAAACTTCAGTTAATACCTGCGATCACCTTAGCACAACTATAACTAGACACAAGACATCTTTCAACTTATTTGAATGCATTCTTCTGAAAATGACCCAGTTTTCACATGAACATACAGTAAGACTGTTTTGACCAAAAAGAAAGAAAAACAACCATCTCCCCGCCTCTTGGAACTCTGACAATCACAGCCCTGAAAATTCCATTCAGGTTGTTGTCATGCCAGCTATCCATAAATTAGCCTGAACTAGAGAAGCACACAAAACAAGACAACCAATCAGTAAATAGCAACAGCACGTCACAGGTGTACTTTGAAACTAAATCACTGCTTGTGGTTTACCACAAAGCAAGCCCTCCTATCACCATTCAGCCATAATCCACATACACACTGACAGGTATAATGCCCAATTACCTTGGGCATTATGTGCTGCTTATGGGATTGGAGGCCCTATAGAGGAGTACGTAGGTTAAAGATCATTAACAGTCAGAATGCAGACTGGACAACACAACAATGCGACAAGTAGTGCTGCTGCCTCACAGTTCCAGTTGAACCCCGACTTCCAGTGCTGCTTGTCTGCAGAGTGCATGCTCTCCTTGTGGGTGTTGTCCAGGTGCTGTAGTTTTTCTGCACATCGCAAAGATATGAGGGTTGGTAGGTTAATTGGCCACTATAAATTGCCCATCGTGATGGAGATGTACAAGATGACAAGAGGCATAGATAGAATGGAGAGCCAACACCTTTTTTCCCCAGGGCAGCCATATCCAGTACAAAAGGGCATAAGCTTTAGGGAGATTCGGGGAAGGCATTGGGGCAGGATGTCAGAGGTAACTTTGTTTACACAGAGAGTGGTAGATGTGTATAATGCACTCCTGGAGGTGATGGTAGAGGCAGATGCATTAGGGACTTTTAAGAGATTCTTAGGCACATGGATGAAAGAAAAATGGAGGGTTAGTAGGAGAGAAGGGTTAAATTGATCTTGGAGTAGGTTAAAAGGTGGGCTGAGGGTCTTGTATTGTGCTGCACTGGAGAGTTAGCTCAGGAAAGTGGCACTAAGGTAGATCAGCCGTCCTCTGATTGAACAGCAGAGCAGTCTCAAGCAGCAAAACACCTCAAATGCTTCTAGAGTTCTTCTGCTGTACTTCACCAGAGACAATAGCCTGTGCACTAACAATGGGAACAATACAAACCCTGAGCTTGCCAAATAGAGAGAACAAACTTGAAGAGCAAAAGTTTAAACTGCAGATTATTTTCAATCCATCTGATGCAATAAAGTCATAATTATTAAACTATGATGATGTGGTGTAAAATTACCGTGATCCATTGAACTTGAGTTTATAAAAGGCCACTGTGTTAATATTATCACAAAATGTGACAATGAGTGACATAAAGAGATATTGCAGCAGAAAATCAGGTTTAATCAAAAAGGTAGATGTTAAGCAAAGCTTTAGTTGAGAAAAGCTGAAGGTTGAAAGAGATTGAATGAGGGAACTCAGACCTCAAGTCAAATGAAGGTAATGCAACTAAATGTGCAAAATTTAAATTTAGTCATGATCAAGAGGGCAGATGTCAAAAACTACAGATGCTTTACTGGGTTGTGAAGTTAGTGCAGTTAAATGGAGATGAGGAGATGCAGGAATTTGAAATCATCAAACAACCAATGTAGGGCATTGAACGTACAGGTGATAAACAAAAGGGATGGATCAAGTTGGTCTCCAGGCTGCAGAATATCGAATGATTTCACATTAAGAAATAAACAGGAAAAAAAAATAGAATGAGAAACACCAACCAGGAAAGAGATGGAATTAACAAGTTCAGAGGTTATAAAGCATAAATGAGAGCTTGGGGTGCAACCCTACAAAGGCAGGGACAGAGTCGAACAATACACAAGTCGCCTTTATAGAATCCATTGCCTTGTGTACCAACGGCCCCCTGGACTGACAATTATTAAAGCCGTTTTTATTGTGTGCCGTATCACAAAATAATGATACTGTAACATAATGCAGTAGTATAAAATAATTAGAGTTTATTGGTTTTCAGAAAGAGAAACAACATTCAACACATCCAATGTAAAGAAGACATACTCACAGGTTGCTTAAACGATCAACCAATGGATATAGATCATTAAGGAGATATTACAGCAGTAGATCAAATGTTATTAGAGAAAATAAGGTCTCACAGAGAGGACTTAGATGAAAGATGGAGTGTTACCTACCCAAGACAGGGGATGTAGGAGGTGAGGAGGATGTAAAGAGTCTGCAAGGTGACAATTCACAGGCTGCACGAGCAGGTGAGAAGGCAGCAAATGGAACTGAAAGGTCATTCTATTTAGCAGAAACAAAGGAAAAATAACACCTCTTTGAAAATAAAATGTTAAGACATAAATTAATGTGAGGTTAGCAACGCTAAGTGTGTGGGTTCACAAACTGCACAATGTAAGCCTACAAGTCCAAGAGGCATTTTGGAACTTGAACTGCACATTGAGTTTATATAGACATACAGCATCATAACAGACACTTCCAGCCCAATGAGCCCACGCTGCCCAATTAACCTACTAACTCCTACATCTTTGGACTCTGAGGGAAACTCATGCGCTCTCTGGGATAATGTACAAGCTCCTTGCAGACAGCAGTGGGAAGTAAACGCAGGTCGCTGCTGTAAAGTATTACACTAACCACTAGGCTACCGTGCTGCCCCAAGGAAGGCGGAATTGAAGTACACAAGTAATGAAGTCTTGCTTGGTGAGACCACACCTCAACACTAGAGCATCATGGGCATCTTATCTACAGGAAGATAAATTCCTGAGTTATGAGGATCTTCTGAGGAGAGACAAGAAGCTGGTCCTTACTCAATGGAAGTTGGAAAAATGACAAGCAATTTTATTACGAGCAACCAAGAGACTGGGAAAGGCAAAGAGAATTAAATCGGATAGGCTATTTCCTCAGGAAGCAGAATTTTGTAATAAGGTACAGAATTTCAGAATAAGGCATTAACCATTCATAAACAAAAATGAGGGGAAATTTACTTTTATGTTGAACTGAAAATCTTTGGGATTCCCAGACCAGGTCTAAGCATGTTCTGTTGTTGCATAGATTTAAGATTCAAGTCAATAGATCTTTGAAGACCAAGGAATAAGATGATCACACTGAGGCACTGCGTCAGTTATGATCTTATAGACATGATCATGCAGCATGCTCAAGAAACTAATAGCATGCTTACATTCCTATTTACATTCTTCTAATAAGCATATCAAATAAATAAAGTCCACAATAATATTTAAATGATTTGGCATTTTTTCCTGGAGCTATGGATATTGATTTCCCAGTGTGCACTGTGCCTATATTTTTCAGAATGATCTGTACTATCAACTGCATTGAAGGCATGTCCTTCCTTCATCTTTCAGCACTACTTTAACTTTGAAAAATAAGTATCAATACCCTCAAGCAATGCCTTTCATAAGAAAGAACATGTGCAGTCTAATAGCACCATAATGAACAATATCCTGATTCTGCATCTCTTAGACAAATGTAACAAGATCAAACTGCCTTTAAGCCCAAATAGACCATCCTAGCAATTACTCTCTTCCTCAAAAAAATGAAAGAAACCAAAGCAGACTTCGTGAAAGGCACATCAACTTTCAAAAATGTACGACTTCCATGATAATGTGTGATCGAGCAGACAGGACAAGTGTCAATTGTTTATACCAAAGGAAGAAACTCCAGCAGCAAATACAGTTGAAGTCAGAAGTTTACATACACCTTAGCCAAATACATTTAAACTCAGTTTTTCACAATTCCTGACATTTAATCCTAGAAAATATTCCCTGTCTTAGGTCAGTTAGGATCACTACTTTATTTTAAGAATGTGAAATGTCAGAATAATAGTAGAGGGAATGATTTATTTCAGCTTTTATTTCTTTCATCACTTTCCCAGTGGGTCAGAAGTTTACATACACTTTGTTAGTAGTTGGTAGCATTGCCTTTAAATTGTTTAACTTGGGTCAAACGTTTTGGGTTGCCTTCCACAAGCTTCTCACAATAAGTTGCTGAAATTTTGTTCCATTCCTGGAGACAGAATGGATGTAACTGAGACAGGTTTGTAGGCCTTATTGCTCGCACACCCTTTTTCAGTTCTGCCCACAAATCTTCTATCAGATTGAGGTCAGAAAATGATGTCAAGTCTGGTTCATCCTTGGGAGCAATTTCCAAACACCTGAAGGTACCACGTTCATCTGTACAAACAATAGTACGCAAGTATAAACACCATGGGACCACACAACCGTCATACCACTCAGGAAGGAGACGCATTCTGTCTCCTAGAGATTAATGTACTTTGGCACGAAAAGTGCAAATCAATCCCGGAGCAACAGCAAACGACCTTGTGAAGATGCTGGAAGAAACAGGTAGACAAGTATCTATATCCACAGAAAAACGAGTCCTATATCGACATAACCTGAAAGGCTGCTCAGCAAGGAAGAAGCCACTGCTCCAAAACCGCCATAAAAAAGCCAGACTACAGTTTGCAAGTGCACATGGGGACAAAGATCTTACTTTGTGGAAAAATATCCTCTGGTCTGATGAAACAAAAATTGAACTGTTTGGCCATAATGACCATCGTTATGTTTGGAGGAAAAAGGGTGAGGCTTACAAGCCGAAGAACACCATCCCAACCGTGAAGCATGAGGGTGGCAGCATCATGTTGTGGGGGTGCTTTGCTGCAGGAGGGACTGGTGCACTTCACAAATTAGATGGCATCATGAGGAAGGAACATTATGTGGATATATTTTGAAGCAACATCTGAAGATATCAGCCAGGAAGTCAAAGCTCGGTTGCAAATGGGTCTTCCAAATGGTCAATGACCCCAAGCATACTTCCAAAGTTGTGGCAAAATTGCTTAAGGACAACAAAGCCAAAGCATTAGAGTGGCCATCACAAAGTCCTGACCTCAATCCGATAGAAAATTTGTGGGCAGAACTGAAAAAGCGTGTGCGAGCAAGGAGGCCTACAAACCTGACTCAGTTACACTAGCTCTGTCTGGAGGAATGGAACAAAATTCCAGCAACTTGCTGTGAGAAGCTTGTGGAAGGCAACCCAAAACGTTTGACTCAAGCTTAACAATTTAAAGGCAATGCTACCAAGTACTAGCAAGTGTATGTAAACTTCTGACCCACTGGGAAAGTGATGAAAGAAATAAAAGCTGAAATAAATCATTCCCTCTACTATTATTCTGACATTTCACATTCTTAAAATAAAGTAGTGATCCTAACTGACCTAAGACAGGGAATGTTTTCTAGGATTAAATGTCAGGAATTGTGAAAAACTGACTTAAATGTATTTGGCTAAGATGTATGTAAACTTCTGACTTCAACTGTACCTTGAAGAGGTTTAAATTGAAATAGAAGGAAAATGAAGGGGTATCTTGGGCTGTGGAACTAGTTGTTTGGGGTAGGGATGTTCCGAGGACCATATTCTTCCAGCAACCCATCCCAAAAACAGCTCAAAACCAGTGCTAACAACAACAACACACACAAACTGCTGGTAGAACACAGCAGGCCAGGCAGCATCTATAGGGAGAAGCGCTGTCGATGTTTCGGGCCGAGACCCTTCATCAGGACAGCGCTTCTCCCTATAGATGCTGCCTGGCCTGCTGTGTTCTACCAGCATTTTGTGTATGTTGTTGTTTGAATTTCCAGCATCTGCAGATTTCCTCGTGTTTGCTCTCAAAACCAGTGCTGTTTTGTTTCTAACCAACCTCCCCCCTCCCACCCAGATCAATCAAAATCATTTTTTAACATCACCATTCAAGGCAGAAAATACAGAACTTTGTAGAAAGAGTTAATAAGAAACCAAGATTTGAGAAATAGAAGCATCAGATCTAAGCAAGCATGACTGCACCTGTTTGACACTCCAGCAATTTTTAAATCTTAATACACTGCATAGCATGTTATGACAAGAAGTTACAACTTGTAAAATAAGGAGCTACTGTATAGATCTGGATCACGCCGTCATAGTGTCACAGAAAAATGCTTTTATCCCACCACATCGAAGCATCCATTCAAACTAATCCCATTTCTCCTTTCACTTTGATGTTAATTCCCATTCCCCATTACCTTCCAACTCCATGCTATTCCATTTCTCTTGAAATTTGTACACACACAGGTGCCAATTGAGGATAGAAAAAATTACCGTCAGTCCCAATCAAACAGAAAAGTAATTTAGGCTATCAAAACTAACTCGCAAACAATAGCCTATTAACAAGCTGCCAAGTCACTGTTGCCACCTGTAAATTACTAAGCCAGCACGATGTAATAACTTCTGAAATGGAAAGAATTTTTTGAAATACATAAAAAATTGATATGTGATTAACTAAGGCTATTAATTAAATTGTATGCAAGGCTTACTTTTGTCACAAGAATTGTAATAGCCATCTTGTACTTCCAATGTTAAAGTACTGCATTTAAAACAGAAGGAATTCATTTTCCCACCGCACCAGGAGTTCTCAGCTATTTGCTGCAATTGCAGCAACTCGCGACGTCCAATCTTTCTGCTGAAAAGTTTGAGATTTCCATGGAAAGGAGTAATAATAGACTCTTTGCATGGTGTGAGATTGCAGTTATTTCCTTGGAACTGTTTTTCAATTCAGTTTCAAATCAGTTGATTCAGTTTTTCAAATCAGACAAGTAAAAAATGTCAGACTTTTCAGTGACAATTTGTTCTCCAAGGTGCTTATCACTTAGAAACACTACAATGCTATTAAGAAAAGTGAATTGAACTTCCTTTCAAAACATGACAAGTATCAGGGATTGAATGGCAGTTGTAGTGGTAGACTTCACACGTCCTGGCTTCTCTGCAGTTTAGCCGTGCAGTAACTGCAGCCTTCATGTCATGTTTTATAAGTATTAGAACACGCACGGGTCAGTGGAAGACACGCCTGCTGTATAGTCGCTGTCTGGCCTTGGGGCAGACAGCCCAGCCCAATCTGCAGTTTGTGATTTGGGGGTGATGTGAAGTGAGGCTCAGCGGGCCACTCTGCAGGGCATGAACGGCAGGCGCAGAGATGACGATTGACTCCCCACCCCGGCAGGAGCAGAGATGACGATTGACACCCCTCCCCAACACACAGGCTGAACTGCTTTGCTGCCTCATTTGCATAATCTAGCATATTTTTCCATTCATTTCATTCAAGGTTTCAACTAAATAACATGTATCCGATTCTTTTTTATTTATATATTTTATAAAGACTTCAGTAAAACAGTAAACTTAACATAGTTTATTCAGAAACTCCTGTGGCCCCTAGTCCCCAGTTTCTTGTTTTTCACTTGTGGCCCTCACAAACTCTGGCGTGGCCCGGGAGGGGGAGGGGGAGAAACTAGAGAGGGCATATGGCCATGATAGTTTAACAATGTAAAATAAGAATAAATAATAATAAAAACTTGAATTACCAAAAAAATGTTGCTGTTGTTGCTTTTTTCCATATGCATAGTGAAATCTGATTGTAATCTGCACTTTCTATTTCAAATATGCAGACTGCTTCCAAATACAAAGCAACTAATGTCATGACACAGGTCAGTGATAATACACAGTTTCTACTTCTGAATCTTCAAATGGGAAGATGTCACTTTCCAAAGATTATTTTAGAAATCTTAAATTTTTTTAATTTTAATTTTTTTGTGTTTGTTATTTTTATCCGTGAGGTAATGTTACAGCTATATAAGACCTTAGTAGACCGCCCTTGGAGTACTGCGTTCAGTTCTGGTCACCTCATTACAGGAAGATTGTGATTACTATAGAAAGCGTGCAGAGGAGATTTACAAGGATGTTGACTGGACTGGAGTGCATGCCTTATGAGAATAGGTTGTGTGAACTTGGCCTTTTCTCCTTGGAATGACGGAGGATGAGAGGTGACCTGATAGAGGTGTATAGGGTGATGAGAGGCATTGAGCATGTGGATAGTTAGAGGCTGAAATGGCTAACACGAGAGGAAACAGTTTTAAGGTACTTGAAAGTAGGCACAAGGGGGATGTCAGAGTTAAGTTTTTCCACACAGAGAGTGGTGGGTGTGTGGAATGCCCTGCCAGCGACAGTGATAGAGGTGGATACAACAGGGTCTTTTAAGAGACTCTTAGATAGGTACATTGTGCTTAGAGGGCTATGCAGTAGGGAAATTCTAGGCAGTTTCTAGAGTAGGTTCAGCACATGGTTGGCACAACATAGTGGGCCGAAGGGCCTGTAATGTGCTGTAGACTTCTGTTTCTATGTTTCATTTCAAAGTCAGCTGCTCATTGTCTGGTGATAGAAATTATGTACAATCACTGCTAATTTTCATCCCTGTGGAGGTCCTAGGTCCTAATTTTTCACAATAAGAAATAAAGAAAACTGAGTGCACTGAATTTGCAACATAGATTTACCTACAGCCATAAGACCACAGAAATGGACAGCCATCCATTATTCTAAATTTATGCTGATATATATTGTGGCAAGATTGTGCCAGTCTTTGGGAAAGTAAATAGATCAACAAAATTTCTCTCAATATCTTAAATCCATTCTTCTATTGTGTCCTCCAATGAACACAAAGATTCTGATTCTAATATTCTCCACTACTGTGCATGACTCTTCATCAAAGGTTCACCAATATCATTTCAAAAGTTTCTATTTGGAAAACAGATTAAAATAATGTAATCTCCATTTCTGGTCAAAACCTTCTCCTTCATCAAAGTCATTAATTCTGTAAGTACACCATAACCAAATAGTGATATTTTCCCAAGGCAACCAAAAATGTTCCTCACTCGAGAATTACACAAAAGAGTAACAAACATTTTGTCTTTGTATTTATATGTTATTCGTAAATTAGAAATTTCAAAAACCATTTGGGTTTACTACTTCAATTGAAGTGGTAAGATTTTAAAGAATACATTTTATTTTTGTTGCACCAGAAAAAGAAACCTTAAGTTGGGTTGAGTTGTTTTCCAATCTTAGTAACTTACTTGCAAGTGTGTCATCACCATACAAGGAGACATCGTCAGTGCACTGTTAACTGGTAGCACACTGATGGTCTCTCCTCATATAGTGACAAATCATTTGCAAGTGAATTCCCAAGATCAGAGAACAGCTCAATGCAACCATCAACCACCCAAGCTACATACTTTCCAAATCTTAAATTCTTCACATTGTCAGAGAAATTCTTGCTGGGCACCTTCAATTAAATGGAATCAGGTGAGTTTATCAAGGACACAGCAATATATAGTACAACTATTCAGTACAATTCTAATCAACATTAGCTGTTTTGATTCATGGAGATAAGGCTACAGAACTGATAATCCTTCACAATGTAACCCAAACTGATATAAACAAGAGAAAATCTGCAGATGAAAACACAGTAAAACACACAAAATGCTGGAGGAACTCAGCAGGCCAGGCAGCATCTGTGGAAAAGTGTAAGCAGTTGGCATTTCAACCGAGATCCTTCATCAGGACTCCCGAGTCTTATTAAAGGCTCTCAGCCAGAAACGTCAACAGTTTGCCTTTCCATAGATGCTGCCTGGCGAGCTAATATAAAGGGCCTATTTGCTTTTATTCATTTGTTGGATGATGGTGTCTTCTCCAAGGGCAAGATTTAATTTCTGTCCCAAAACTGCTTATGAGACAATGATGAGCTTCCTCCTTGAATGCTGCAATCCTTTCTACGAAGCACTTGTGAGCAGGAATTTACACAATTAGATCCAGTACTGAAATAGGAGATTTAATCTATCTCTGAGTGAGGATGGTGGAATACTTGAAGGGAAACGATAGATAAGGTGCCTGCACTTATGTCGTTCCTGGAGGCAGAGCCTGAAGATTTGAAAGAAGCCTTGAGAAGGCGGGGCAGAGTTTAGGAGAACGATGGCTCCTAATGGCGACTCCTTTGCTTGCATATTCAGAAACAGCTCCATTTCTATCTTTGATATCTCTTTCTTTTCCCCCCTTTCCGGCTCTTTTGAAGACTCTGACTTCGGTTCTTTGCAGAAATGGGACCCGCTCTTGGGGCCTCACGACTGGCCGCTCTTCAATATGCCGAGGATGCGGCCTGGAAGACTAGGGTGGCAGATTTTCGTGGCTCCGGAGGCAGGCAGATTCAAGGTTGGTGCCGCCACCTGATACGTCGTGGGAGACGGAAGATCATAAGCAGCAAACTGGCTGCTGGCTGTGTGTCCGGAGACCCGAGTTCTTTAGGCACAGAGCTCGGAAAAAGCGATGCAACAGACTTTTAACATCGTAAACCAGCGAGTTGTTTGTTACATCTCCCCTCTCGGTGTGAAACAGGGACACCTCTTTTTCCTTCACTAAGAAGAAAGCCTGTGGTATGTTGAGTTAGCAGGTGAACAAATAGTCTTTAGGGTACTGCAAGCATGTGTCTTTATTGATCCTTGTTGCTGCTAATGCGTGGGAGGGGGAGCCAGGGGGGCGCTTTGGGGTTCTAACACTTAAATGTCGTTCATTCTTTGGAGCACTTCTCTATTTTCGTGGATGTTTGCGAAGAAAAAGAATTTCAGGATGTATATTGTATACTTTTCTCTTTCTTTAAACGCACTTATTGAATTGCAGAACATTTTGTGGATGGAATAAACTGCATTCAGTGGGATAGTTCTATAGATTCATACACGTTATCCATTTGACAGGTCTCAAAACTGCATCGACATTGTGAATGGTGATGTAGGTCATTATATTTCTAGACTAGTAATCCAGAGATTTCAACTATAATTACGAAATAAGTTTTCAAATCTATCCTGACAACTGCGCAACAAAATTAAATTGATTAAATACTTTGGAGTTTAAAAATAATCTCAGTAATGAACCAAATGGATTGGCAATAAATGCTCCTCTATTTCAGATACCTACACCCAGTCTAGCCAACAAGAAAGTCCAGACCCACACTCCTGACTGCCATTTGAGTAAACTAGCAAGCTACCCAGTTACAATAAAATATCCATTAAACAACATGAAAAAAAATGTCATCAGCCCAGATGCCAAAGGTAAGCAGCGCAGAATCCACTTACTGCCCACGCAAGTTGGAGCAGATAGGGACCATACCCCAAGAAAATCTTTCCACAGATAAGTCACACTCACAAAATCGTACTCCACCACAAACCCCAGATAAATCTCATCTTATCAGTGGGACTCACCACCAGAGTTCGTGGTGCATCATTATACAGCTCGGAAGGAATGGCCTTGGGAATCCTTGGCATTAACTCCAGACTTCACAGCATCTTATGGCATCAGGTGAAAAAGTGAGCAGGGAGACCCTCAGCATCCTCCCTCAGCAGATAAAACAGTGCCCCTCCGTGTTGAACAAAGACGCAGCAGTGAATGTATCTTGGGCACAAAATATACTCTGGTGGGGAGCTTCAAAAGCATCAACAGCCCCCCTCCACTACCTACAGGGCATGACAGAAATATGATGGAATATAATGGTTCACCAGCACCTTCTCAACGGCGATAAACGTTGCCAGTAAAATCCAAAACCTGAAAATACATCTTTAAAAATCATTACATTAAACTGATTTTGGACAAAACGTTACTTTTCATGTTACTTATAATCGGAAGAACTGAAAACCTAATTTTAGTGATTATTCTAAATGATGTGGCGTTTTTAAAACATGACTTACTATCTGGAGACCAATTAAGTACTTCTAGCTCAAGGAAAAGGGCAGCTAAATAATGCACACCGATGTCCTTCAAACAGCAAAGAACTAAATTGGCAAGGCTGATGGAGGGATTGATGTTGGTCCAGCATAGAGGGAACCACCTTGTCATTCTCGATTACACAAAGCACAAGAAACCTTGATTTAATGACACATCCATTTGCTTGGCTGGATACAATCTTTCATCAACTTCACCTCAGTCACGGCAGAAAAAAAATTATTCTTGGCAACTGGAATATAATCATAAACCAAGCATCAGGCAACCCACTTAACATGGAACAGATGAGATCGTATCTAATTCTTGTACACTTATTTCTTATTGCAACACTCGTTAAGTAAGCAGTAATTTAAAGAAAATTAATGATTTTGAAAATAACGATGTAAAATTGTTGTTGGTACCTGGTCATTGATAAATGTGACCAACACTTCAAATAGAATTAAAACCTGAGAAATCAGATTTCAAGGCATTTAAATAAATGCCTATATAGTCAGTATATATCTCTACATACACACATATAAGAATCTACATACATATATATACTGTATATACACATACAAGTGTATATATACTCTATGGATGGATATATATATACACACACAGATACATACTGCATGAGTCTGTGTGCGTGTATATGCAAACACATAAATTATAACTATTTAGATGCATCAAATTTTTGCCATATTAAAGCACCTCCGTCAGTATACCAGTCTTGTGCTGGGCTATCGAGCTGCTTCACATATTCTGTTTCCTGGACCAAGGTTTGTAGCTCCAACATTAAAGGAGACAGTGGGCACTGTGTCGAGTCTGGAGAATAACCTAGAGAACTTCTGTATCTAAAATTTATTCTCCCAACGACGTAAATGTACTTCCTTTTAGGGAAGGTTTCTGCATATGCCTATACAAGTATAACTTAACTTCGATTGCTACAATCTTTCTTTTGACAAGTAAGCTTTTTAGTGTGCCTTCGCCGTCATTCCTGAAAGTCAATCCGATTAAAACCGAGCAATTTTAGAATTGTGAACTCTCCTTTGTACTTGTTTAATTCATAAAAGCAACACGAACAAATGTTATTTGAACGATTTCCTGTGCTTCCCCCCAGAGGAGCGTTTCAGCAATATACCTGAAATTCTTATTCTACTCTTTCAATCTTGTGTTTGTATTTATTAATCCAATCTCATTCGTTCCCTGCACCTGATTGTTGGGTTTGATACCTAACCAACTACAACCATATAAAACACAAAAGGCAAGGCAACTTACCAGCGATTTTGAATCGTTTCCCTCTTAACCGTTTAATAGTTGGAGTAATCAGATGCAAGCGCTTTGAATAAACAGGAAATTTTACTGTCAATTTGGCAGAAGGCAAGCACTTGGCTTCAAGTCTTAAACATGGGTTGCTGCAGCGAGCTCAGAAGTAGCAATTTCTACTTTTCGGGTCCTTTTTCCACTTCCGTTTCTCAGCAGCCTGCGTTACCCAACAGGAAAGGTGCCATTTCAGCTGGGGTTAAAATGCGGAAATGATTCGCAGTATTCTTTGACGTTTGTTAGTTTCACACCGGCGCTGCAGGGACCGGTGTACGGGTCCGCAGCCGCTGCGAGCAGGGTCGGTGCCCGCAGCCGCGGCGAAGGCGATGCCTTGTCGGGTTGCCCGTCCCCTCCCGTGCCGGAGGCGATCCCGGCTGGCGGAGGTGTCGCGACCCACGCGTGCAGATGCCGGCAGTGCGCTGGGTGGCGCCCACCAGGTGGGTGAGCTCCAGCACCCTACACACCGAAGGAAGGGACGGCGCTCTCCCGGGCACGCTAATACTCCAACCTGAAAAGAATTAGTGTAATCCCCTCTGTGAACAGTCGGGAGTTGATTTAATCTAGTGGATTCGGTGTTTGAGAAAGACTTTTGGAAGGAGGTTTCGCGTAACTGGGTGCCGATACTTCCCTATCCGGAATGTATGTATGTGCGTGTACGTTTACAGGAGAAGATGGGGAAAACATACCATCACAATCTAGTAACATAAAACAAAAGGAAACTGCGAAGTTTCAATTAGGACAGAAAATGCTGGAAATTCTCGGTATGTCAGGCAGCACCTGAAGGGAGAGAGAGAGAGAGAACAAGAGCAGGGCTGATAGGTTAATTCGTGTTTCTTTCAACACAGTTCCATGACTGATTGAAATGTTCCCTTTTTCGGTCATTTTCAAGGCCAAGGTGTTGCTGGCAAAGTCACCATTTATGGATGAGAAGGGGCTTCATTGCTTTTTTTTTGTCCCCCAGCGTGGCAATTGCTAATACCAGAGGAAATCCTTTTAAGGTGAATAGAGGAAAGTTCAGGAGGTATGTCAGAGTTTCTTTTTACATACACAGAGTTGTAAGTACCTGGAACAGACAATGGTAGTAGGGGCAGATATATTGGGATATTTAAGAGACTCTTCAACAGGCATATGGATGAAAGAAAAATGGAGGATTATTGACTGTGGAGTAGGTTAAAAGGCTGGCATAACATTATGGGCTGAAAGGTACTGTTCTATGTTGTGTTCTTCCTGCCTGTTCCAAGAGTGATTCTGATGAACCACTGCATTCCCTCCAGTCAAAGTGCAGCCTTTAGCGAGGTAGATTCCAGGATTTAGACCCAGCAACGTTAATGCCAGGACGGAGTGTCTGTAACTGCTGATGCTCCAGTGTACTTTCTGCTCATGTTCTTTTCAGCAAGGGAGGGTACCGGTTTGGGAGGTGCTACCAGATTGCCATGGGTGCATAACTAAGGTCCATTTCTCAGGTGGTACACTGATGCGAGGGGAATTAAATGTTTGAGGTAATTCTTGGGACACCAAGTTCATCCCAGAAGGTGTCAGGCTTCCAGAAAGTTGTTTGTGTCAGTAACTCTTATCCAGGCAAGTGGGAAGTATTCTATCATGTTCCTGACTTCTGTCTTTTGGGTGTCCTTGGGAAATGAGTAATTCATCACCAGACTACCTTGTGGCTGGCCCATTTGGATAACTGACCCTTAGCATAGTAGAGGACACAGCAATGATAATACTATCGAATGTCTCGAGTTAGTAACTTGACCCTTGCTGGACCTTGCACTTCCATAATGTAAAGTTTGCTTGCCATTTATCAACCCATACCTGAATGTTGTCCAACTTTAAGTTATAGGCAGGCATCACTGGTTAAGAATGTGCGAATAGAACAGAACATTGTGCAATTATCAACAAATATCCCCAAGAAGGACAAGAACAGAAGAAAATGGGACAGTGTCAGTTACAGATAATTGTCCAAGTTGCATTCTACCTTGAAGTGGAAATATATTGGTAATCCTTCAGCATTGCTGAGTCTAAATCCTAGAAATCACTACCCCAAACACTGTGAGAAAATCTTAAGTGGAGGGACTGAATGGTTCAGGGTGGGTATCGATGACCTTCTGAAGGAAATGGTCATTAATGAAGGTCATTGGAAATCAGACATGGTCCTAAGAATCTAATGTGGTGACGTTCTGAGACTAGGATGTTTGACCAACAACAAACTCAACTACCTTCCCTTGTTCGAGGGGTAACCATCTAGAGACTTGTTTGTGGCTTTAATGTCCTTTGACTTCACTTTTGATTCTACATTCAGTCAAATGCTGCCTTGATGTTTAGAGTGAGCATTGTCACTGCACCTCTGGAATTCAGCACTCTGATCCTTGTTTGGACTCTGCAATATTTTCAATATATTGTTGCCATTGGTGGTAAACTATTCATCTGAATAGGTCAAATGATTTTTGTTAAGAAAGTCCCATTTAAAGGTTCATTTTATTATCAAAGTGTGTACACAGAATGGAACTCTGCGATTTGTCTTCTCCAGATAGCCATAAAATACAGAAACCCATAGAAGTAGTTGAAAGAAAGACATCAATCCCTCTCGGCATGAAGAGAGAAACAAAAACTCACAAACACCCCCAACCCTTCCCTCGCACAAAATCTGGAAGATAACCCCAAACCTCCAGCCCACCAATCGGCAACAAGAAAGAATGGGCAAGAATGCAAAGAAAACAGAACTGAGAGAGGCCAAAATAAACTGGAGTTAATTTGAAATACAGTCCAATCCATAAATCTCAGAATTTCGATAACATCTCTGAGAGCGTCGGGACCCAGTGGCCTCCCTGAGGGCAGTGAATCAAATCAGTGGCCTCTCCAACGGATGTGATTCCGAACAGTGACCCCTCCAATGGCAGTAAATTGAACCAGCGGCCTCTCTGAGGGAAGCAACTCTTTCTGAGGCTGGGGACTTCAAGTTCTGTTGTTCTTGGAGGTAAAAAGCGAGGTGACAGTCTGACAAAGGCTGAGATGAAATGGGGGAACTTTTAATAAACTAGGTGACTACGAAATGATTTGAGCATCTGGGAATCACTGAATGATGTAAGCCAATGCTTCTGGAAGCTAAAAATGTGTAATATTTTGGGCTGGCAAATGATCAGTCCAAATATTCCATGTTTACATTTCCTCCAATCTACCCCCAGTTTTAACATCATTGTTACTGAGTTGGGTGTGTTTAATTAACTGACAAAGCAAGGACATTTAAATGGAATATACCCAGGAGAATGTCAAGACTATCTTAGCTGCATTCCTCTGTTGGAAGTTGTAACTTTTATTAAGCCACATATTATATTCTGGTCCAAGAGACATTACTAATTAACCACAATGATGGCTGCTGACCCTGTTCTTGCAACATACAGAAAAGATGGCTTGCACACAACATGTGTAAATCTTTCCAGCTACATATACACTTCAAGTAAAAAAAACTACTGAAATGACTATAAACATACATTTCAGATTTTGCTTTCACACAAAAAATAGTTTCATTAGAGCTTAGTTGGGGTTCTGAGCTCTTTGTTCAGTAGCTTCTACAGAGTGTCTCGGAGTGATTGTGGACAATATTGACGAAGTCAAGATGTTTTGACTTTGACACAGAAGTTCCATTCTATCTAAGACAAAACCAAGGCTGAAAATTTAATGCAATTCTGTGTGCAGGGTATCGTTAAAAGAGCTGGAGGAACTCAGCAGGACAGACAGCATCTCAGCCCAAAACGTAGGCTGTTTACTTTTTTCCCAAAGATGCTGCCTGGCCAGCATTTTGTGTGTGGGTCCCCAGAAACTCCAGATTTTCTCATGTTTGTGATGCTAACAGTGGTGGTGCCTTTCAGGTAGCATTCTGCAATGATTGTAAGAACTTGATGTGCACAGATAGCTTGTGTGTTACCACAGAGTTCTCGCTTCAGAAGGAAGTTGCTTTGAGACATTCTGGAATCAGCGAAGAGTTGCAAGTTGCATGTCTTTATTTGCACAGAAGCAAACCTACAAGTGCTGAGCTACAGGTCAGACTGAAGTGACCTGGTGGTGCTAATCATTCTTGGTTTGTTTTTTCGCTGTTGTAAAGCAGTTAGATTGTTAGATGTGTTGATTATAGTTTGGACTCTTCTTCTGACAATGTTTCTCTTTCCATGGCAGGATGGTATTTCATCCATTTTGCGTAGTATTTTAGCAAGTAACCAAGAGGCCCTAACCAAAGAGATAACATGATGGGGCTAATAAAAAGAGCAAATGCACACTAACACAGAACAGCTGTGCAGAAGATCTGAAATAAAGAAAAAAAGTTCTGGAATCACTCAGCAAATCTGACAGCAACAAACAATTTTTCTCTTTAAGGATGCTGACTGATTTAACTAGTAGAGTAGATTCCAGATAATTGGGGCAGCCACTTGTGTGGAGCAATTCTTAAAGAACAGAAACTAATCAAGAAAATAGCCGGGATCTACTCATTTATTTAAGACGTGTGCCACTTAATTGGGACCTGAGACTGTTGTCGAATAGTTTCCAACCAGCATCAGTCACGTGCATTTGTTTGGTCGTTAAACACTGCACTGTGTTTGTGTTCAAAAAGCAATAATTTTTGTTACTAATAGTTGATAGTTGGCGAGAAGTAAGCAGTAAGACAATTTGGAAATGTTTTCAAACAAGAGAAGTTCTGCAGATGCTGGTAATCCAAGCAACACGCACAAAATGCTGGAGGAACTCAGCAGGCAGCTTCTATGGAAAAAGTACCCTCAACATTTTAGGCTGAGACGCTTCAGCAGGACCCAAAGGGTTTTGGCCCAAAACATTGACTGTACTCTCTTTCATAGATGTGTGTTGCTCGGATTTCCAGCATCTGCAGATTTTTTCTTGTTTTTTCTCTACTTCAACAAGTTAGGAACTACAAAGAATTTGAAGATATTGACAATTATCATGAATGTTACAGTGAAAATGAAGATTTGCAGGATGCAGTTGTGAAAAGCATTGTATGAAGGCAGTCCATTATCTGCACTAGGTGTCTGTGCTAATTTTGTTAATTTACTGACAATCAAAAGAACACAGCAGTGTATAATGCTTGAATTCCTCCATAAATAGGACAACCTATGGACTCCTCATCTCATGTGCTTGATATTAATTGCTTACTAATTTATTAAAATTATTATATTTGCAGCATTTGTTGTCTTTTCTACATTGGCTGTTTATCCATCCTGTTCGGTGTGGTCTTTCATTGACTCCATTAAGTTTCTTGGATTTACTGTGTATACCTGCAAGAAAATTAATCTCAGGATTGTATATGATGACATATATGTACCTTGATAATAAATTTACTCTGAACTTCTGATCATGATTATCAACTACTGTAATACAGTCTTATAGTACTGTAGTAGTATTGGTAATGTTCTAATTTGTTCTGCATTTTGTTTGAATACATAATATGTTACTCAGTTAAATGTTAGTTTGTCTTTTTAACTATTTCCACAAAACCAGCTAATTGGGGAATCCACTTAACTGGGTCAAATTGATCTGGTCCCAATGTGTCCTAATTAACTGGAATGTACTGTATTTCCATCATTTTTTGTATTTTTATTTTAAACAATTAAGCTTGTTTGGTATGCTATTTACCAACATTGTGTAACAAAGTTAAAATTAACAATCCTGCCCATTTTTGAAATGAGAATGGACAGATGCCTGGCACTCATTGCTATTCATTAATCAAATGTAATTAGGTCATTAGGGAATTTTAATTAGCCACATGCATCTCACGGCAACATATTAAGCTATTGTTAAAACAGAAAATACCACTTTCCCAGTGTGGCAGGTGGAGAATTTTCACATCAAAACTAAATATGTAACTAAGAAACTAATTTGAATGAACAGATTCCTACTCCTGTTGTCTAGGTACCAAATTCTTCAGGTGAATAGAGCAGCAGCATTGAATTGACCAAAATACTTACAGACACTCACAGGAAAGCTCATTTGAAAGTGAAATTCCACTTTGTCAAATAGATGTGAATCACTATTCTGCATAGTTAAACAATGCAGTGTTTTAAACTAATGAATTGACTCATAAGAATGTGGCTGACTTGATTCATTTGTATCTTAAATATTTTCCCCATGATTAACTGTCCAGATCCTGTTGACTTCAGTACTTCAGCACTGTCATGCCTTTTCCCATCCTTACTCAAAAACCATGTATCTGTGAGATCCAAGTTATACTTTTATCACTGGCAAATCATTTGAAAAATGAGCATTAAATTCTTCATAGTTGGGAAACTCTGATCCGCTTTCGTGTTTAGCACCTATTCACAGTCTCTCTCACTAATTGTCCCAACTCATTAAACACCATAATTTTTTCCTCAAACTTAATATCTGAGCACCAGCCTACAGTGTTCTCCTTTGGGCTTTTCTGCAGTCCCCACTCTACATGAAGGTAACCTTACCCTTAATACTTCTGTTTAGGTTAACTCTCAATTCTTAGTTCTTCCAACAAGTTCATGCATTATAATTGTATTTGAATCTAAAACAACTGGGTAGTTAACCAACTTTTCCTCTACTTCTAAAATGTTTGGTAAAATAATGGTAAGGGAAAATATTTTGGTTGTCGTCTATATGCCCATCCCGTAAAAAGAAACTTTTTCTGACTTCTGCTTTTTGCACATGTGCAGAGCTTGCATGACAAGTCTGTTTTGTTTTATGCAAATAGTACACGGATATACAGTAATGGTTATCTTCTATTTCATCTTGTGTAATAAGATGGAGCTATTATGTTCCTCCGCAGTAAGGGATGAATGAACGCAGTATGATAGAATTTGATATCCTGTTTGGGAAAGACTTAAATCCTTTTATGTGGGTTGATGGATGCTTTGGCCAAGTTCCACAAGAACAGGACCAATACAGTCCACTCTTTTATGAGTAAGGTGACGGAGGATGTTGCCAAAAATTCAGTCATGCAACTCTCACTCTCCAATACCCTGCTCACTATGGACCAGTGTGTGTTCAACAGATGCACTCAGCTCCAGAACTCATCGTACATCTGGTCTAAATATGCACCAGAAAGCTGAGTTTCAGAGATGAGGTGAAGGAACTATCTATACTCAAGGTGGTATTTCGGTATGGCATCTAGAAAATATAAGATTCAAATTATTAGGCATTAGGGGAAAAACACTAATAGATTGAATCTTACCTCACATGAAGGAGGATGGTTTTGGTTGTTGGAGTTACTGATTACTGGAGTTTCTTGGGGCTGTGTGACTAGCCAGAAGTGTTCTAGGCAGAAGTGACTCAAGCTGTTTTATCAATGACTTTCCTTCCATTGTAAGTTGAGAGATGGGGATGTGTGCTAATGATTGCATGGTATACAATTCCATTGGCAATTCCTCAACAAAAACAAAGGTTTCCAGGTTCATGTGCAGCAAAACCTAGACTCTTGCCAGAGAACTTTCACACCATGACCAGAGGAAATCCATTTTCCAACCCTTGACTTTCAACAGTATGTCCAATGCTGACTCCACCCTTCCTCTACATCCTGCGGGCCATCATCAAATTGGAACTAGAAGAACTACTGAAAAGCTAATATTCAGCCTTAAAGACTGACTTCCATACTCTTCATTTTTTTTCATGCTCCACATGCCACAGGAATGATAGAATACTCTCTACTTGCCTTGTCTCCAACATAACTCAAAGAACTCAACACTCTGCACTCTGCAGAACAAACCAGCCCATTTCACTGGCACCCCCATCCATCTTTCTAAACACGCCTTCCCTCCATCGTGGATATGCAGCAACTACAGGCCGTGCTTTCTAAAAACCGAACTGCATGTAACTGGCCAGGCTTCTCTGAAAGTGCCTTTTAATTCCACAATCACTCTGAATTTGTAATTGTTGAATGGCAAATTGGCTCTTTGTTGTCACATGTACCGAGGTATAGTGAAAAACGTGTTTTGCAGATAGTTCATGGAGATTAATTCATTACCAAAGCACATTGAAGTAGTACAAAGTAAAAGTAATGAAGTGGTACAGTTATAGAGAAAGTGCAGTGCAGGTAGACAATAAGGTGCAAGGTCAAAACAAGATAGATTGAGGTCAATAAACCATTTTATAGTACAAGGGAACTGGTCAATTGTCTTAAACAGAAGAATAGAAGGCAATCCTTGAGTCTGATGATGTGTTTTCAGGCTTTTTATTTCTTCTGGTTGATGGGAGGGTTGGGGTAAGAAGAGAGAACGTCTGGGGTGATTGGGCAGGCTGCTCAACTGAGACATTATGAAATGGAGACCGAGTCCATGGAGGGGAGGGTGATGAGCTGTGTCCATTCCTCCTTTCAGTTTTTTTTGCGGTCATGGACAAAGCTGTTGCCATACTAAGCCATAATGCTCTGGAGAGGGCGCTTTCTATGCCGCATCAATAAAAATTGTTGAAGGTTAAAGGGTACATGTCAAGTTTCTTCAGCCTCCTGAGGAAATGGAGTTGCTGGTGAGCTGTCGACGTGGTTGGACCAGGACAGGTGATGGTACAATATTTGCAGAACATCTGTTAGGGCATATTCTGGACTTAAGGTGTGTAGCAAAATATTAACTTCAGCAACCAATACTTAGACCTGAACATAGACTGTAGATTGCATTTAAAATGCAGCTCTGGACAACTGGTTCCAAAAGCTGAGAACAGCAGTTAATTGAAAAACTAGACAATGCTAATTAACATTGTCTGGATTGTGGGTGAGAAGAAAGAGGTGTGAACATTTTATGTAATTCAAATAAAGCATTGTACATATACAATTGTCCTTTGATCTTTAGCATATAAAATGTCATGTAATGTTGGGTTAAACAGGCCTCTTCCTCCAAAAACTTCTCAATATGATGCCTGCTGCTTGTTTTTTAATTCAATAAACCACTTCTGAATCTACTAGCTTCACACTACAACACACCAAATTACACAAAGGTAATCAGGCTGCCTTAGAAGTAGAACTGCCATTTTCTACAATGCGATGTACTCTTTGGTGATGATATAATTGTCAACAGGTACACAGTGGAAGAGCAACAGCAAGTTTCATTGCAACTTTGATGTTTGCCCCTAATTATCGATGCAGCTGTGTCTGACCTCACATAACTGATTTTTTTGTGATGTCTGCGGTTGTTGTCAGACAAGGGATGGAATGAAAGCCAATCAGCAGGGCTTAATCTTCCTTGGCTGATATAAAACTTGAAAATCATACACCTGGACCTGAAGGATCCGGCGCTTAGTGCCTGTGAGCATTTGCTTTTGGGACCATTAAGCAGACTATCCAGCGGCTCACAATCATACAGCACAGAAACAGGCCTTTCAGCCCACAGTATTAAAGTTTAGCATTGTTTGTTACATGTACATCAAAATACAGTGGTGTGTTGTTTGCGTCAACAGCCAATACTGTCCAAGGATGTTTTGGGAGCAGTCTGCAAGTGTCACCATGCTTCATGGTATGCCCGCAACTTACTAACCCTAACTGGTACATTTTGGGAATGTGGGAGGTAACCAGAGCACCTGGGGAAACCCATATCATTACAGAGAGAAACTTCTCACAGACACAAATTGAACCCCGACTATTGGCACTGCAAAGTGTTATGCTAACCACTACACTACCATGCTGCCATCTATGGTGACCATCAAATACCTATCTGTAATAGTCCCTTTTACTAGTCAACACGAGTGAATCTGCAGATGCTGGAAATAAATAAAAACACAAAGTGCTGGCAGAACTCAGAAGGCCAGACAGCATCTATGGGAGGAGGTAGAGATGACGTTTCGGGCCGAAACCCTTCTAGTTCTTGCTCCATAACATACTATGTTTAGGTGATGCAAATGCTTATCCAAATGCTTCTTGCATAGTACGAGAGTCTCTGCCTCCACCACCTTCTCAGGGAGCACATTCCAGATTGCAATCACCCTCTGGGTAAAAAAATCTTCAGATTTCTTCCAAGTCTTTTTCTTTTAAACTCTGTCCACTGGCTTTATACGTCTTTGCCATGTGGGAGAGCTTATTACTATCTTCCCTATCCAATATCTCCCTTCAGCCTTATGAAATCCAGAGAAATCAACCCCATCTATCCAGTCTCTCCTCAGGCAACATCCTGGTGAACCTCTTTTACACCCTCTCTCATGCAGTCATTTCCTTCCAAATGTGGTGCCCAGAATTATCCTCAATAAACCATCTGTGGTCTAACTAATGCTTCATAAACTAGTACCAAGGTCTCCCTGCTGTTATACTCTGCACCCCTGCTAATAAAGGTAAGCATCCTTATGACTTCTTCACCAACCTGTCTATCTATGCTGTGACTTTCAAGGGCATTTGGAGCCTGAAGTTAGATAAGTCCCCTGGTCCTGATGGAATGCATCCAAGGGTACTGAAAGAAAATGGCAGAAGCTATAATAGAGGCTTTGGTGATTATTTACCAAAATTCTCCAGACTCTGGGCTGGTCCCGGTGGATTGGAAGATGATGAATGTCACGCCACTGTTCAAAGAAGGATGAAAGCAAAAAAGCAGGTAACTATAGGCCAGTTAGGTTAACGCTTGTAGTTGGGAAAATGCTTGAAGCTATCATTAAAGAAGAAATAGCAAGGCATCTGTAAAGAAATGAATCCATCAGGCAGATGCAGCATGGATTCAGCAAAAGCAGGTCCTGTTTGACAAACCTACTGGAGTTCTTTGAGGATATAGCAAGCACAGTGGATAGAGGGGAACAGATGATGTTATTTACTTGGGTTTCCAGAAGATATTCAATAAGACTCATCCATAAGATAAAGTACAGAGCCGGGGTGGGGTGTGATGTGTTAATAGAGGATTAGTTAACTAATAGAAAGCAGAGAGTTGTGATACATGGGTGTTACTCTGGTAGGCAATCAGTGGTGAGCGGTATGCCGCAGGGATCGTTGCTAGGCCAATATACATTAATGTTCTGGAAAAGGAGAATGAGTGTAGTGTATCTGAGCTTGCCGATGATACTAAATTGAGTACAATTAACTATGCCACACACACCAATATTTGTATCATCTGCAAACTTATACCTTCCTATATTCATAAGACATAGGAGTAGAATTAGGCCATTTGGCCCATCCAGTCTGCTTTGTCGTTTCATCGTGGCTGATCCATGTTTCCTCTCAGCCCCAATCTCTTGTTTCTCCCCACATCCCTTCAAGCAAGAATCTATCAACCTCTGCCTTAAATATACAAAAGGATATGGCCTCCACAGATCCCAGTGACAAAGAATTTCACAGATTCACCACTCTCTGGCCAAAGATATTTCTTCTGATCGCCGTTCTAAAAGGATGCCCCTCCATTCTGAGGTTGTGTCCTCTGGTCTTAGACTCTCCTACCACAGGAAATATCCTCTCTTCATCTGCTCTATCAAGGCCTTTCACCATTTAATATGTTTCAATGAGGTCTCCTGTCATTCTTCTAAATCCAAGTGAACATAGGCCCAGAGCGATCAAATGCTTTTCATATGAAAAGCCATTCAAACTGGGAATCATTTTTGTGAACCTCTCCAGGTTCAGCACATCCTTTCTAAGATAAAGGGCCCAAAACTGCTCACAATACTCCAAGTGGGGCCTCACCAGTGCTTTATAAAGTCTCGACATAACATCCTTGTTCTTATACTGTATTCTAGTCCTCTTGAAATGAATGCTAACATCGCATTTGCCTTCCTCGTCACAGACTCAACCTGCAAATTAACCTTTAGGAAATCCTTTACAAGGACTCCCAAGTGTCCTTGTCCCGCAGTTTTTTGTATTTTCTCTCCATTTAAAAAGTCAGCCCTTCCATTTCTTCTACCAAAGTGCATGACCATACACTTCCTGACACTGTATTCCATCTGCCACTCTTTAATCATTCTCCAAATCTGTCAGTCCTTCTGTAGCCTCCCTACTTTCTCAAAACTATTTGCCACTCCACCTATCTTCATATTGTCCGCAAACTTTGTAATAAAGCCATCAATTCCATCATCAAAATCATTGACATATAACATAAAAAGAATCAGTCCCAACACAGACCCCTGTGAAACACCATAGTCACCAGCAGCCAACCAGCAAAGCCTCTCTATTTCCACTCTTTGCCTCCTTCAGTCAGCCGCTGCTTTACCCATGCTGGAATCTACCCTGTAATACCATGGGTTCATAGCTTATTAAGCAGCCTCACGTGTAGCAACCTGTTCAAGGTCTTCTGAAAATTGAACAATTCACACCTCGCCCATTCAGATATATTAAAAACCACAAGGGTTCCCACATTAAACCATTTGATACCCCACTAATCAGAGACTTCTAGCAATAGCAACCCTCTATCATCCCCTCTGTCTCCTATTATCAAACCAGTTTTGGATTTATTTTGCCAACTTGCCTTGTACATTACCCTTTTGGAAGAGACTTGTCGAAGTCCTTACTGAAATTCATGTAAACAACTTCAACAACATTGCCCTTATTAACATATTCAGTTATCTCCTTGAAAAAGTATGATTACATTTGTCAGATTCTGCCACCAACAAATCCATGTTGATTGTCGCTGATCATTCCCTACTGCCATAAATGTAAATTAACCCTGTCCCTCAGAACTTTTTTCCGCTAGTTTTCCTACTGCTGGTGTTAGTGGGTTATAAAACTTATCCCTTATATCCTTCTTAAAGAAAGGCACATTTCATGTTTACCTGTTATCTAGCAGCCTACTTCTGTCAGATTCCCAGCAAACTTCTCCCTTGTCTTGCTGGGATACATCCCATTAAGTAACTGGAATTGATCTACTCTTAACCCCAGTGACCTCAACATGCTATAAACTTTCACTGTCCCGGCTGAACTCAGCTCCTACTGTATATACTGTCTTTTTCTTAGGTGAATATAGATCATTTCAAACCTCACTTGGGACTTTGAATCCTCTCTTTCCCTGGTTACCTGTTTGCTATTCATGAAATGCCTTGTGATTTTCCTTAATTGTATCTGCCAGTGATATTTCATGGTCCATCTTTGTCTTTTTAAACATTTAATATCCCCTACACCCTCTATCTTGCATAAGATTCCCTCCTGCTTTTACTGCTCCGTACCTATAATTTTTCCCTCCTTTATCAAATGCAATATCCTCTGTCAGAGGGTTACCTGGACTTGCCACTCTTACTCATCAACCTGACAAAAAACTTATTTTCCCCAAGCTCCCATTATTTCATTTTTTTAAAGATTCTCTCACATCGATATGCAGGCAATACAGCCACTCTGTGTTTGCTGGGGCTAGCCTAATCAGAGTCAGGTTTATTATCACTGATATGTGGCGTGAGATTTGTTTTGCAGTAGGACATAGAAATCTATAAATTACAAAACTAAATAGTGCAAAGAAAAGAAAGAACAAAGAAAAGAAAGAAAGGGTACCTTTCTTGGGTTCATGGACATTCAGGAATCTCATGACAGAAAGGAAGAAGCTATCTCTAAATCATTGAGACTTCAGGTTCCTGTACCTCCTCCCTGATGGTCATAACAAAAAGAGGGCATGGCCAGAATAGTAAGGGCCTTTAATGATGGATGCCACCTTCAAGATGCACCAGCTCTTGAAGATATATTTAGTGGTAGTTGAATCTACAACCCTCTGTCACTTCTTGTGTTCCTGTGCATTGGAGGCTCCATACCAGGCTGTGAAACAAACAGTCAGATTGCTCTCCACTGTACATCTATAGAACTTTGTCAGTGCCTTTGGTGACATACAAAATCTCTTCAAACCCCTAACAAATAAGCCACTAGTGTACCATCTTCATGACTGCATCAATATGTTGGCCCCAGGAGAGATACTCTGAGATTTTGGAGCCCAGGAAATTGAGACCCTTTCCATCACTGACCCCTCATTGAGGATTGGTGTGTATTCTCCCAACTTCCACTTTCTGAAATCCATAATTAGTTCCTTGGTCTTACTGACATTGAATGCAGGGTTGCTGTTGTGACACCACTCAACCAGCTGATCTATCTTACTCCTGTACACCTCCTCATTGCCATCTGAGATCTTATCAACAACAGCGGTGTCATGGGCAAATTTATAGATGCAGTTTGACTTGTGCTTAGTCACACAGTCATGAAAGAGAATAGAGCAGTGGGCCAAGCACACATCCTTGAGGTGTGCCTGTGTTAATACTGAAACCAACACTCTCCAAATTCAGACACTTAATTCCTGGACTCACCTTATCTTGTTCCATAATTACATTGAATGTTGTTGATTTATGATCACAAGCAACAAAATGCCCACCCAATTCATCCCTTGGATTAGATTATCACTTCCCATATCCTTACTCGGACTGTGTACTAGTGCTAAAAGGTTTGCTATGTGCACCCTTTTCTACTCCTTTCATAATAAGATGATCCCAGTTAATATTGGAGAAGTTGGTCAGACAGAATGAACAAAACTATCACCACAGAGGTACAGATGAAAATGTAAAACCACAATTGACACTGATTTGTTTGCTTTCATGACAATAGATATTTGACTGTTGTTCCTTTCACTGCAACATGAAAACCTAACAGTGCAGAAGCTCAGAAGAGTATCACAGTTACCCAAGTTTAAGTAGAATGCCATGTTGACATTCTTGGATTAGGGCATCATCTGTGACAAAGGCATTCTCAGAACCATACTATTGCAATACTATTGTAAAGAAATACCTTGGCCTTTTGACATCAATTGAGGTTAGAATAGTGAGGTTCATTCAAGGTTTGTTCACTCAACACATTGGCAGATGCAGCTGCATCAGCCAGCACATTGATTCATGAGCTGCAAATGTTTAATTCAAAGGTTAATTTATTATCAAAATATTCTTCAATTCTCTATGTAGCCATGAAACCACAAAAGAAAAGAAAGGCAGCACAATCATCAACCCCCAAATCCCACCTTCCACAAACAAAAAATCAGAACAGGCACATCAACCCCCAAATCACCCTTCCCCCCCGCACAAAATCCGAGCAAAATGGATCAGGCACATCAACCTTCTCCAAACAGCAAAACACAGCTCTGACTGTACGAGAATCAATTCCACTCTGAATACAATTCAGGCTGGTTGCCCTATAGACTAGTGAATTACACACAAGTATTCAGGGTCATTAAAATGGTTGTTGATACCTGTAATTCTGAATCAATACCAGAGAATTCACATTTTGCAGGAGGTTATTTCAGAAGCATGCAATGTTAATAAAATGATTACGTTTTGCTTCTTGCTTTGAATGATAAAGCACAATTCTCTCTTATCTGCATTAGGGAAAATATGCAGTCAGAGTAATTTTTCTTCTCTGAAGTTATTAATTGCAGGTGACAATGTTTCATAACTATCCTGTAGATGATTAATTAATGGTTATAAAATTAAGCATGGAAATAAATAGCCTCTTTTTCAGATTGACAGATGAAATGTTGGGGTCTCACAGGGAGTAGTAGTGAGAAATAAGGTAGTAAGAGTTTATATTAGTGACTTTGAGGCAGTGTTTTTGGCAGGGATAACAATCTTAATTATTTCTAAGAGCCAGTGATATGAAAAATGCTTTATTTAATTTAATCCATAGTTAAGCAGATATTGAAATACTTAGTTATGTATTGAAAGGCACATGCTGGAACTTAACAGCCTAATTACAGACCAAATTGTTTGCATCAGTACTTATATTGATGTGAATTCAGTATTGGAGGAACTGCAATTATAAACACAGGCATAGAGTCATACAACATGGAAACAAATCCATCACACCCATGCCAGCCATCAAGTACTCATCTATGCTAATCACAGTTGCCATCTTTACTAATCAGAGTTCCTAGTATTTGGCTTGGACACTTAAATCATTGGCATTAGCATCTAAATACTTCCTAAACCATTGTGAAAGTACTTGTCACCCCTAAGTCAATGTATTCCAAATCTCAGCAACCCCTGGTAAAAAAAATCTTCCTCAAATACTCCAAAATGCTGTGGCCATTGGCACTTCAGCAAAGGGGAAATGTTTCTCATTATCTAGCCTACTGTATGTCTCTAATAAATTGTAGACCTCTAACAGGTCCCCATTCAGCTTTATCCATTCCTAAGTAAACATAGCTCACCCAGTCCTTCCTCATAGCAGTATTCTGGTGAATCTCCTCAGCATCCTCTGTAGTTCAATTATGTCCTGACAATACAGTAACCAGATCTGCACATAGTGCTCCAACTAACTAGTGCTTGCATAAGAATGTGATCTACTGCCCTCTGTGACCATTGTTTGAAGCTCAAACTGTACCTCACAATTTGGCATACTATTTATTCCTGATTTTAGGTTCAGGCTTTCCATGACAAAGGTTACCTATTTCCAGCACAAATTCAACTGCAGAAAGAGCTCATTAGGCCATCAACATCTGTGGAGGTAGAGAGACGTGTCAACAGTTCAGGTAGATTACAGCATCTGAGGTCTCTTGAGTCTCCATGAACTATTTTCACTTTGGTTAGTATGATAACCAGTGAGCCAAGGGTCACTGTGGCCTTCATGTTTATCTCAATTCATCTGCAACTCATCTCTGTCTGAAACCTTTAAGCCTCTTGTCCATAACTTGTTTAAAAACCTAAAGATCATAAATTACTCAGAGTAAAGGAATAAAATTGTTCTAATTGGCTCTCAAATAATAGCTATTGTAATGATTCCAACATTTATTACATCAAACAATATGGTACAGGCCCTACGATCCACACTGAGTATCATGCAGCTATTGACACTAATTTGACACCAAACCAATTTAACCCACATTGTCATTAATTTTACCTCCACCCCCCCCCCCCCATTACTTTACCTACATGAGGGGCAATTTATCATTGCCCCTTAACCTGCCAACTTGCAATGTTAGGAATATACTAATAAACCAGAACACCAGGAAGAAACCAGTGTGGTCACAAGGAGAACATGCAATCTATACAGATATTGTAGCACCTGAATAATCATAGAACTCAGGCTGGTGAAACTCTGAAGCAGCTGCACCACTAAAACACATACCAACAATAAAAAAGAACACATAGGTTATCTAGCAGATCTGCTCTTAAACCTTTTAACTTGTTTTTAACCACTTCTGACTTGGCTCAGATGCTTTTTAATGATTTCGCATTTTCCATAGTCCTATCCCTGAGTCTCTGATTTGAAATTGACCCCCAATGTCACTGCTTTATAACAACAGAAAAAGATGCAAGCTAATAAATATACCAGAATCAGCAGTACTTAGCAATATTTTGAGATTCGTGACTTTCCTGCATGCAGTAAAACCTGATTTCTATGCCTGATGAGACAACAGTATTTGTGCTAAATACATTTAGACCAGTGTTTGATACAACTTTAAATAACATAATCCATATATGTGCATTTTAATGTCTTAAGGAGAAAACGTAGGGGCAACAAAATGATTCTTTTTTGCAATAAACCAAGAAATCAATTAAATGTAGCGTAAAGAGAGCATACTGCATGAATTAAAATTCAATCTCTCGGCGACAGAGCTGCAACAACAGGCCATGCATGATAGCATGGCAGGATAAATTGCAGGTGGTGTTCCTCTCCAAATAAAAAAATTAACAAAATAAGAGTTTCAATTTTCATTCTGGTGAATTTTCTGCATTTAAGATTGTGAACCATTCACTGACCCAGCACAAGGGATGGTATAGAAGTGGCTTTTTTAAAAAATGTATCCATTTCTGTATTCCCCTCAAGCAACTTTGCTTTTTACTCCTGCCTACATAAGCTAAGCTGTGGCCAAATGATCCAGTTTGTGTAAAATTGGTCTAAAATGTTCATGAGGCATTAGATCCAAAACAATAGGTCAGTCTTTGACAAATGCAACACTGATAAAAACCAAGATGGTTGGGTTCAAGGAGTAAGAGTGCAATCACATTAACCAGAAAAGTTCAGGGGTAGTTGCCTCAGCAGAGTTAGAATTTTCATATTGGTTGTTACAAAATGCCTGTTGCAGTCCTGAAGGCAGCCGGATATAAATGCAGACAAGTGAAAAGGCATATCCAAGCTTGCAAATAAAACAAAGCTAGATGGGAAAATAAGGGAAAAAATCTGTAAAGGGATAAAGATAGAATGAGCAATTCAACAAGGATGAAGAAAATAATTAAAATGAGATTATGCAATTTTAAAAGTAGAAAAAATACTTATTAAATGGTGAGAAGCTAGTAAATGTTAGCAGACAGGATTACATCAGTTTACAAGGTTTGTACACATATTGGTACTGTAAGGGGATAGGAAAGCAGATATTAGTCTATTACAAGCAGATTAAGTGAAAAATATGGATGTCTTGCTTAGATTATACAGGGGCTTGGTAAAATGTCTTAGTTCTTGTGTGTAGTTTTTCTCTCCTATAAAAGAGCATGCTAATTTTGGAACCATAATAGATCAGATTTATTTCATCAAATCCTGGGACAATTAGGTTGTCTTAGGAAGGGGCACATATTAAGTGTAGTCTTTATTCACTGGAACTCTCAGAATGAGAGACAATTTCAAAAGAGATTCTGAAAAAAATTAACAGGGTAGAAGTTGTTTCATTTCATTGACCACCTAGGATTGGTAATGACGTTTTCTTTATATTGATGGTTGCTGATTTTTAGATTTTTGTTCTATCTCACTGGGCTGTGATGCTTAATTAGGTTCTAGGCTGAGATTAATAGGTTGTTAACACAAAGGGAAACCAAGGATTTTGGGAAACCAAGGATAGTTGTGGATTGATTAGGAAGCTAGAGAATTGCTCATTGCCTGATTCTATGGTCACAACACCTGCCATTCCTTCAATACTATTAACACTCTGATATTCAAGAAATCTCATCTTAGATGGTCATAACTTTACTGAAAAGCATCCTGAAATGATGTTTTGTCCTGGAAGAGAAAAAAATGGTATCTCTATTGCTTGAATCAAGTCCAAAACATGTATTCAAAATGCAACAGTAACTTGAAGGATGCAATCATGTATTTAGTGAAAATGTAATGTATGAATGTAATAAGTTATGGTGGTGTTGCCCGAGCAGGGACCACTGATCTAATTCAATTCTTCAAGCTGTAATAAATTTGACGATTGCCTTGTACATGCTGAATTAATCAATCCATGTGCTCCTTCCCAATCTTGCCTCTCCCATATGCATACAGGTCCAGTCTATCCTTAATAAGATACCTTTATCAAGATCTGATGCAACTCTCCCTCAGTTGTTGAGCCATTCAGATGCATGCCAATGAGTCAGCCTGCATATCATACACTTCAGTAATGGACCAGCAGGAAAATAACATCATACCACTTCTAAAAATTGCTCCTCAGCAGATCAGGGTGTTCAATACATAGTTCTAGCACCTTCAAGCACATTTTAATCACTGTAACATGTAATTTTCTCCAAAATTGCAGTCCAAGACCAAACTTTATGCTATTTTAAGCCTTTCCCAATATCCTTCGAAAAGGTGCTTCTTTAATATTTGACTCAGGCAAAACAAATTTATTTGGCTTTCACTGTTTTGTTTTAAAAAGAAAAACAATATGGCAAAAAATACTTGTAAGTTGTACTTGAAGCCATGAGCAACAAAACGATGTGTTCAATACTCGCAGGTGTACTCTCAATCACATACTGTGTTCAAAATTAATTTTCCAATTTATTCATCCTCTAACTTTAAACAAATAAAACAGATGTGATTGAATCACTAAACACTACTTCTTGTATCAGTTTCCAATTGCACATCTCCACACTTAAGTTGAACCAATGTTTTATTTGTGACAGAGTTTCCATTTGAATTTGTAAGGGTTTGTGTTGATAATTGTGTACTTAAATTGCTTGACAAAGCCCCCAACGGGCTAGTTTAAAAAATGCTTAAAGACAGCATGTCATGGCGATGGGAAGACAATTTATTGTATTAGCAATTACATGTAATCTTCTGAATTAACAGATGGTATCCTAGGAGAATCAATTACAAACTGCAACCCATTGGAAAATAAATCAAACCGAAATGTGCGAAGACAGACATTTATGAATTCAAACCTAAAAATGCAACAAGAATAAAAAAGTTAAATCATCTGTTTCAAAGTTACGATGAGTCAATTTCCAACAGCTGAGACAGGAGGTATTCAATATGCTGGATCCTTCTTATTGTAAGTAATGTGCACTAGCTGTTGGATTGAAATAAAGAATTGAACCAGAAGCAAAAAAAAAAATCAATTAGTAAAAAGATGTCTGAGTGACAGAGACAAGAAGTGACGGGTGGGAAATGTTGAGAAGAGGAAAGAGCATCCAATGCCATGAAGTGAATTTTGGGGGGGGGGGGGGGGGGGAGGGAGAAAACAAAATACATTTTTTTTCTAGAAGTATGCCATAAATGACAATTCCAAAAATATATAATCAAATACTGCCAATACAAAGCTAATTGGTCAACATCTATAAAGTGGAAAGACAAATCAATTCTTTGGTGTACAGCCTTAATCAGAACTTCAGTTCTAATGGAGGATTTACATCAAAAATATTAACTCATCTTTTCTCTTCAGAAATGCTATCAAATTAACCATTAATTTCTTGCATTTACTGCAGAGGCAGCACAGCTCATTTTACAAAAATGATATACATGCTAAATTTACAGTACATATTGTAAGTTTGTTTGCCATCACAACTTATCAGTCTCATATCTAGAAAACAAACTGGAAACTATTGTTTTTTTTTGTGTGAGTGAGTGAGTGAAATGACAAAGCACACCTAATACAGCATACAGATAAGAAACCACAAATTGCCAAGCAGAACAGGTAAACTGTTCTCAAATGTCACTGGTGTTTTAAACTTTCCAAGGTTTTATTCCTTGTATGAATTATTATAAAATAGTTTTAAGGCAAACCATACTTATTATTTCATTTACAAAAATTTGTCTACATTGCTTCAAGGATGTTGTGCTGTCTTAGAAGAGGAGGTTTATTTATCAATTAACAAAACAAGTCATTAAATATAACTAGCAACATTCCTAAAATGGTGGCAAAGATTCTCAATGGAACCAGTATCATTTTAACTATTGCCCCGTTTATTATGGCATTTCACCATATTAATTCTTGTTATTCATTATATAACTATTTTAAGATCCCTTTTATATTTGTCAGGTTATAAGTTATGGATTTACAAACTACTACAGAATATCCTAACAATCAGGCATTAAATCAAATCTTATCTGAAAACTGAAATACATTCACAAATGACAAAAAAATGATAAGTATCTGCAATATAAATCTAACCTTTCATCCATTCCTAAATAGTTTTTGGTTTACCTCCATCTGTGTAATGCAGCATCGATTTGGTTAAGAATGGATTAGCAGCATATACTGAAGCAACACAATTTATTCACTACATACAGTAAACCATTAAGATAATAAAAATGCATTCTTCATCATAAATGTATCTAATCAATAAAATAAAGATTAACTTGGAATATAAATTTGGCATGGAACATCTATCTGACTAGTACTACTGTAATAAAGTTACCAGACAGTAGGTTTCTTATACTGCTATATATTTTCTAACACAAATCATTAATATTTTAAATCTGAAAGTATTTATTACAGCTTTGAGATCAATATCAACTAGCACCATATTAAACAATTTTTTGATCACTGGTAATGATTCAGCATGTGGATTTTACAGTAAAAGTTCTGCATCAATTCATGCCTTCATAGAAAATCTAAAGCAATCATGAACTTTTAAAAATGTAAATAATGAGTTTTTGTGGAAGAATCAATGTTAATTACAATCATCTTTACTTTCCATTGTATATTTTAGAGATTGAATGGCATTCCATTCAATAAATAGAATTATTTTGATTACCTTGATGGTGATAATATGTATTAATGAAGTCAGTTAAAAAAGATACCTACTTGTGCATCAGACTGATTGCAAAATTTGCTGTAAAAAGCCTTATATTGCTCAGCTGGACAAATGCTTCAAAGCATTCCAAAAGGAAAAGTTGTTCTTCAATCAAATACAGTTAACTAAATGTCCGGAACAGCAGCAAGTTCATTGGTGGAACAACTATCATGGACTTCTGAAAGGATCCATGTCCCATTCTAATAACACCCATTGTAGTGAATAAGTATTTCTATCACTCCACATTAAGATTAAAATTCTTAAATGAGTAAGCTACATGAATTTAATTTTCACTGCTCATTTACACTGCAATTATTCATTTTTCTCTAATTATCTTGTGGATATATACCAATTGCAACTTTTTAAAGAAATAAATCAAAGAACATTTGATTTTTCCACTCCACTCCTAATAATTTTATTCAGTTTGCATTTTAAGGACTTTTTTTCTCAACAGCAATTTCAACCAAGTCCATTTTTCCCCCGTAGTTCCCATTTTTACTGAGGGAAGCTTGATGCTTCTGGCAATGATTTTAATAAGTAAGATGTATCCGCAGTTGATAGGAAAATTGTAGTGTGAACTTTTCCAGTAATGTCTGTTTACAAAGTATGTAAACACAAATGTAACTATATAACACAAGTTTGTTAAATGATATTTGGTCATGATTTTATGTACAAGAAAGCAAGTTGGAGATGCACTAGGATTGGAGGGTTCAACAAACAGATACACATACATAAAAAGTTCAAGAAACAAAAGCAGTATCTATTAGAGCAGAATGCTGTGAGGTTACTCTCTACAGAAATTAAATATGGTTTTGCCTGTACTTAAAACTTGTACTAATACAACATAGAAAAGCCAGAAATTGGGACAACACAGACTTATGCTGTCATATCTATAAGGATGTATTTAGAAGGAAATTTGTGATCATTCCATTTGGTAAAATACAATATGAATATTTACTATTACACCTGAGACAAGGAAATATTAAAACTTCCTTTAAAATATTTCAGAGGAACAATTCTGTTCATACAGCATCTTTAACAGTTGTACAAATATCTGCATGCTGCACACAGAATTAAACAGTATTAAAATGTTGTCTCACTTTTCCAGATGTCACGTGCTACTTAAAGCCTTAAACCTAGTGTACTTCAACAACTGCTGGATCAATGATATCTTCTATTTCAGAATCCAAATGAATCTGGAAGTTGCTACATGGATAAGCATTAGTATAACACTTTCAAGCTTACCAAATTGCCTTCTCTCTAATATATAAAGTGTAAGAGAACATCATTGGGATCTGTTAAATTACTAATACTGAAAATTTCAAATTTAAACTGCAATGACATGTAAAACCTGTTACCCCAAAAACACACAAAGATTACCAATGCAAATACTGTACTGATACAATCTTTTCTGTATATACACAATAAAAATGTCAGTATATGCAAAAATAATTTTAAAATCGTGCACAATGTATACATTTGTTGTAACATTTAAATTTTCCTTGCAAAGGAAGCAACAGAAATTTTCTTTTTCAATAATTTTAAGATCCTTTCTTGTTTGATCAACTCCCATAACATCTTAAACCCGGAGAGGGGAATTCTTGTGCAACGATTCCATCTGTGTCAAAGTTCTGCTTCACTGCAGCTTATGGCCCATCTAAATAGGGAAGCAATGTTTGTGACAACCGCTGCAGCCCATGATCATTGAACAGCAATCTGGAAAAAAAAATCAAAATCCAGACTCTTGGAAAAGCTTCAGCAGATCCCATCTAGCACTGCCCATTTCATGTGGCTTATGAGATCGCTGCAGGAATTTTTGTTAACCAAGTCAAAAACAGACTATCGACACAAGTCTGCTGAGGCT
The DNA here is from genome assembly GCF_048418815.1 of Hemitrygon akajei. Taxonomy (NCBI): domain Eukaryota; kingdom Metazoa; phylum Chordata; class Chondrichthyes; order Myliobatiformes; family Dasyatidae; genus Hemitrygon; species Hemitrygon akajei. The sequence goes on from NC_133140.1 coordinate 46,352,326, forward strand.
GTGTCTCTCTTGGGCTTCTTCTTTTTGCTAGGAAATGATTGTTGATGTGGCTTGTTTACTGAATTCTGCTTGTTCGATACGCTTCCAACTTGGCTGGAGTTCTGTTGTCCTTGGACGCCTTTGATAGATGAACGGAAGAGTCTTGCTGCACTGAGCTAGAACATAATCATATAGTGAGCACAATCTGAAATTGATCATTGGCAATCTTATCAATCTATTATTCAGTGGACAGAAATTTGTAAAAAACGTTGCAAATATGCACATCTCCACTTGGTATTTAATTTTTTGCAAATGGAGGTCTAAGTTTCTAAACTTTTCTTCACTATAATAAAAATGTTCCTGTGCAGCCCGTGTAATTCTGACAGCAACAGACAGCAATTACCAGAAACTGTTTAAACTTTAGCAAAGCTGGTCTACTGCACATTAATGGTACAAATCTAGTCAGTATGTTTTCATAAACTGCAGTGCACACACCCCCAACAACAAAACTGTCAGGCTAACCGCATCTAACAGCTTATTTGAAATTCTTAAAAATCTACAAAACTACCAAAGCACTATTCAAAATTGTACTCCAGTTTTCTACTATATTTGTGTTCAAGGACACTATACAATGTTACAGCAAAATCAAATCTCTAATAAGGATGCAAAATTAAACTGGAAATTGAGCTTCTGGGGTTTGAAGAATGATTGGCCTTCAATAAAAATTTTAAAAATTTAAAAAAAGATCTAGCTTTCATTCTAGTTCTTACTGTATGTGGAGAACTAACTTCACTTCATCCAGTACGAGAGTGCCCTCTATATTGGGTCATTGGGGGAGATTTTGTATAGTTGCCTGCACATTTCTCATCTAAGGAACCGTAATATAGCAATTGAAAACTAGTTCGGGGTACATGATGAAGAACAGTTTGAGAAGCTCCACAACCAGTCTAGCTGATTTTTTTTTAAAGAAAGAGGAAGTGTTAGATTAGGAATGCACGCATAGACTGTAAGACATAGATCACATCATAAAAAAGCAAAATTAGCCCTTTCAGTCCATCAGGTCTGCTCAGCCATTTGATCATGACTGATTTATTATCCCTTTCAAACCCACTCTCCTGCTTTCTCCCCACAATCTTTGATGTCCTTACTAAATCAAGAATCCATTAAACCTACACTTTAAATATACCAATGATGGTCTCCGTAGCCCTCTGGGGTAATGAATTCCATAGATTCACCACATACGGCAAAAGATCTGGTCATGATTCTCATACTAAGATGTATTTGGGGACAGATTTGAAGGCCAACTGTTTTTTTTGCCTTCCATTTTTTCCCCTAAGTACATTAATACCCATTGGCAACAAAGTACAGCATTCCTTAATATTCATTTCACAAGTATGTAAATTGCACTGTACACAATGATTTGCAGATGGGCACCATGGTAAGATATGAAACGTTTATTTCAAGATATAACTGAAGCTTTCCTTCTTAACTTGCGATAGACTAGCGTCCTATCCTGGGGGGGTCTTGTACTCTCAGTTGCTTCACACCACGGAAACCAGCATAAGCACTGGTCTGATGATCCTATAAGGCTCGGGACAGACTAACATTTCCTTCATAACTGATATATTTAAGTGGCCAACATGAAGATAAGTGGTTAAATGGGTCTCGTAATCAGGAGATATATTATACATATGAAGAGTGATGTGACATTAGAACAGAAAATGTGTTTTGAATTTGGTTTCATGGATAGCCAATATAGAGTTTGACTGGGCCAAACTGTCCATTGCATAAAAGTTAAAAGTTATTAAAGCATGACAACTTGCCATGTCAAAAACATTTTTAAATCTTTCAAGCATCTTATCCTAATGGAAATCTATCACTTAAGATTTTTCTATTCACTGAATCAAGAAAACAGTGTGGGATGTCAAAATGCATTAGAGCAAGTAGCAACTTTTAAACAGGGTTATGAGATGCTTCAGATTACTTTACCATGGGAAAATATCCAAGTGTCAAATTACACAGTAATGAGTCGAATCATCAGAGAATACAGGCATAATGTCTTATAAAGGGATGACATCTTATAAAGGGACAACACATTTTCATTTCCCTTGACTCAATTGTGGAATATGACAAATAGCCAAAACATGTTTTTGTAATTAAATTGTTGGTAAAGAAATTTTAGCGATCATTGAACTTGTTAACAGATGGAACAGGGAAGAGGAAGAGGAAAGAGATCAATTTGGGTGTCATAAAAGTTTCATCCAATATTAATTCTGGCAATAAGAATCAAGTCCAAAAATCTCTAGCTATCTAAACCTAAACTTGATAGTAAAACATAAAAACTTCAAACCTGGGCTTTAGTATTGTTACTTGTTGAATTGTTTGATGGGCTATGTTGAGTTTTCAAACTTGGTGACGAAGATGATTCTGCTATTGATCCTTGTGGCACTGATCTGTTAGTATTCAACTGATGACTGCTAGATTGTTTGGAGCTTTTGCAAGATGTTCCATCAGAATCCTAGATGTAAAAAAAAAAGAAAAATACAAAATGCGCTGAAGATGCACAGCATTCCAAAACAATCACAGAATAATCTTACAACTACAGCATTAGTGTATGCAAAAGAATAAATAATCTTGAAACGCTAATAAAACCGGCAGATGAAATAGAAACAGAAAATGCTGGAAACTTTCATCAGATCAGGAAGCAGTTGTGAGAAGAGAAATAAAATTGAAGTGGTAAATTTTCCATCAAACCAGATGTGTGCAAGAGAAATATGGAATCTGGGACCCCGCTGATCAGAGGAAACATGGCCTGGTGAGCTTGATTCCAAACCATTAGGATTTCCAAATAGACTTGACAGCAGATTATCTGAATTTTATTGTTTTAACAACATTTTTTAATTCAAACAGTACTGTAACATCACATTTGAAGTGCCACTGGTTCATTTGTAGATTAAATTCTTACTTTCCCAAGTTATTGTGTGTTAATATGTACTACTGGTCTGGAGTAACGTTGTCTCGTTTGTATGTATGTAAATGGTTAAACATCAATAAACTAAACTTGAAAAAATATTGAGACAGAAGAATATTATTATCCACAAGATACAGTTGTAACTGTGGCTAACAGGTTGGTTACTTACAACATCACTTGAACTGGATAAGGTAGAAGATGCAGAGGATAAGGGACCAGATGAAGAATTTGAAGAATGTTTACTCAGACAAGTCTCAGAGGTTCTACTTCTGGGTTGGCTTATTACTGTGCATTCTTCAGAAACATTGTTGTTGCATTTATCCAGTTGTTGCGGGCCAACTAGCAAAGTTACATCATTTCCTGAGGAAGGAGGGAAAAGTTAGCTTACTGCAGTAACTGTCATTCCCTTAATGATTACTTCCTTGTTATGGAGAGCGGCATAGTTATTCATCAAGCCTGATTCATTGAACACTAGCCACAAATTTACCTAAACAGAATCTAATAAACCATAAGAATGGCTAAGAAAGGAATGTTCTCATGGAGCAAAAAAGGTTGCCCAATGCCATGATAAATTTAGAGAGAACAAACGAGGAAATTTGCACCCATTAGCAAATGATTCAAGGGTCAGGGAGGGCAAATTATGAAAGAATCACAGAGAATACAAGGAAAAATCATAAGTAATTAAGATGACACTGAAAAGATAGTGGAAAGAACTGATAGCTACCTCAAAAAATAATTTGCAGGACAATATTTAAAGGAATGGAAAAATAGGACTAACAGAATTCATCCATTAGGAGATAATACAGATTTAGTAGGCTGAATGGCCTTTCTTGTACCAAGACTATTGTTTGATGTTAACACACACACACAGTGAAAGTGTACTGGCATTACTCACATTAGCCTTAGACATCTCATTTGTTGAAACATACAGTATGCCAAGATTATTTTAGTCACATACTTGAGAAATATGTCTGTATAACAACTGCCAGTACTAACAGAACCTGTTAGGACCATTTCTTAATGTTTATGAGGAAAAACAGGAAACCTGAGTTTCAGTCTGGAAAGAAGGATTCAGAGGTACATGATTTAATTCAGAAACAATAAACATAATTTTTACATTAAATGTCAAAATTAAATTGAAATTTTTCACAGTTCAGTATTTTAGGGACAGATAGTTACACCATTCAAAAATCAAATTACATTCTGAAGATATTTTTGAGAAATCAATTTCTAAATGTAACTTAGCATAATGAATACATTTGAATAGTCTTAACGGTTCCAAATTATTAGAAAATACAAAATGGTACCACATGAAACCCAAATACTGCTATGAAAGGGGCAGAGTACATTATTAAAAATTAAATTCTTTAGTCGATTGACCAAGTAATACCTAGTAGAATAGATTTGAATCAATCAGGAAAAGGGGATATCTAATGAGCAACATCAAGATCGAATTGAACCAGGTAATAATTGTGATGAAAGAGTACAATTTAGTTAAGTCAAGAAACAAAGTAGATTATGAGGAGTAACTAGAAAAATGGTTATTAATGGAGTTTAAATGTCCTAAATATCTTAAATGCTCAAAATCAAGAAAAAAGTGTGGCAGAGCTACCATGGTAGGGGATTCCATGGTAAGGGGAATATGCAGGAGCTTCTGTGACCACAAAGAGCACTCCAAGTTGGTGTTCCTCCCAGGTGCAAGGGTCAGGTATGTTTTAGAATGGCTGCAGGGCAATCTGGAAGGCAAGGGTGAATACCCAGGTGTCCTGGTGCCCCAACAACTTAGGAAAAAAAAGCAGAGGAGATCCTCAAGACAGATTTAGGGAGTTAGATTAAAAAGCAGACTCTCAAAGGGAGTAATCTCTGAATTGCAACCTGTGCCCCAAGCTATTCAGACTAGGAACAGCAACATAGTTAGGATATGTGGCTTAAGCATTGGTGCAGGACGGAGGGTTTCAGAATCCTCGAGCATTGAAACCAGTTCTTGTGAAGGTAGAACCAGTACAAACTGGATAGTCTATACCTGGGCAGGATTGGCAATAACATCCTTGGGATTTTGTTGGAAAAGGTTTAAATTAATATGGCAGTGAGATGGGAATCCAGGCAGAACAACAGATGAAAGCAATACAGAGACCAGACAAGAATATCACAATATAATTAGTCCTCCTGAATAATATGAATGCAAAGGACAGGCTACTGATCTCTCTGAAAATACTTAATACATGTTGATTATGAACAAAATAATTGTATGTTAAGACAAGACACTGGTTATTGGGAACAATTGTATGTGATCAAAGCAAGGAAAATGGAGGGATCTTTCACATCCTCAAAATCTCCCAAACTGCTTCACAACTTTTCACCATAAACACATTTTCCAGTGGGGGTAAATCCAGGTTGATAATTTAGGAGCAAGTGTCTTTTCTTCAGTTTATGCTGGGTTATATGTGCTCAAAAATGCATGATTACATCTGTACACACAACCAGGAGAATTTGCTGCAATATTCAAAATACAAATGCAGCTAACAAGTCAGACTTTCCAAATGATACAATGATAACCTTCCAAGTTACCCAAGCTTGTCAACTGCACACCATCAAGAGGACCATTTCTTCTGGTGTGCTCCTGGAGGCAATCTCCTGATAGCAACCATTGGCAGGGCCCTGTACCACACAGGGAGTGTATTACCACAACAGAGCAATTCTAGCCGTAAATTGTCTCATTTGACAAGGCCCTGGCCCTCACTTCACCAACCATTAATGATGTCAAATGGCTAGCTGTATTACAAAGTACTTTAACAATGTCAGTTTTTTTCTCTTCTTAAACTTTCAGAAGGCCTGTCTCTTTCCAGTTCTGAGTGTTCCAACGTGGCTGTTTCTGCTTGGTTTCTGTTTTTTCCTGATACATTGACTTGAGTGTCTCAATCTTGCTGATCTGGTCAAGATGGTACTAGCATACAATGCTCCCTCAGCCAACATTTTCCTGATAGCCCAGAGAAATGTCTTTACTTCTTTTATGTCTGTTTTCACCGTTAATATGTTTCTGGGACTGTTAGAGCCTGTGATTTAGAGTTTGGAGATCAATTGAGTGTTCCAGCACTTTGCTGTCTCCAAGAAGATTCTGGGAAGTGAGCATGCACTTAGATGGCCTCAATGCGAAAAAAGTTTGAGACAGTTTTTTTTTCAAAAAATGGCAAAAAACTTAATTTCCAGGAAAACCACAATTACACCCACACACCCACACACACAAACAAAATCAGGATGGGAAAATAGTTTACTGCTGGTCTGGGCCCATTCAGACAGAGACCCAGTTCTCTGCACACCATGGAATGAATGAACTCTCACCTATGATGGGTGTAATCTGGGAACCAGGACATCAAGACCTGAGAAGAGTAAAGCATAGCTCTCATTGACAGACATGAATGTGCTGTCAGTGGCATTCTGCTAATTTAAAGGCCAATGATTCTACTGGGACGCTGATCTAAATGAAATTTTTAATGTTAAGACACCTGTATTAAAAATTAGGGAAGGCTGTTCAGAAAACATGCACATTCAGATGCCATTAGGACATTCAACTTAAAAGTTCAGTTAAGTGCCAAACTTTTTCTGCCCTTTCTCACATACAGACACATGAAGAGCTTGTCAACATGATTAAAAAATGAAAAAAGTAAACAGTATTTCATTAAATTTATGATCTTCAAAGGATTTTTTTTTTATATACAAGAATGATTTGCTCAGGAACACACGTACCATTAAATGAAAGATCATCGCTGTTTTGTGATCCCCAGTGCTCCTGTATCCAGGTCCTGTAGTCAGCAACTTCTTGAGTTACTCGGATTATTCGACCCAATATACTGATAAAATACATTTGTATTTAATAGATCATTAAGTCAAGATGAATTGTTATATCTTACAATTGATATTAAATTGCATAACAATAACCTCTTACCTCTCACATTCTTTGTTTGGATAAAACTTTGCAATTGGAGACACAGCGTGACTGAGAACAACATAGGCATAATCAAAGGCTTGCTTTACCTGCATGGCACCATATGAACTCCTACCAACATCATTTCCTTCAGAAAGAAAGAAAAAATACATTACACACTGTACACATACACAATTTCAAGATAACAGATAACTTCCTTTCACCAAATTAAAATACAGGTTGCTTGCTACCACATAAGAATTGAGGTGAGGCAAAATAAAATTTGTGTGAAGCTAGATAAACAAATGAAGAAAGGAATAGAAATTATACTGACAATATAAGGCTGAGTAACCAGGGAGTCTTACTTGTTTATTAGTCACATGTACATTGAAACATACAGTGAAAGATGTAAGCGTTACCAATCAATGTATTTAGAGGTATGCTGGGGGCAGCCAGCAGCTACATGATTATATTGGATAACACTGCAGCGGTGTGCTACACGCAGCGCTGAAATAACGACACGTAGTCGATGAGCTGCAGTTGCAAAAGAGATTTATTCGAACTTCGCGGCCTCGCTTTAAAGCCTTCCTGATCCCGCCTTCCCCGGGTGGGAATGCTGTAGTATTCACAGTCCCGTCCCGCGCGGGGGCTTTTCCCCTTGTTGGCGAAGCAGACTTGGCGCCCTTTTTGGGACTGGCCTCAATGCCGGTGCGCGCCGATTTGTGAGCCGGTTCGAGTGCGCTGGGAAGTGGGTCGCCACATAACCCACCCCCAGAACCGGCGACACACCCTCCAATGTCCACAGTCTGGGTTGGACTCTGTTTGGGAGGTCTGCCTCTGCGCCGGAATCTCGACCGGCTGTGCCACGTCCACATGGGCCGGTTTGAGTCGGTCCACCGTGAAAACCTCCTCTCTCCCCCCAATGTCCAGCACGAATGTGGACCCATTGTTTCTGATCACCGTAAACGGCCCCTCATAGGGCCGCTGTAGCGGTGCCCGATGTCCGCCCCGTCGTACAAAAATGAACTTATAGTTTAGCAGGTCTTTGGGTACGCAGGTCAGGTTCTGCCCATGCTGCGAAGTGGGTATGGGGGCCAAGTTACCGAGCCTCTCGCGTAATCTGCCCAGGACTACTGCAGGTTCTTCCTCTTGCCCCCTTGGGGCTGGTATGAACTCCCCTGGGACGACCAGGGGTGCGCCGTACACCAACTCGGCCGACTAGGTGTGCAGATCTTCTTTGGGCGCCGTGCGGATTCCGAGCAGGACCCAGGGAAGCTCGTCCACCCAGTTAGGCCCTTTGAGGTGGGCCATGAGAGCCGACTTCAGGTGACGGTGGAAACGTTCCACCAGTCCGTTCAACTGTGGCCATAGCTGACCACAGGCTGGAGCCGAACTGTAGCCACACCGTACGGGTGCTGAAGGTCCTTACTGTGCTGCCGTTCGCGGCCCTCAGGGTGGGACCCGGTGCCCTGTTGCGGGTGTCATAACTCGACAGAGGTAAGACGCTGATCTTGGCTCCAGTGTCGACCAAAAAATGGCGTCCCGACCGCTTGTCCCACACATACAGGAGGTTATCCCGATGGCCAGCCGCCGTAGCCATCAGCGGCGGCTGGCCCTGGCGTTTCCTGGGAACTTGCAGGGCGGGCTACAGCGGCGGGCTTCTGCGCCCCACCGCTGGTGGTAGAAGCACTATTGTTCATTGGTCTCCTCACCCCTCCCTCTGGGGTTAGTGGGCTCTGCTGCCAGGCCTGGTCTGGTCTGCTGCTGGGAGCGTGGCCTGGTGATCTGTGCAACAGACGCCCCACTCTCCTTCTTGGCTTTCCACAGCAAGACCGCCCGGGCTGCCACCTTCCGGGGGTCGCTGAAATCCGCATCGGACAGCAGCAGGCGTATGTCCTCGGGCAGCTGCTCCAGGAATGCCTGCTCAAACATGAGGCAGGGCTTGTGTCCTCCGGCCAGGGACAGCATCTCGTTCATCAAAGCCGATGGCGGTCTGTCTCCCAAACCATCCAGGTGCAGCAAGCGGGCAGCTCGCTCGCGCCGTGAGAGTCCGAAAGTCCTTATGAGCAGGGCTTTGAATTCCGTGTATTTGCCGTCCGCTGGGGGAGACTGTATGAACTCCTCAACCTGGGCCGCTGTTTCCAGGTTGAGGGAACTCACCACGTAGTAGTAACGTGTGTCCTCTGAGGTTATCTGCCGAATGTGGAATTGGGCTTCTGCTTGCTGGAACCATAGGTGAGGTCGCAGCGTCCAGAAGCTTAGCAGTTTTAACGAAACTGCATGAACAGATGCGGCGTTGTTCATCTTCGGCCCAAATATCTTTTGGGCCGTTGGGGTCACCAACTGTAGCGGTGTGCTACATGCAGCGCTGAAATAACGACACATAGTCGATGAGCTGCAGTTGCAAAAGAGATTTATTCGAACTTCGCAGCCTCGCTTTAAAGCCTTCCTGATCCCGCCCTCCCCGGGCGGGAATGCTGTAGGGGGCGCGTATTCACAGCCCCGTCCCGCGTGCGGGCTTTTCCCCTTGCTGGTGAAGCAGACTTGGCGCCCTTTTTGGGACTGGCCTCAATGCCGGCGCGCGCCTATTTGTGAGCTGGTTCGAGTGCGCTGGGAAGTGGGTCACCACAACACCACCTTTTCAGCACTCTTCCAATATCAAGTATAATGTCTTTCCACCTTAGTTCTATGGGTTCTGAGATGGTTCAATAGGCCAGTGTTGGCTTTGCAGATTTTGCTACTAATGTTATAGGAGAGTCCTGACTAGGGAGGCTTCTGGGTAGAATGGTGTGCTCTTTCTGCCTTTATCAATGGCCTTCTGTGAGGAAAAGATTTGAAGTTCTCAGTGGCTCCTCTCTATTACGTGATCACAGGCCAGGGATTCTCTCTACACTGCTATTGTGTGGCTAGGCACAGCTCTAATGCCATCTGTAAATTTGCTGATGACACAACTATTGTTGCCCGAATTTCAGATGGTGATGAGAAACTGAAGAAGAGCAAGATATATCAGTTAGTTGAATGGTGTCTCAGCAACAACCTTGCACTCTATGTCAGTAAGACCAAAGAACTGATTGTGGACATCAGAAAAGGCAAGACAAGGAAACACACGCCAGTCATCATCAAGGGATTCAGAAGTGGATAGAATGAGCAATTTCAAGTTCCTAGGTGTCAATATCTCTGAAGATCTATCCTGGGCCCAACATATCAATGCAGCTACGAAGAAGGCACGACAGTGGCTATCGATTGAAGAGATTTGATATGTCACCAAAGACATTTGGGAGGTCAGCAGGAGACGCTCATGGAGTGAGCATTGTTTCAGATTCGCTCCATAACCTTTACTTTTTTTAACCTATGATCACCCTTATTTAACTTACTTTTACCTACACCAAAAGATTCTTGCTACTTTCTTGGACTTATCTTTAAGAGTTTATTGTGAATTTTGAAGAAATGAATACAGAAATGGCTCTGAGATCTAAAGGGCGAGAACCTGGGAAAGATTCTAACGGGAATGGGAAGAAGAAAAAGACCGATCCAAAGCGCACTGAATTGACTTATGAAATATTATTGGAGGTTTTAAATGAAAAATTTGAAGAACGACGACAAATTTTCAAACAAGATACAAAGGCTTTTCAAGATTATATGGATAAGACAGATTCAGTAGTTAACCAGCAGCAAGTTCTAATCGCAACTTTGCAAGAGGACGCTCGGAAGTGAGACTTGATAATTGAAAAACTGGAGCAGAAATTACTTTCGACGATTAAACAGGTGGAAACACTTAAAGCCAAGAGTGTCGACTTTGAGAATCGGTCCAGAAGACAGAACTTACGCATACTTGGTCTCCCGGAAGGTATTGAACAAGGGGACCCCTCGGAAGTACTTTGCTCAACTTTTAAAGGATGCATTCCCTTCTGTATTCCCAGACAGTCCTCCGTTACTTGATCGCGCTCACAGAATTATGCGTCGTTCACCAAGTGCTTCAGCTAAACCACCGGTTGTAATTGTCCGATTTCATTATGTGCATGTTAAAGAGCAACTTATTTGTGTGGCTCGGCGTGTAGGGATGGTCAAATTTCAAGAATTCAATTTTCGAGTAGTGTAAGATTTTAGTCCAGAAGTAATGAAGGCAAGGCTTCTTTTTAAACCTCTGATGTCCGAATGTTATGAGAAAAATCTAAAACCTGCGTTCTTATACCCTGCGAAGCTCAGAATATCGCCTCCCAATGCATCTCGGTGTGTTTTCTTTTCTACATCTGAAGCGAGAAGCTTTTTGAATGAGAACTTCCCTACTGCTACAGATTCTCATCTCTAATAAATGAGTGATTTTGATCGTTGCAAGATGGTTTTTGTTTCCGAAACCAGATTTTGTTTCTGGCTATTGGTGTAGGTTTACTCTATATTTTATACTCCAGTTAAAGTTTTTTTTTGATGTACTAATCTGTTTATTTTACTTACTTCAATCACTGTACTTTAGCTTTGGTCATTTTTATTAATCCTTCAAAGGTGAATTTTTTTTTACTAAGATGGCGGTTTCTTCTCTAAAATATTTTTGGCTTTTTTTTATTTCGCCTTTTTTTCTCTCGTCTTCTTCCTATAATGCATTTCTTATCACAGTTTAAATTTTTTTTTTTGGTTTGTTTGGGTTTTAACCCGATTTATAAGTTACTTTTTAAACACTGTACTTCCTACTTTTCCAAATTTTGTGTCTTCAGGTATTTTGGAGAATTTGTTTGAACTAAATCCTTCTCAGAAAGGGCTAATATCAAAACTTTACAATATAATTATGAAGATACGTTCAGAGCCCTTCTATAAGATTAAAAATGATTGGGAAAGAGAACTTAACCTTTTTATCCCTATTGAGAATTGGAATATAATTCTTCAATTAGTTAATACATCATCTATATGTGCTAAACATTCATTAATACAATTTAAGGTTGTGCATAGGGCTCATATGTCCAAGGATAAATTGGCTCATTTTTATTCCTATATAAATCCTATTTGTGACAGATGTCATTCTGAGATAGCGTCTTTAACTCATATGTTCTGGTCGTGTCCGCTTTTGAAAAAATATTGGAAAGACATTTTTGATATTATTTCTACGGTATTGAACATTGATTTACAACCTCATCCTATTACTGCAATTTTTGGTTTACCAATGATGGACTCACTCCATTTATCCTCTTCTGCTTGTCGAATGATTGCATTTCTTACATTAATGGCTAGAAGATCTATTTTGTTGAATTGGAAAGAAATTAATCTTCCTACTGTATTTCATTGGTTTTCTCAAACTATGTTATGTCTAAATTTAGAAAAAATTAGAAGTGTTGTATTTGATACTTCTATTAAATTTGAAAAGATTTGGAGACCATTTATTCAATATTTTCGTATGATGTAATATGACCCTATTCCAAGCCTATTTGTTTTTTCAGTTTCGATTTTATATATGTTGAGAGGATCGGAGTTGACGACACTGATGATTTTGTATTTTTGAGAGATATTATAAACAGCCCTTTTTTTCCTCCATTTTTTCTTTTTCTCTTTTTTCTTTTTTCGTTTTTTTTCCTTATTAGTTATTAGATTAGATTAGTTTTTGTTGCATAATTTTTTTTTCTTTTTCTTTTTTCTGTCTTTTTAAATATATATTATGATATACCTAGGTTTGCCTTGTTTATTTGTTACTTGTATCGTCCATGATTTGGGAATACTCATTTATACTGCAACTATTGCTTATGTATTCTTTCATGTTCAGTTGTAATGTGTATGTTTGTAATCCCATTATCTATGTATCAATTTTATTTTTTTGATATTAATAATAAAAATATCGAAAAAGAAAGAAAGACATTCGCAAATTTCTACAAATACACCATGGAGAACATTCTAACCGACTGCATCACCATTTGGTATGGGGGGGGGGGAAGAAAAGAAGAGAGGAGAGGCTACTGAACAGGATTGAAAAAAGCTGCAGAGTTGTAAACTTAGTTAGCTACATCATGGGCAATAGATAGATAGATAGAAAGGTGGCATGCATCATTAAGGACATCTATCAACCAGATCATGCCTCATTGTCATTGACACCATCAGGAAGGAGGCACAGAGCCTGAAGGCATACACTCAATGATTCAGGAATAGCCTCTTCCCCTCTGCCATCCAATTTCTAAATGGACACTGAACCCATGAACACTACAGTAATTCCTTTTTTGTTATGTATTGCATTGTACTGTTGCTACAAAGATAATAAATCTCATGACATATGGCAGTCATATTAAAACTGATTCTAATTCCTCGAGTTAATCAGGATATAAAGAAATAACATTTTTAAAAACATCTTTGAATTTTTTTTGTCCTCCTGTAGGAACTTGGGAGCATGTGTTTTAAGGGTCACCTGGATCAGGTGCATGAGTGATGCTGTGTGCCCTTTGGAGTCAGTTCAGTGCAGTACCTCTCCAGAGCTTTGGGGAGCCTGCTGCCAACAGTCAATGCCTCTAAATGGCATGGATTACTTACTTAGTTGACTTAAGAGGTTCTGATCTTGGCATGTTCTTTCTCTGTTGGATAAAGACTATAGAGGTAGATGGTGAATTTGATTATCACTATCTGCAATACTGCAATTGTCAACTAGAAAACAACAAGGCCTTTAGAGAAGATGACATACCTACTAAAGTTCAAAAGCTAGGTGAAAAGCAGCCTTATCCCCAACATCTGGAAAGAGGGGGGCATGCCAAATGTTCTCAAAGATGCTTTAATTATAGCATCATTTCACAAAACTAATGGCACAATAGATATGATTTTCACTGCACCAAAACTCTTGAGTAGTTCAAGGAGCAACATCAATATATGGCGTTCAACTGTGGACAATTTTTTTTAAATTTCATGGTTGTGAGAAATACCAATCAAAGCCTGCCATATGAGAACACATGCCATGATCCCAACCAACAGGTCGGCCTGCACTGTAATTGGTACTGTAGTAACTGCACACTACACCTCTCAGTCCAGATGAAGGTTCTCAACCAGAACATCGACTGTCAATTTTCCTCCAGTGATCTTGCCTGGCATGCCCAGTTCCTCCTAGCAGCTCATTTTTTTTGCTCCAGATTGCAATACCTGCAGACTGGTGTCTGCATGATTTTTGCTTCATTACCATTCAAAAGAGCTACAAATCCATTACTACTTGGTAATCATCTGCATGTAATTTTTGATAAGGATTGGATAACATTCAAGTGCATCGCTGCAAAGCACATGAAGCTAATAACGAGCAAGTTTTAGTTCTTAAAGAATAAAGAATTGAGTGTACCTTGCTGAAGTGGATCCTCAATATACAACATTGATGGCCTGTATCCATCAGTCATATTCTTTTGCACTTCATCTTTAGCAACATAGGAACCACCATCATTTATCCGTATACCAGTCTTCAGGTAATTAAAATGCCTTCCATAGAGTTCAAAAAATTCAATTAGGAGCACTCCAAGATTAGCATCACAGCTGTAGACATCATCTCGAGAATGCAACTACAAGCAAAGAAACAATACGGATTAATTTAGATAATTTTGTAACCAGAGTCTTCTTTCAGTTACTAATTCTAAGAATGTGAGCTACAGCTATAACTACAAATTGCACAAGTATACCAAGATTTATTGAATGGAAAGATTTAAAGTAGGATAGGATTTATTCAACTCTGCAAATCATGCTAAATAAAAGCATCTCATCTGGGATCTTAAATGAGAAAGAACAAATCATAGTCCAAATATGAGTAGTTATGGACAATACAATCTCTGCATTGAAGTGAAGCATAAAGACAAGGCCAGCAGACTGTTATTCAGTGGTTTTATGAATAATAAAATAATGTAACTACTCATTGACACTCAGGATAAACTTTACTCAGGTAAGAAATTTATCCTTGATCATTTGTAGTAAATGGATAATATTAGCAGCATCAGCAGAATCAAACTTTGGAGTTCTAGCATAATGCACAACTGCTATATTGTTGTCACATGAACATATTATAACCCTTGAGAAAATGCAGGCAAAATAGGATTATGTTCAACACAAAAATTCTGTAGATGCTGGAAATCTTGAGCAACACACACAAGATACTGGAGGAACTCAGCAAGTCAGGCAGTATCTATGAACAGGAATAAACAGTCAACATTTCGAGCTGACACCCTTCATCAGGACTAGAAAATTGGGCAAAAACCAGAAAAAGATGGGTAAATTAAGTAAAAAAAAATAAGTAAATGAGACTGAGCGACAGGGAGAGGAAGAGGCAAGAAGCTGGAAGGGGATATATGGAAGAAATAAAGGGATGAATAAGGAATCTGATACGAGTGGACAGTGGACCATGGAAGAAAAGTAAGGAGGAGAGGGAACAGAGGAAGGTGCTGAGCAGGTGAGGAGAACAAAAGAGATGAGATGGTAACCAGCATGGGAAATGGAAAAAGACAGAAATGGGCAAGATGAGTAATTGCCAGAAGTTAGAAAAATCAATGTTCTTGCTCCTCTAATCTGAATTTGGGCTCATCTTAACAGTAGAGGAGACCACGTTCATTTGCTACCCATTTCAATTTGAATTCCCATTCTGACATTTATGTCCTTGGCCTCCTCTACTGTCAAATTGAATACAATTGAATTTTTATGAACAGTTGAGGAAAAGGGCAAAATACATGTGATACGGGGGTGGGGGGGGGGGGGGAGATGGCGAAGAGGGTTGGGAGTAGCTGGGTTAAACAGTCAAAATATAATTGACAACTGGTTGTATTGAATGTAATTTGTTGATACTGCTATAAAAATTAGTTACAAATATTTACATTTTGTTTTCTACAACTTATATATTTACAGCAAAGCAATAATTCTCTACTGTTCAGAAATCCCAGTGGTTCATCATCTGGCTCACTGGTTAGTCCTGAGTATGTGCCAAGGCTGTGCAAGTGACATGTGTAGCCAGAACTGGAATCCTGATTATGGACTGGGTGTGTGACTATGGTCAGGAATGTGGCTAGTTTTCCAACCAGAGCTGAGGTATGGAGTGCTTCAAAATAGAGACTGAAACTCAGAGGAATCTGTTCCTATTCCCTTTAAACACACAAACTCTAGTTACACTCTTTTTATGCTCATTGGATTCACTGAAATATTACAGACATGTAGCATTAAAAAAAAGTGAAAAAGTAGTGTGTTGGGGCCTTCATTGGAGTAGCATGCAATAGTCCAGAAAATCTTTTAGTCCAAAGTCCTGAGGGTGGCGAGGGTATCAGATATTTTCTGTAGTATTATTCAGCAAGGCATAATGAAATCTAGTGCAATTTTTTTAATACATCTTCCAAATAGGTAAAGAAGCATAATGCTGCAGGGGAATCCACTTGAATGACTTTAAGTCTTTGATGTAATGGTGTTTGGAACTAAGATGCAGATTACCCATCATTATAAAAGCATAACTACAGTTATTTCTACCATTTCTAGATCAAGAACAGCCTTGTCAGATCCCAGCTATCTGCTCATGTGAGAAAAGACATCTTCTGTAAATTTATTAATGATTATAACATTTCCAAGTTCACGGAGGTAACAATAGGGAAGTTTTATAACTGTTTGTGTATTTTTGATTTTCTTTTCTTCTTCTACAGTTTGTTCAGCTTATACAAGAATAAGTACAATTAGAGGCATTGGAAAGGTTTGTGGAACATAATAGGAAACAATGAATAATCACTAACAGTTTGTTATGAAAGAGGTCATAAACTCATTTTAGTATGGTTTAGTATTTGTAGATGGTTTCTAAAGATTTTGTCAACACAGTAAGATTCTTAATAAAGAGTTATGTAACCTCACTGATATGTAGGAATATTCAATGTGCATTAAAAAGTTTTCTGTATTCATTAAAAATATTCGTGATACAAGAGAATGTAATAAATAAGTCAGGTTGAGGGACTGAGTAAAAGAATAAGGCTTAAAAAAGCTAAAAGTTGGAAAAGAATGTTTGGAGGTCCTAAATTTTAGAAAAGAGACAATCTACAGATGCTGTCTATATGGACTTCCAAGAATGTCAAAGAAAAAATGGGACCATAATTAATGAAGACACATACTCTTACGACACTGGTTAATATTTGTTCGGGTGATTCATTTTGTAACTAGCAGAATGTGACAAGTGCTGTTCTTAAGGGAACACCAAATTAAACAAATGAATAGACAGCAATATAGAGTTCAACAGAAAATACTAAATTAAGAAGCACAACAAGCTGCATTGATGGATATTCAAAGCTGCAACAACAGGATAATGACAAATTAAATGAGTTGGCAAAATACTGTTAAATGGAACTCAATGCAAGGAATATTCAAGGTTATCCACTGGCAATCCAAAAAAGAAAATACGTTTTTAATTTGGAATTAAAAGCTTGAGAACAAATACCGTAGATTCCGGATTTTAAGCCGCTACTTTTTTCCCACATTTTGAACAGCTTTGAACTCTGCGGCCTTTAATATGGAGCGGCTAATACATGATTTTTTTCATGCCACCAAAAACATTTTGCCTCGTAACAGTAGACCAATAAAATTGATGAGTAGTTCACAGAGGTCCAATGAAATTGTACGATAAATCAAGCGCACTTTCACAATTAAATTATTGTAAATCAGTCATTTGTACTCACCCTCATCAACATGGAAAACACTCGAAGAAAAGCATTGTGCTGCCTTTATGGCAGTTATTTAGTTTATAATATTTTCGCTTAGTAATTCATTTTCTAGTTAAAGTTAGAAGTGTTTTAACTATATTTGTTTTCTGTACTGCATCGCGGGATGCTATGACGTCACACCTGGTTTCGCCGCGTCTTGTGGGATACCAGTTTGCGTTAAACGGGACGGCGGGGGGGAGCACATTACGCGAGCGGCTTTGGATCTGAGCGAACGCTACTTTTAAGTTAAAGGCGATCAATAACTTTTCCTGGTAGGCTGCAGTATATATATTTTTTACCAGTCGTTAGGAGATATTGGAATGTTGTTCAGTAAAAAAGTATACGCAACGTATATTTAAAAGTAGCCGCGTTACAGGCACGGTTCGAAAAAAAGCATTTGCAATATGTATTTGTTTATGTTACCATATGGATTTAATTAAAAGTTAAAAAATCCTCACGTGTAGTATCTTTCTGTGTAAATATCTCATATTACAACGTGGGACACCTGCGGCCTAAAATCCGGTGCGGCCTGTACAAGTAAAAAATTGATTTTCTTTCTAAAATTAGAGCCAGCGGCTTTTAATCAGGTGCGCTCTGTAGTCCGGAATCTACGGTAGATCCAAGTTTCCAGGCACAAAAACAATATAACTTGCATACTGCCTAAACAAATGATTCAAAACTTCCATAGATCCAGCATCTGTAAATGCTCGCTTATCTGTGATTTAACAATCTCATATTCAGCAAGATTACTCAAACATCATTTCCTTCTTGAACCCTTTTTAAACCACATTTAGCAGAAGGAGAATACATACATATGCCAGGTAATATTAGCATTTAATATGGAGTATCCTAATAATGACAGATCACTTGAAGAAACAGGAATGCAGAGAAGGAAAAGGCAGTTAGAGAAGTTGAAAGCTAAGAAAGCAAATGAGAAGATCTACAGCAAGTCAAAAGTGCAGTTTTTTTACCTGTAGAAAACTAACAGCCATTAGGAACAGACTGTAGGAACCAATCCCTCCTGTGAACACCTCATTTAGATCTCTCTGTAGCAAGAATTGCTTCAGCACCAGAACAAGATATGGCAGCACTGGAAACTTCTACAAATAAATCAAGAGGTTTATTCGAATCAACTGGAAAATTTCATCTGATCAAAATGATGATCACCCTTTACAGAGTACTTTAAGAAATCTGAAATAAAACAAAGAATACAGAAAGAAACATTGTCCAGCCTTCTGATGAAATGGTCAATGTCAAAGTTTTGCTCCAAAAGAATCTATTATAATTTTCTTTTCCATTCCTCCAGTACTCATTTAATTTTGCCTTATAATCATTTATCTAATTAAATTACCACAAATAAACAAACAAATAATAAGACCCATATACAAATTAAACCATTCATGAGCCCTGAGTGATGGCAGTAATTTCAGTAGTCTCACAGCCTGGGGA